>NC_142609.1:44029865-44390670 GCF_041222555.1 Hakea prostrata | reverse complement strand
CTGTGTTGTTACTTTCCCTTTATTAACCTAATATAAGCTTTGAAATAAAGAACAATAAATTACCCTTTGAATGTTAAGCATATCTGGGATTTAGAATGTGACCTAATCAAACAGATAAACTAATTGAAGAGTAAGTGAAGATTGATCTATCAGCAAAACCTAACAATCCTGCATAAAAAGAAAAAACCTTACAATCACTGTTAAGGTTGATTAACACTCTTCTTAGCCTGAGTATCAATTCACATGATCAGGTGAAGATGTTTCTATAAAAATGGAATTCAAAATCTTACTTTTTTCACCATCATCTTCATCCTCCTCCTCCCTACCATCAGAAACAGCGAGCTTAAATAATGGATGCTCAAACATGATCCCTAGAGGAAATTAAAATTTACAAACATTTCTTCATTGGAGTAATTTAAGTTAAATATTTAATTTATTGACCTCTCAGAGAATGGTTGGAGATCATTAATTATAATAGCAAACACCAACTAACTTGTTAATCTAGGTTTTCTTGTTTAATTTGACCTAAAATGCTGCTTCCATGGTGAAGTACATAATCTATTTAAATATAACTAAAATAAACTTCACTTTCTATCTGTTCTTAAGTGTCTATCAGTGTTCCCACTTTGGTATATTCAAGTGCAAGGTGGTGCAGCTCCATGTCTCTTGATCCTTCGTACAGAGATGAATTTATTAAGTTTTTGCTTGTCTAAACGAAACATTAGTTAAATTCATATTAAGAGTTAGGTTTTAGCCTTATGGTACAGTGATCAAACATATATATCTCTATGATTAAAGCTAAGAGAACACCAAAGCCAAAAATGGCTAGCCTGAGGAGCAAAGATTTTGTGGTTAGACATTTAGTTTCAAAACAAGCAATCAGATCATGGAGGTGTTTGATAAAGACTTTGTGCTTGGACGACCTTAAATATTGACAAAATGCAGTTAGGTCTTGTTGAAGCTTAGATGCAGGATGAGATGGTTAAACTTATATTGCAACTTGATGATGGAGGAGAAACAGTAGCTGCATATGGCCTCAAAAAATAGGTAAAAACTATAAAGCTGGTTAGACTGTTAAGATTATAAGTGAAAAAAACTAGGGTTAGGAGCTAATCATGATAATATGAAGTAGGAATAACAACATATTTGGGAGAGAAACAAGGTGCAGTAGGATCTGACATATTAGGGTTTGATTATTTCTGTTTAACAAAAGTAAGAACACAGAAAAGAAGGGAGGTATCCACATCAACAAATGCCAAACCATCTTCAACCTCTTGCCTGTATAACTGTATATATGAGAAATTTGATGGTTTATATAATGCATCTTTTCCAAATCATCTTGTATTTTCTCCCCTATAGCTTTGCATTCTGCATTTTTATTAACATTCTAGGAAACATCACTGTTTCATTTCATGGTTCTGTACTTCCTAATTTTCTTTAAGATATTAAGACTTTGTGATATGCAAGCTGATAAGGTTGCATTCTTTTAATACTTCAATAAGTTCACCCTTGCTTTGCCCGTGTAATCAGTTCAAACTATTCCAACCCCACATACCTTCAATGGGTTTCTCTAATTCTAAGGTTGTAGTACTACTGTTTGGATGGTGCTTGAATGCTTGGTTTTTCCATGAAAGAAAATTTTATGAAAGTAACTACGCAATTTTGAACATATCATGGGTAAGCTATAAAGTTTTGAGAATTCAAAGAAACCTAGAAAATGCACCATTCTTTTGAGTGGAGAATATACTGGAATGAACATCTTGATACTTAGGCATTCTAAGTCTCTTTGAAAAATAGAAATTCTATTTTAATGCAATTACAAAAAGATACATATTTTAAGGGATTTTGTTTTTCTCCCCTCCTGTAACTCATTAAGGCAATCTCACCCCAATCAACTAAAGGACATTCTCTAAAAACTAGAGAAGCATTTAATATGAAGGGCCTTGTCAACAAAATTAATTATTTTAAGTGTATCATGAACATGCTGAACATGCTTAATTAGGAAATATGTAGACACTAGAGATGCATCATCATATGTAATTAAGTTAATAGTCTACATATGTATATTTATCAGTTTGTCATAGTCTTTTTTTTAAAGCACACTAGGGCTTGTTGGATGAATTCTCAGAGAAAGTCTGAGCCCTTAAGGATATTGTCAAGGTCCAAGACTAAATTACTGGACTAAATTAACCAGCCCAGGAACTGAAAACTAAACCCACTGAGTTTTCCAACAGCAGTCAGTAACCCTAATAAACCCATCTTGTAAATCCATTATAAACCTTCACCCCCCCCCCCCCCCCCCAAAAAAAAAACATAAACTGAAATGGGTTTTCAGGTCAGCAGATTGGAAGTTTGAAGGTCCCAGCTCAGGGTTGGGATCCTTGGCGTCCGGCCAGGCCATGCATCTGTGCATCCGATGGTCTCTGGATGTGTTGCCTGTGATATCAAGCAACCAATTCAAATATCACAGCTAAAGCATTCAGCGGTTGGAAGCACATACGCACGCCTTACCAGAACACAGAAGGATCTGTGCGCCCCATCCATCTGAGGACAAAATGAGTGGGCCATCTTTGTTTAAATGGTTTCAAGAGACGACAGCTTTAACTGATATGATCATGAGGTGGATTACCTCTCCACCCTTCCATGTTCAATGCACAATTATGAAATGGGATTTGAATGACTTGAATGTCTTCTTCAACAAAGCCATTACCGTTGTTTAATTTGTGTGTCGTCAAATAGGTCCCATCCCACATCAAGCCCATCTTCCCCATTAGTTTGCTCATCAGCCATCACTCTTAACAAAGACATGACTACAGTTCACAAACTCACTGTCGAGTGAAATGTGACTCTTTGCTTCTCTGTTGTCTACACATAACAACAACATAAGTAGATCAATGGCCCGCACAGCAAAAGCATCCAAGAAGCACTTCCACTTCTCTCATATCAAAGCCAGCGGCTGGCTTCCTTTCTTTGCTTTCTCTTCTTTCTACAAATGATAAATAATGAGTTTTGCCGTTACTCATGAAGACAAAGTAGCTGCAGAAAACAGCTTAAAGGCCCCACTTCTATTAATAATGGACGGATGGCTTAGTTCTTAACACAAACACTTGCAGACAAAAAACTACATGTTCTTCTCCATCTTCTTGCTTTCCATTTTCCCCCACGTTTGGTCCCTGGTGGAAAGCAGTAACTCACCGACCGCTTCCAATTATATAAAAGACATACAGGGCTTCTAGCTTTGACAGTTCAAACAGTACTACACACTTCGAAGTGTTTTTGGGTCAGGAATTTATTCAAACATAAAACATACACTTTCTATCTAAAGCACTCACAAGCCGCGTTACATCTCAACCCTGCTTGTCTTCTTTTTTAGTTAAAAGTCCTTTCCCTACCCACTTTTACAATTCTCAGTAACCCATGAATTGAACCTAATGTCAATCATGGATTCCAGAAACTAAACATCTTTTCTTGTTTTTCTTTACTCCTGACCCATTTGCAGTGAGAAACTGTCACACGCCATTGGACAATATCAAGTATTGTTTTTTAAGTGTTTGTGACTCAGCTTCTTATCCATGGAACATGTGTCGTCATAAGATCATATATGCACGTGCACATATGAATCTAGAAACCCTAATCCTAAAGTTGAGACTTAAATTCAGATGAACATAAAAAAGAAAGAACATATAAATTAATATGTATGGTATGGTAAGTAGCAATAAACAAAAATCCTGACTGGAGATGGTTCTGATTAGCAGACCTGTAATAATTTATGTTATCTGAGTTGTTAGATCCAAGAAGCTAAAAAGATTTGAACCATGTTCACTCCTGCTATTATACTCCATAAGCTTGTGTAACCCTTTTCCCTAGCAGCCATGTATGCTTTTGTCCAAACAATAGTACCTAGTGCCCTATATCGGATCCCTATTAATACTTTACCTTTAAAAGTGAAAATGGTTCCTCTATTTATCTTTACGAATTTGGGTACTTTTCATCCAGGTTGTCCATACAATCATTCACCCATACTTACATGAGTGTGAGACCCTGAGACCCGGCCTGCCCTGTCCTGACACAGGCAGACCTGTGAGTATGAGTGCCACACTAACTTATCAGTACTTAGAGGTAGATCATCTTCCTATCTTGGTGATGAAGGACTGTCAGTGTAGTATATTATATATGCTCTATTCTCGAGGGTAAAGGATTCCAACTTGACTGATCCTTGCTTAGTCGCACCCTAATTTTGGATGGATCACTAAAAGGGCGAAGGCCCTTTGTTGATGTAAACATTTTCTAAAGAGTAACACATGTAATTTTACTAACCAAAGATGCCAACTTTTTTTTTTTTTTTTCGGGGATCTGAGGTTTGTCCACTGACTAGCTTACTCACACCTGAGTACATCGTCATGATAATTTTTTTATATATAATTTACATATCACCAGAGAAAGTTGAACGTATGACCTATTCATTAAGAGGAGTTAATCATTACCAACCGAACAATCCTTTTAATGGTATATACATGATAATGCTTCTAATTTCCATTACAAGAGCTACCATAACATCTTTATAGAGTTAACCCCATTAGGATTTGGATGGCTTTAGCATAGGTGTTGCTTGATTTGTAAAAAGTAGTAGTAATTAAAACTTGCTTTAATTGTTTCCTTGTGTGCTCAATCAAGCAAACATTTTGTCCATGTATCAGAGTACAAAACTCATAGGGCAGTGAAATCAAATGTATGCATGCTCAATTGTGTTAGGTAAACCTACTTCTACCATAAAACAAAACTAGGCATGTGGGTCCACCTAGTATTGATTAGGGGGGAAATACAATTAATAATAGCATTTACCTCTAATCCACACTTGAGCAAAAGAGTTTTCAAGTACTAAAGGGGATTATTATTTTATCATATACCATTAGTCTTGCTTAAGCTAAGCTACCTATGTCAAAAAGCATCAAAATTTGCAGTCATTGCAGAGTTGTTCAGAATGGAAACCCAACCACCTTGGAATTGCCATTCAAATTAACTGGAATTTGTAGATTGGATATATCAGTTTAGGGATCTGGGAAAACCCTTCCATCTGAATTTAATATCTTCAACCAGAATTGAAGTCTGTATAATTAAATTGCAGTGGTTCTTTTTTCAACTTCTCTCTTTCACACTACACTCATGCAAGCAGATTCATTGGTAAAATCAAACACTATAAATAAATGAATTCTGACACCATTATTGATCTAATACGACAAAAGCTAAATTTTTCATTCAATAAAAAAACTAATTTATAAACACAAATAATTAGAATGTTTACAGAGAGATTATATTAAAAAAAGTTTGTGATGAACTAGCCGAAACCATAGTAAAATTTGAACATAACCAACCAAAGTAGGAGGTGAAGTCAAAGTAGCTTTTTAAGAACATTTCTTTAGATGAAATGGATTGAACAGTTCTCATCTTCTAAATAGCTTTATCAGCACTCATATGAATGTCTACTCTTAAAGAAAATTACAACTTCTTGATTCACCATTTAATAGCAACAAAATGGACATTACTAATTGGCATAGATATTGTATTTCTCTTCCAAGAAAGTTGACACTTCCAAACACATAAGGTAAGATTTTTCCTTCTCTGAGATGATCTCTTGTATTTACAGCCATAAATCTACATTATAGGCAACAGGCATCGATCACCATCCTTGTCTCATATGAGAGAGAGAGAGAGAGAGAGAGAGAGAGAGAGAGAGAGAGGAATTAGTTCCTCATCATCCTAAGAGCCAAAGCTTGAAGCTCACCCAAGTCATTGGTGGGTAATGATCTTTTCTTAGAAAAAAATTGGAAGGCTAAGTCTTCTGAGTCCTGCATCACCATTCCATCACTGCTATGGTCCAGAGAATCCAGAGAGCTCTGAGATGTAATAGAATCCAGGGATGCTGCTGGATATGGCACCTGGGAAGACCCACATCCTCCAATGACAGGCTCCGTAATCACAGAAGGCCAGTGGTTGTCTGAAGACCTTGAATTAGCAGCAAGGTTGTGAGCCAGCTGAGCCTTCACTTGCATCAATTGGGCTTGCAAGTATGCCACCTAAGATAGTAAAGAAATACCCAACTTCAGAAATCAAAGTTGCCATTAATTAAACAAAAGTGAAGCAGAACAAAGACCCATCACCCACCTGTTGTTGAAGTGAAAAGATATGAGCAACACAGCCATAGACAGGATCATGGATCCTAGCCTGAGCTTCATAGGCAATGGTGACAATTGCCTCACATCGATCAGCAAGAGGAACATGTAACAAAAGCTTTGCCACATTACTAGCACCAAACACCTTGTGAATTGCAGCAAAACGAGCTGGTCCTTGTTCTGAGCAGAAGTAAGGAGCAAAGATGCAATCTGAAGCACATTTTCTTCTGAGAAACTTGCAGGCACCACATGGAGACCCACTTCCTGCAGCCATTGCTACTCCCTTTTCTTTAACTTCACTTGATAACAGAGCACACGAGCACAGAGAAGAGACAACCAATCCACCCACACGAGGCTACTAGGAAAGGGTGTTCGACTAAAGGCCTGAGAGAGAGAGAGAGAGAGAGAGAGTGAGAGAGAGTAGAAGGAAGTGTGGGGTTTTAACTCTGGAGCACAAACAGCCAAGGGAAAGAAGGCATTATAAAGGTGTTTGATGGGGAACATGGAAGGTCTGTGTGTAGGGTTTTATGGGGACAAATTTATGATGCGTAACCATAAACCCTAATTTTTATTGATATCTTTTGGAAACGATGAGCAAAGTCTAGGATTTTTTATTTTCCATTTCGGCCTTTTGGGGACTTTTTGAGTTGGAGACTTGTAGTTCGTGGGTGTTATATAATAACATTACATTAATGTGAAGCTGTTTGATTTCAGGCGTTTGGGGATTAGATAACTCCAATTTTGTCCGCCGACGCCGCACCTGGGTACTGCTGTCTGGGTTTCTTTGTTTGCTTCCATCACTGTTTCATTGCTACGTGGCCTTCATCTTACGGTCTAACAAACGTGAGTTATTTATTTATTTATTTATTTATTTTCAAGCAATGGGGTCAATTGTAATTATAATGCTTGGATGTATATATACATTTGCTCTTTGACTGGTCAAAGTTAATTTATATAATAAATAAAATATTAAAAATATAAATTTCATATTAAAGGTTTTCACACACAACCAACAGGGGTTGGTCCAAGTGGTAAGCAGCTTGGTCCGCTTAAGCAAGGTTCCATAATCGAATCCTTGTGAATGCAAAAAAATCCTGACTGTGAGACTCACCCACCACAACCAGGTGTGCGACGCATGTCGAACACTGATTTATAAACCAGGGTTGGCAAAAAAAAAAAAAAAAAGGTTTTCACACAAGTAGAGTCTTGAAGGATAATGCTTGTATGCTTTAGATTGATACTTGATAGCCATTGATGGACCTCTAGATCTCTAAATTCGATTTGGAGAGCCATCTACTTTGATATTTTTATCAAAATCCATTCTCTATCTCCATAAAATTGCTTGGGTGCAGCACAATTAATGCGCAACATGTGCAGTGAAAGGTCAAAATCGAGATTTCGATACCGGCCATCCATTTCCAAAAAGTGTTTTTCACACTTTTTGAGAAACGGACACTCAAGATCAAAATTGAAATCTCGGTGCAGATCTCGTTCTCAACGATTCGCAACACAGTGCTATGCAATTAATTAATGTGGAGCACTGAAGTCGAGCTCCTACCTCCAACCCCACCCCACCCCCCCCCCTCTCTTTTCCCTTTTTCTATTTTCTTTGTATGTTTTCTCCCCTCAGGTCTTTGATTAATGATTGTTTTATTCATAAAAAAACAATTAAAACATAAAAAGAGATTAATTAATACTTTTAATTATTGACAACAAGGTTGTTAGGGTGAGGTGGTCCATTGAAGAATCTCTACGGCTAGCATAGCTAGTTCCATGTGGAAAAGTGATTTGATAATTCTGATTGCTTAATAAGCAAGGTATTAGACAAAATTTGCCATTTATTAAATTTCATCTCTGGGACCAAACCCCAAAAATGAGAATATTCTCATCATATTATGACAGAATGAACAAGTCTTTTTCATGTATTTTCAGAGCTTTATTCCATTACATTACCTGTCCAGAAGTTGTTAGAACCACTGATTAAGGGCAGATCCAAGGTCTGGGAAACCATTCCCTGTATTGCTTCCAGATCTCTTATCAAAGCTTCAAATTTGCCTCAAAGTTTGTTTTAATACTAGAAAAAGAGAAATGCCACAACCACCTTAGCTGATGCATCTCTAATTTCTCCCCCCACACCTGCATTTCCTTGATTTTCTGTTGAACTTTCACCAACATTCAATTTGAATCACCCTAGACTCAGTAACATCCAGAACAAAGATAGAGCAAGCATCATGCATGGAATAATACCCAAACATTCATTTTAGTAGGGTAATGTCAATTTACTGCTAAAGAAGGAAAAGAAATATACAACCTAGAAAGGTGGCTCAAAGAGCTACCCATGTACAAACATCACAAGAGCACCAAAGGACCCCCTAGAATCTTATCAGGGAAGCAAGAAACAAACAACAGTTTGACACCTTAGACCCCGGGGATGCACATTGCACACCCTGCATTTTATCAAGAAACAGATATCCAGGGGGTTCTCAGCCTTTCCTCTACGTCAATTTTGATGACCTCAACAATGGCCGGATGGGAATGATTTTATTACAGAAGACGCAAAACTTCCTCTCCTTCCATGAAGGTTCTATGGAATTATAAAATGCCATCCCCTAAGAAAGTTTTCCCTGCCCATGAGGCCTCCGGGTGTAGCACTTCTTCTAGGATGCCTACAAGGCAAATAGAGTTTAAGGATCTCCTCCCAAACCTGATGAAAGAAGTGATTCCCATGTACAAACGCATCATCTTGTCACGTCACACAATCTGATTCCCAAGGTTCTGTCATGCCAAGTGCTTCAGCTGAATGAATCTACAAGTGCAAGGTATGAGAAAAGTAACAGAGATTAACAAGTTAGTTGCATGCATATGTGATATGTACAAGAAATTAGCCAGAGTAATCTATACAACATAGAGAAGTAAACAAGTTAGTTTGAAATAAAAGTTAACTCTTAAGGTTGTATTTTCTGTCCTCAAGTATATGACCTGAATCTTGCAGACCAGAGGCTTCTAGTACAGCACTTCTGCACTTCTCATTTTTTGCACAACCATTCTTTAACGTTTCCCAGTAAGTTCAATTTTGTACTGGTAAAATGGAAACTTCCTCAGTCTTTGAATGCATTAAGCCAGATAATTCTCCCTACAAAGGGTGGTTTTAGTCCCTGCATATAACCGCGGCATCTCATAATAAAACCCTTATTAATTTCTATAAAACTACTGAAAAAAGACAAAAACACTTGTTATAAAGGAGGTTCCACCTTGGTTTTCTGATCTTGGGTTTTGATTATCCAACTCTTCGACCATCGTCCCTCCCAACCCCCCATTCCCCCCCCCCCCCAAAAAAAAATAATAATAAATAAATAAATTATGTGTATTTAGCATATGGGTGATTACCAGTAAAGGTTGTTCAGGTCCTACCCATCCTCAACTAGGCATCATGAGATTGAGGATCTACTACAAAACGCCTCATTCCATCAGGTCCCAGGATCTGCAAATTCAATGGTGCCAAGTCAGCTAAACCGGGGGTTCACAGGAATCCTGTGTTGGCTAGCCCTTCTTCTGTAGGAGTGTCTTACATTGCTGCACAGTTCTAACCTTGTTGCCTCAACATAGGCTCATTTCTCAGTTTCCAATTCTTTATCCTAAACTATTTATTCTGACCTTAAACCTTCTCTTTTAGAGTACAACAAGAAACCAATGTGGCAGATAACCTTGGAGAAATTTTAATTAGCTGTTCAATTGAAGGGGACAAGATGATTTGGGTCCAGATGAGTTTCCTTGTTTTCTTCCCTGCCATTTGAAGGAAAATGTTTAGAGACTTTGTGTATCATCTGAAGGTTTTTTTATTCTAATGCAAGTGGTACAGATCCAGAAAAAGCCAGCTCATCTGCCATGGTAAGTTTATAGGCCACAATGCTTTACTTTGAACATCAAATTCACGCCACTCGATTTTGATTCCCCAACTCAGCGTTACTGTGTTCAGTTTAAACCTTGCCTAGGAAAACATTTCTCCAACTTGAAAGGTAATTTCACTTCTGATTATTGCTATCACCTTCAGAAGTAAAAGATTCTATTAGTTGTATGTCCTACTCAAACAAATTTCTGGAACCCGAGGAAACTTTGCTTTTAGAGGTTTACCAGAGAAGAAATCACAATACAAGCTAAGCTGGCAACGTCATAAGCAACTTGTCAACAGGAATAGTATCCAAACCCTTTGGCAGCATGAACACCCCTTTGAAAAACTGAAAGCCTATCCCAGCTAGACAACTTCTCTACAGTCTACTTGAATGAGACGCAAAAGAGACTATAAGATTTATCATGCTGCAATAACAGGTCTATCAGGCTTGCCCAAAAAAGCATCAGTAAGAATACAATAATCAACAATCATCCTACTTGGTTCTTCACCAATCAATATATTGAAACTACTCCAAATGAAATAGCTTTGCACTCAGAAGGAGGAAGCCAATAGAGCTTCCCAAACCAAGGTTTCCAATCCCCAGATTGTACCTCTTTAGCCCTCATATGATGAAGAAGAAACTCATTGGATGTTATCTAGGGATATCTATGAGCTCTAAGTTATTATTCCTCAACTGACTGCTATGATATTGTTTCTATAATATTGTGACATTGTCAGCTTGCATTTTGCCATAGTTTCCCACTGTTTTTTTTCTAATACTTTTCTAGTCGTGGATCATTTGAAATTCCTCACAATGTCATCCTTAGCATTAGGATCATTGTTCTAGTAATTAGGAAAGGTCTATATATTACAAATGTTGGAAGAGTCTGTACACCCATTAACAAAAAACCCAGAAAAATCTATATTTGAGAAAATCCTGTGGGATGGCATAGTTGCTTGAAATGGAAGAAATCTCAGAAGCATCAGGCCTTTTATTTTTATTTAGTTCTCATTAAGAAATTGTCCTACATCTATAAGAAGTTGTCCAAGTGTCTTGGTATTAGTGGTGGTGGTGTGGTGTCAACATATTACATTGTGAAGCTCAAACGATTCTAGTTGAAGCTCTCCATCAAGTTCTTTGAAGATCTCCTCCAAGTTCTACTTAACAATCCAAACTTTATTTTAATTATCAATTCAAACAAATTGTCACCTTTGAAGATCTGCAACACGAGTGAATTTGAACCTCCCATCCGTCTCCAAATTCTCTGAACCACTAAAGCCTAGAATTCCCCTCCATCTTTAACTTTCCTGCCTAACTTTGTCCATGATCAAACCAAACCACCCATCAGAACCAGTCAAATTCTTTTCGAAGTACCGATGAATTAATCTAGCACAAAAATTTCATTGTGTTCACCACATTGGAGATGACCCAAAAGCGACCTTCACATAAGTTTCTTTTCTTCAGCTAATTATCATCAGAGTCTGAATTGAGTGTAAGGACTCCTAGTTAGAGTTTTGGTTCAGAATCAAACTGAACCATGTAAATGCATCATTTGCCTCAACCAAAGATTGAATGATCTAGTAAAGGATTTTTCATCTCACTAATCCAGCAAACTCTTTTCTCCTTGTCTCACATGATAATGCAAATAGCAGACCCAATAGAATTCATACTCAGTAATGAGCCCCTCAAATCCATGCCCAAGTTCAAGCATATTGGTTCTCAAACCAGATTTTCTAAATGAGCTGTCTATCCCAACTAAAGGAAATAATTAACCATTGACAGAAATAGAAAAAGAAATTGTAATACTACAGTACTCACCATTCCTTTTGTGACCTTCTGGTTGCAGCACTTCCAAGTAGCAGGAGGACTTGGAAGTGGAGTCTGAGAAACTTTGAACACCATATTCATTACCAGAATTTCCACTGGTATTTGAGATTGCATCACCCTCTACATACTTTGCTTATTTTAACTGATCTTCCCCTGAAGCAAGTGTATGCTATCGACAGCATCAACGCTAAAAGTGAAATACAATAAACAGAGGAGAATTTCTTGCCAAATGGTCAATCCATAGTTGTCATGGCATTTATGCAATCCAAGGCATTGGAGAGGGTCCAAATTCAAGGCATCCAAATCACCCGCCTAGGTGTTGCCTCGATAACTATGATACAATCCCTTGCCTTGATGCAAATTTGGGATGTAATTACAAGATTGCATACCTTTTGACCTGTTTTGTTTCTCAAGTATGCAATCAGCATGACTCTGCATCTGTTTCAAAACCAGGCTGAACTCAGTTTCCTTAGCTGAAAGACAAAAAAGAACAGAAAAGAGGGAAGAAGAAAGGTCTAAGAAAGTCAAGAAACAGGAAAATTAAATGCAGCCACACATAAATAAGGAATAGCTCCAGCGCAAGTTCTAGGGTCCAAAATCCAAACATACCCAGTTGAGAGTTGCAATTTGAGGAAAATAATCCACATTAAGTATTTCTATACAGAATATATAGAGAGGTGGCAATAAAGCAAGTTGACAGATTTTAAAATAATAGTTGGTTCTACTGGGAATAAATTGCATGAAAACAACAGAAACAAACCTAAGCTACAGGTAGAGTTCATTATCAAGTACTTGAAAGGAAAAATAAGAATTTCCAAAGTTATATTATCAATGAAACTGAGATGTATCAAAGAAAAATTGGGAGAAAGAAACAACAGATTAAGAAACATCAAGACAGTGCACCTTACTCCTTCAAAGATTACCCAAAAAATGAAGCAGAAATTCACAAGAAAGTGAACATGGTAAAATAGTTAAACAAAGTCACCACTTGGTGCATGGTAGCATCTATTTTTGAAGAGTTCACATAGATTAATGTTTCATGATCTGCTTTAACATTTCCCTTCTCTCTTATGCTAATTAATGTGAACTTGAAAATACTGTACACAGTCATTTGGATACCATATTTAGCACAAGAAATGAGGACTTCAATCACAAGTCATTTTGTATGCTATTGATGGCTTAACAACCCAAGCCAACCTACCCAAATCTGCGAAACCAGAGGAATTACCCGACAAAGCAAGCATACCGAGAAATCAATATCACTGGGTACCTATAAATCCATCAACAAAACGTGTACAGTGAAGAAATAAAAGAACGGAAGTAACAGCAGCGTCTTCAAAGAAGCAATCTGTAATCTTTCAGTTTAAAAATGCAAATTGAACTTCAAGAAGGCAAACACATCATATGAACCTACATTGCACCAACACAGAAAAGGGTACAAATTTTAAGGTCAAGGCCTTGGTAAGAGAAGGAAAAACAGAGAGAAACTTACAGGCATGACCCAATCGAATTGGGTTGCTTGGACCTTAAACCCATGTAAGCGTGTCCTTTTCGATAGTCTTCTTGCATGATTTGCAGGTAAACCTTCCCATGGCCTTGGTTGGTTCGTGTTCACCTTATGACGGCAACTGTTGGGCATTTGCGGCCGCCCCTCCTCCCCACCGCCCAAGACACTTTCTTTCGCTTTGCTCAGTGGATCTTCTTTCTACGCAGGTTGAATCTATTATCAGGAACGGATCGGAAATGCGCCGGTCAACTGAGTAATATTCTCGTAGAACAAGTAATAGATGTCTCCTAAAACGGTTTCTTTGTTCTTTTGTTTTGTTTTTTTAAGAAGGAATTGGTGGGAAAAATAGTCTTTTGTTCTTTTTTTGGGTAAGAAAATAATTTTATTCCGAAGTGGAAATTGGTCAAACATTTGTGCCTTGAATCGATTGGGCCCTCCGGGTAGGCGGTTAGCTGCATGGTTAACCTGCCTAGAAACCTAACAGATCCTACAATCAACAAAATACCACTGACATAAATAGTTTGAAGAATAGCTTTTGTAGAACATTTGATATATTCTCTTTAGGAACTGGAACTTTATTATATTGTCTATAGAGTATAGGTCTCTCAAGATCATCTAGTCGTAGACCCTTCAACCTAGCTCTCTTTTCTAGTGTCTTTGTTTGAAAGCAATATTTTTTATATTATAAGCATAATACCAAAACATTTTTGTCAAAATGTCATATTTCTCGTCATGCCCTTACCTTTTGGTACAACTCTCAACCTTGGTCTTCTCTCTCTTTCTTCTTCTTATTCTTCTTCTTCTTCTTCTTCTTTTTTTTTTTTTTTTTTTTTTTTCATTTATTCACTGCAAGCAGGGGGGGGGGCAGAACAAAGGTCCACCAACCACAATGTGGAAGCCAGCCATTCTTTCGGGCCTATTGGATGATTGGAATGATCTTAAGGACATTGATCACTTGTTCTTGTTCTATCCTTTCGTTGGCTCCTTCTGAGAGAAAACCTCCCCTCCATTTAGCCACCTTCTCAAGGGCAAAGCCAAAATTCAACATGGAGGGGGCTAAATAATGAAAATCCAAGTCACCTTTTGTTGAGCATTCGGGCATACACTAACGCCTTCACCACACATATTATGTGGGCCCTATGTAAGATTCACTGCGGATCCCACCTATAATTTATTTTTTTCATATTTAGACCTAGGGCCGACAGGCCTGACACATTTAAAATACAATTAAATTTCTATGAGAATAAATAATTAAAATTTCAAAATAAGCTTTTTCAATTTTAAGAGTAAGTTGCTTAGAAAATTATTAAACTATTTTTTTAAAATTTCTTCCAAATCACTAGTATGGATTGAAATTTAGAAAAAATTGAACTCAACTAACAATTCACCTTTGTATTTCAATTCTTACAAATTTGTTTAACTATTGACTAGTATCTCATTTAAAATTGAACCTATGTAAACAAATCATTAGAATAGTATAGATAATTTTGAACTAATTGTTTAAAAAGAAAATTAGTCTAAGAATTGTTTTCTAATTGTTTAGTTTGTGGTTTTCTAAAAAGAAGAAGATATTAAGAATTTGTTTAGTTGAGTTCAGTTAGTTTAATTCAATGTAAAAAAGAAAATTCAATAATTAAATTAAAAATAAAAATCAATTAGTTCGTGGTTTTTTAAAAAGAATAACATAAAATCTCAAGAGAGAGAAAAATCAAGGGGAAAAAAAAAGATAGATTGAGAAAGAGACAAAGAATATAGGATTGTGGAGAAGATTTAAGAATAAACTCCAATGTCTACTAGCTTTTTCAAAATTTTTCCTATGTTGTATGTGGAAAAAATGAGAGAATAAATAAGAAGAAATTTATACCCATTATTCTTATTTTTAAAAATTATTTCTAATATTTGGGGAGGGGGTAGATACAACACAATCTTTAGAGCAATGCACGCGGTCACACCTCATGGCGGGGCCAGGGGTCCATAAAAAAAAAGGCTTTAAAGGGGTCGCCGTGCTCGCTAGTGGCGGTTACCAACATTGGGCGATTTGAGGCGTCCCGGCTGTCCCGGTTGCCCGTGCCTCGCGGGGCTGGGCCTACACGGCTCTCGGCCCTTCCTCGGCGCCCCTCCGGTTGGTATTTCACATGTAGAATGAGAAAAATAAGGAAAAAAAAAGAAGAAGAAAAATAACCATGTTTTTTAAATAATGGGGGGGGGGGGGGCTTGGCCCACCCGGCCCCTATGTAGCCTTGCTTCTAACCCCTCTAGATGTAGCTTCGGCATTACTCAAGATTGGTAGTGGATTCTGAGATCCTTTTTTGGTTCTACTATTCGTGATTTTGTTGGTAAAATGGTTTTCAGTGCCACTATTTATTGTTTGTGGTGGGAAATGACTTTCAGGAGATGGACTTCGACATCTAGATTCTCATACATAATTTGAAAAGCCATCTGTTTTGATATTTCTTTGGAACTTTAGCTAGTCCTCTATCCCCTTGGTTGATTCTCCAAAGAATAACTTCATTGTTGTCTCCTCCCAATGCCAGTTTATACTCTCTAGCCCCTCCCTTCTAGGGTTTTTGTTCAAATAGTGGTGTTGTTCATGAACTTAATTTGGTGTAATTAGTTTTCTTTGCTCTCATGAAAAAAATGAATTCATTCATAAAAAGAAATGTTTATTTCTAAATAAAAATGATTTCTTATCACAAAAACACGTAAAAACAATTTTCTATAAAAACTGATTTCCTAGAACGAAACGTTACCAAATGCTAACATCATCTTGATTTGCTTTGCCACTACGACTTCGACGTTGAAGCTCGTCTCTGCAACGGTCGCAGCACTGCTTCTCGTTTGAGCATCAATGGCGGATAACCTGTTTTTGGGCCTACCACCTCCCTCTGCAAAGTGTCCTCTTCCTGCTTCCCCTTCAGTGAGAGAGGAAGAAAACCCTAACAATTCAAAGAGGGAATCGTCACCGGCTCCAGCTCCTATTCTCAAGAGTGCTCTTAAGCGAGATAAGCCTCCAGAAACGCAAGCTGAAGGTGCGAGTGAAACTCAGGTTACGCGTTTCTTTTGGTCTCTCTTTATTTTTTGTCGCCCTGCATGGACTTTAGTTGGTATACGATGCAATTTACCAATTTCTAGGGTTTACTGAAATTTCTTTACATCGAATTGTCATGAATCAATCAATTTCAATCTTATCAAACTTAATTAAGTTTCTGATGGATAATGTGTCTCACCCGAAAACCCTATCATGTCGTCATTGTGAGAAACAGTGAATCGTTTAGGTTCTGATTTTTCATTGCTCGTCAGGAAGCTAAACCTACAATCGAATTGTCTGTTCCTAAATTTGAAATTAAATTAATCGTTGTAGTTTCTCTGCAGCAACTGAAACACCTCAGAAACGTTTGAGGTTCAAAACAACTGTGGATGCATCTGAAACACAACTTATACAAGCGATGGAGAGGATAACTGCGCACATTAAGAATCCCACCAAGTTCAGCAAGGCGTCGAAACTTGCCATCCAACTTATTCAAGCTGGTAGTGTTAAGCCCGGAACTAGTGATCATTTCTTTGCCATCCTAGAGGCTTCAATGTCTTCGCCAACTGTTTGCACCGATCCTTCTGTTCGTGCAGATTATCATGCCCTGTTTTCAGAAGCTCAAAACATTAGCGATGTAAAGTTCTTCTCTCTTTTTTACTTCCTTAACAACCCCATTTGGTATGATAAACTTTCAATATGTCTCTCTTAATAAATTTCTGTCGCCGTCCCTCTCATGCTTGTTTTTTTTCCACCTTCACAGTGCCTCGGTAAAAAGCAGAGGAACCAGTTAGCAACATGGACAGTTAGGGCAGTGGTTGGAAATGATCTTTACACAGATGACAGTTTTGTGGTATGTTCGTACTTTCAGCAAGAAGCTTTATTTTGGTAGTATTGATCTTAAAGATTTCATTCAACATTTCTTGATGAATTTGAAAGTAGTTTGAAGGTTTAGAAGGGGTGTTTCCTTTTTCTTTTTTGGGTCTGTGTTTGTTCCGAAAGACCGGGGGGGGGTGTGTGTGGGGGGGGGTGTGTGTGTGTGTGTGGGTGGGTGGGGATTGGGGAAGAGGGAGGAGACAAAAATTAACAAAGTTCACTGAGAATTGAGGGTAGCCACTTTTGGTTATGGTCATGTAGCATAAATCCTACTACACTTGATAAGTGGAAGAATTATTGGCCCTGATGATATGCTGATGTGGGTATGGGGAAACTCTATGTGAAACACCGACTTGATAGATATATGCTTGACTGAAATGGGAAAGCATCTATAGCCTCAAGGAGTGTATGAATTGACGAGAAATAATTAGCCGCTTCTTGGAAGCCTTGACCCCTGGGTATGGTGATGTGTACTGATGAGGTTGAAGTCTGTAAGTAGTCCTGGTCACAACAAGTTTTATAGGCATTGTAGATAAAAGGAAAGGAGGTCCCGTTATACAGTTAACCTACTTTCTCAAGAGAGTTTATGAGCTGTATAGGGAAGTGAGGGAAGCCTCAGCTTGTTCTATATGCACTTAGACCTCTTTGTGAGTGACCCTTTTTGCTTAAAAGTTCTTACTGTTCTTGGAAGTTATAGGTGGACTTCTCCCTTAAAAAATTATAGGTCTTTAGATCTGTATTCTTCCTTTTCTCCTTACCCTTCTTGCTATTCCTTTATCATATCCTTGTTTTCTCTACTATTTGCCTTCTCTTCTGTTAGCAGTCGTTTTGGTTTGAATGAATTGTTTGCTACGCTGCTTCGCGAAACCACATCGCAAGATACTCTTAAAACAAATTAGCTACTAAGAACAGAAATTAAGGTTAGGGTTTCTATGCAATCCAGGTTGTGGACCTTAACCAAACTTCTGTTGGATGATTATGGCAAGGTGATAAAGCACTGTTTAAATTTTGAACCAGTTCCAGTGGTTGGGTTGGAAGATATACCACCAAACACCAAATCAGTAACTAAGTTGCTCTAGACCAAAGAGCCATTAGAATGGCTCCAAATTACTGGACTTGGATCGAGTGGTGCCCTGTAGGTGGTGAGGCAATGCTGCAATTTTGGTAGAATTCTAATGGTTGGAACCTCATCATGAAGGTGCACTAAAATTAGAAAGTGTGTGTATCAAGAGGTATCAACAGATGATGAATCTATGGATGGGTGATTGAGGGGAAGAGTAGGTGAATGAAGGAAGAGAGATCCTTATGTGGAAGCAACCACACAAGTTCTGGGTAACAGCAACAATCGACACTGCAGATCAAAGAACTGGAAGGACCACATCAGTCATGAAATTTGTTTTGCAGCAGTGGTAAATTCAAGTTCCAAGCACAAATAAAACTTTAACAAGAGAAGAAAAAGTGAGTTTGAGAAAATAAAAATTCTGGGGATAAAGGTGTTTCTGGTCTCAGCAATGTTCCTAACCCTCAGTGTGTGTAGATCACACAGTGAGGCTGTTGCCGTTCTTATCTCTCAAAAACACAGACAAATGAATAATAGCAGCAAAACAAAGCTTCTTCATTGACACATGAAGTTATGGGGTAGGCTCTTGCAGCCTATTGTGCAGATAGAGAAGAAGCAACTTTCCAGAATCAGGAAGTAAGCCTAACTTTAAAGTTACATGAGAATAGAACTACTAATTCTAAGAATAGAAACTCACAAAGCAGCAACAGCAACAACAACGATAATAAGTCTTGTCCCAAATAAAGGGGGTCGGGTACATGGATTGTTGCCTTCTAATCAGTTATGTTTGTGGCCATGTTAGATACAAGGCCTAAGCTATGCATATCCTTTCTCACCACTTCTCTTAAAGTTATCTTAGGTCTTCCCCTAGCTCTTCTAGTTTCTTCAATTTGGATTATATTACTTTTCTATACAAGGGCATTTATAGGTCTCCGTTGAACGTGGCAGTGACACTTTAAATGACTTTCTCGAAACCTATCACCTACGGGAGCAACTCCTAGAGCAACTCTAATATGATCATTCTTTATCTTATCCTTCCTAGTTTTGTCATTCATCAATCTTAGCGTCTTCATTTCTGCTACACTGAGTTTATCCATATGATTCTTTTTAACAACCCAACACTTTGCATTGTACATCATAGCTGGTCAAATGACGGTCCTATAAATTTTTCTTTCAAACGTTAATGGAATACATCTATCACACAAGACCTTAGACGCACCTCTCCACTTCATCCACTTTATTTTAATTCTTTGAAAAACATCATCTTCTATATCACCTCTTTTATTTATGATTGAACCTAGGTACCTAAAACAATTACTCTGAGGAATCTCCTTATTGTCAAGTTTCATTACCTCGTCATCTGCTCGATCATGACTAAAGTTACAGACTAGATATATTGTCTTTTTTCTACTTAGGTTAAAACCTCTTGATTTCAAAGCCGTTATCCATGATTCTAACTTGGTATTAATCCCCACTTGAGTCTCTCATCTATCAATATAATATCATCAAAAAAAAGCATAGACCAGGGGACCTCATCTTGATTGTCTTTGGTTAATTCATCCATTACAATTGCAAATAAATATGAGATTAAAAAATAGAAACAAACAACTTAATAAAATACAAACCACATAAACTTCAAATTCTCCCACGTATTCACAAATTGAACCTTCTGAAGGAAATATTATTATGATTTGTTCTTGGGCCATTTACACAAATGCTTTATGACACTTTAAACGTGAATGATTTTTTGACATCTTTTTCTTCATGTTTTTTTTCTACATCGACCTCCTAGGTTCTTGTCCCCATTACGGTTGTCAAGGCATTGTCTATGGAATTTTTGGGGCCTAGGCAACTAGGGATTGGCGACTTCCAACTTTGTGGTTTTGAATACATTGCTCTTAGTTGTATTATACTTATATTATTCATAAACCAGCAAATACCCCGACTTGAATCCAATAAAAAAGTTAAAAGGTAAAACTTTCAGAAGGATAAAAAGTCAACTACGCTATTCAAGAGCAAAAATTAGATTATTAACGCTTGGTGAAATTTTCAACTTTCTTGTGCTAGCATTCTTCTCAAATCTAAAAGTTTGATAAATCTTAATATGGTACACAGTATTGAAAACAAAAAGTGCAATTTTCACATTATTCGAGCACATCAGATCAGGTTTGACTAGAATATAATTCCTTCAATATAAATTAGATTTAGCAATCCTGAATATGTTGGAGAACTGGTTTTATGTTCTATTCTAATACAAAGAAAAGCCTCATATAAAAATAAAATCATTTGGCAAGTCGAACTTCTCTGAGAACAAACCATATCTTTGAATAGGGAGCATTTTAATTACTTACGGATAAGACCATATTTCTAAGAATGTTACAGACCAAACTTGAGACTCAAAACCAGGATGATGACCAATTCCAAGAAAAGTGTAAACCGAATGTAGTTTTGTTTGTTTTAAACTTCCAGATTCTGCTTCGTTTCTACTGTATTTGGTTCTTTATTGATATCATGACCTAATATTGATATTTGATGACGTGATACGGCTTAATATTGGGGTGCCCTGGTCATATGTAACACCTGATCTTGTAGTTCTATATTGATTTTTGATGACTTGGTGTGGCTTAATGTTGATGTTTGATGTGAAGTGGCTTAATATTTGGGGTGCTTTGGTCACCTATGTAACACCTGTGTGGGTACATTGTCGCCTAAGTGCTTAGGCATCCCTCCACCACCTCCTTGGGTCACCTTGCCATGTTGACAACTTATGGTCCTCAACCAAATTTCATTTCAGGAGATATTCAACTGAAACCACTGCTGTTCTTTCTACAACCAGCCTTGGTTTGCAGAGAAACATAATTTTATTTCCTGAGGTTTTGGAGCCATTTGTGGTGGTGATCTTATGAGGATCAAGTTTTAGGGTGTTAGCCTGAAATCTCATCTTGAAAGGGTGCTGAACTGAGGGAGTTCTTTTGCCTGCAATTAAATCAGTTCTTCCGCTAGCTTCACTGGCTTGAAGGTAGAAGACAACCTACATCGTTGGTTTGTTCCGACACTCCTTTATTTAAATAACTGCTCCTCCCTTTCATCATTTTGCCTGTTGATCCCTTTATCGTATTTGAGTTGTTTTACTTACTTTGTGTGGAATTCCCATAATAGAGAATGTATACAGTGTATTCTACCAACATAGAGTCTGAAATCAAACTTCCTTTTCTGGTGTGACTTGTAAATCGAAGTGTTTTCTCATATTTAAAGGGCCTAAAATAAGCGTCCTTCAAGTTTCAGGATCTAATTTGGCCACTTGGCCCATGAAACCAATTGTTGAACCTTGTCAAAATCATGCCTGAAATCAGAACCTTGAACTTGGTTGTTATTTATAGACCTCAAAACCTTTGTAACTGATTTGAAGCTCAAACCATTATTGATAAAATTAGACATATATGTGACAATCGTACTCTAGTAGGAGTCCAAGATTCTTTTTTTTTTTTTTTTGGGGGGGGGGGGGATAAATAACTATATTAAAAGCCGCAAAAGGAAAAAAGAATGTGCAAAGGGGAAAACCAGCCTTCAAGAGGGAGGCCTGAGGGAAGAGCTAAGATCCCAGGAGACAACAATGAGCTAGCTCCTTGGGGTATCATCAATTGAAGGATGGGGGATGGAATGAAGCCTGGTAGAAACATCAAAGTAGATGGCATTCCGTGTCCAGAGATTGAGATTTGGATGCCCATCTCCAAGGTTATGCTCCCACCACATGGTTATTCTTTAGAAATATAAAAACCACACACAAAGAGATGCACCAGATACCCACATGGTTATGCCTTCAAGTGGTTTGACTTCTTTTAATGAAGGATCAATTTCTAGTAAAACCTGGTTGGTGTTTTAATGTCTGGAGTATATATTTGGAAATATCCATGTTCTGGAAATTTTACAAGTCCTTGGGTTTGGTTAACACCTGACATGTATCACAAAGTGAAAGACATTATGCCTCCTTTGATCTTGGTATGAACGTTAGAGTGCATCTTATCTCTGTACCATTGCTTCTGATGCTGTCTCTAGAAGATTGCAATCCTCATCTGTTATTTTTACCAGTTTCTCTGAGATAATCATGGACCAGATGTTGACTGATGAATGGATTTTGGATTCATGTCATCTTATTGTTGAACTGTTATTTGGGCTCTGATGTGGTACATTACTGATGCGTAGTGGCATTAACCTATACAGTTCTCAAAAGCAGCTGGAAAAATAAAAGAAGCTATATCAAATCTTCCGGTTGCAACCGATGAGGATGACAAAGAGGAGGCTGCAGCCCTGGAAGGGGAGAGAGAAGTTACAGATTCAGATCAGCAGGACGTCAACAAGTTATCTTCTTCATCTGAAGCACGTCCTGAAGCAGAGTCTGATCCTTTTAAACTGGATGTGCTGCTTCCTAGCACATCAAAGAAAGATGAGAAAGTCAAGGGAAAGAGAGAAGCAGCAGCAATTAGCAAAAAGGCAGAAGAAAATGAGTCAAAGAGATTTCTTAGATCACAAAGAGAAGCTTTGATTCTTTGTTTAGAAATAGCTGCAAGACGTTACAAGAGTCCATGGTTACGCTTCTTTTCTTTTCTTTTTCTTTCACCCCCTTAATGTTTGGAATAATGTTAGTTGGCTCATTACTTTCTTCTATTGTTACCTTTTTTCAGGTGCCAAACTGGCATAGACATTCTAGTTAAACACGCCTTTGATAATGTCGAGAGGTTCACATCTCAACAAAGAGATGCAATTGGTAAACTGTGGGCATCTATTCGAGAACAACAAACACGTAGGAAACAAGGGAAATCAGTGACTGGGAAACTGGATATGAATGCTTTTGAGTCTCTACAAGAGAAATATGCTAATGAGAAGATTAGCATTCGACGCGCTGTTGGTGGAGGGGGTGATCGTCGTGCCCAACAGTGGCTGGGTTGATGTGCTACTGTTATTCTTTTCCTTTGTGCATCAGGATATTGATGGTATTATCAGCAAAACAGGAAAGAAATTGTGAATCTCTTGATCTTATGGTGAATGTAGGGGGCTAAAATTGAGAAATGGAGGGGAGTTTTTTTGGCAATTGGCATTGACATTGACAGAGTTAAGCTTTCCAGTTTTCCCTTGTTCTGAGAATATTGAATTCGTCACTGTAATGTATATTTGTAGGCATTCCATCTACCAGGCAGGTACTTCTCGATTAAAATTGTTGTGATGTTGTTATTGGGATTTGAAACTGAGTTCCCACATCATATAATTCTCACAGCTATGCCGAGCAGCAAGATATGATATTTTGATCAAATGAGTTAATCATCAAATCAAAGACAATTAAGTGGAGTATCTTAGTAGTCTATTGAATTTAGATGAGCATTAACCATCTCGCTTGTTGCATTAAACCACTTAAGGGCAATGAGTGGTAGGCATCAGAATTTTGACAAAATTTTAAGGAAAAATTACGTGATTAACTGCTTTTAGGTTCGGTTTCCTTTTACAAAGGTAACCATTCAACGTTTCACTAACAAAATTAATTAAAACTGAGTTTGGGTTTACAAAACTAACCACACTAAAGAGGAAAAATTACTATTTTGTCCAAAAGAAAAATTCACTAATTTTTCATACCTTGGGGACATTTTCGCTCCCACATTTGTATAGTCAATTTTGGGAGTAAAAATGTCCAAAGAGATCAAAATTCACTGGTACATGACAAGATTGAAATTGACAAGATTGAAATTGACTTAGGTGATTAAGAACTTGATTTCAAAGAGAAAGAGTGGATAAGATTGAAATTGTTATAAATCAACAAGATCACACACCTGCAAGGGACTTGTCAACTGACTCTTGGGGATTTTGGGAATCTCTCTTAAAAATAGTAAAATGAAATAATTTTATAAATTCTAGAAAGAGGGAGGGAGCAAAGAACTACTATATACTCGCAATTGGGCCTCATATGTAATGGGGTGAAGGAAAAATAAAGAAAAACAATAAATTTTGTAAAAAAGTGTTAAATGTAAGTCTTATTTTGTTGTTTTCTAACTTTTCCACTCTATGAATCAAATAAATCACATTTTTAAAATTTTATGAAAATTTTTGTTTTTTCATACTTTTTCTTATCTCACCTTATTCCAACAAATAAACGGTGCCTAACTCTTTTGAATGCCAGGAGTGTGGGGATCCTTGAAAGTGAGTTTCTTTTGATAAATGATGTGACTGTCTAAGACACAACTTAAAGTTTCAAGAATAATAAATTCTAAATCTTTAAATAATGGTATACACATACACAAGCATAGATTTATTTTTTAATCAGTACATGGATGAGCTAGGTCTCATCTAGTGGGCCCAACAATCAATAATTCCTAGTGCATTCTACTGGTTATCTTTAAGTGTGTTCTATTATAAAATAATTAACTACTGAGTACATTGAACTTGCAGTTTGCTTATATCGAGATCAATGCATATAAACAACAAATTACACAGTTTGACTTGATTTTAATAACTAATTTTTTCCCATAATATTATTTCCCTCTTTCGGTGAAGCTACCGCACCCATTTTGCTTTGTGCATCTGACGCGGCCCCCCCCCCCTCCCCCCCCCCCCCCCCCCCCCCCCCCCCCCCCCCCCCCCCCCCCCCCCCCCCCCCCCCCCTCTCCATCGCTCCCCCGTTGTTTATCAATTTTCTATCTAATTAGGTGGAGTAGAGAGCTCTGCTAACTGCTAAGGAGTGGGGAGGTTGTGGTGGGGTGTGGGTATAAGTTGGATTTTTTAACAATTACAATAAGAGGTAGGGTGCTCCTCGGGTTTTCTTACAAACAGTCTTCAGTCTACGCAGATTCCAAGACTTCAGCTCTCTGAATAAACATTGATCAAACATGCACACCCTACAAAAAAAAAATCAAAAATAGCTTCTCCTAATAAATTCCCCAACTTTATGTGTCGTAAAAAAGTGTGGGAGGAACACAAACTTTTATTGGATAAAGGATCGGAACTCGATTGATATGCGGGCACAGAGGTTTGTGAAATAATTCTATCCTTGAGATGGTGCCCACAATTTACTGTAGGTTCTAATAAGTAGTTTCGACCTACACACTAGGGCCTCCACTTGCTCGTGTCCTAACGCTCTCAACTATTTTCCGTTTCCGCGATTTGTTGTGGTCGTTCTTCGGTGGGGGGCATTCATATGAGATAGTGGGAGGACCCAAACGATAATATGAGATTTGAACTCGATTGATGTCGGGCACGGAGGTTTGTGACAGAATCTATCCTTGAGATGGTGCCCACGGGCTTTATGTGAGTATAGACGGACGCATCACATGAGTAAGGACCACGAAACAAGTTGGGGGTAGAAGATGTGGACTTGAGCCCAAATGTGGAGATCACCTATTATTTAGATTTCCTTTCACCGAGCAAACCTAGCTAGGCATATATCTTAGAGATTTTGCCAAATAAGAGGTCCTCAAGGGTGCTGCAATGGAAGCCAAATGGGTTGATAAGTTCGAATCAGCTTACCTTGAACATTATCTCCATTATTGGCGGATTGAGGGTTTTGAGGTGAAGGTCCACAAAAGAAAAAAAATTAATATTATATATGGATTTGGGTCAGTTCCTATAACATTATCAATCTTCATAATGAAATTCCAAGAAAGATGTACAGAAAAATAATTGTAACCCTATTCTTCGTTGATAGTAAAGTAAATCTCATCTTTTCATGAATGTAAGCAAACCAAATAGTTAAATTGATTGCAACAACTAATAATTTGAAGCAACTCTAGATAACATCATGAAAGATAGCCATGTATAGTGGCTAGTTTATTTGTTTCCATTGATGGAGAAAGCCAAATGAGGATAAGAACATGGAAATTCAATTTGATCTTCAAGACGTTCTGGAACACACAAACAGGAGGTTTGATTGCCTGAAGTTTCTCGCATATCCCATTGTATGGACCTAGCCAGACTGAATCAATCTCCAGGTTAGGGCCCTCTGAAGGTGTTCCTTCATTAATGTTAATGGTATGTTCGTTGCATCTGATCCTAATCTATCCTTGACGCCCCATCTATCTAAAACAGACCTAATTCCTTTCATTGGGGAGTTTTGGCGAACGAATAGTGGGCAATGACTTCATTAATTTATATAAGCTTGATAACCCAGCCCCACTACCCTTCCAAGATGATTGATCGATATTACCACAGGAACAGTCACTATATTATATTATATCTTTTATTGATATATACAATCAATGCACTTGAGTATTAATTTATTCATTTTATTGAGCATATATGGATGTAAGCGTGGAAATGGGTTAACACATATGCATCACTACGGTTGCACCATTATTTTGTTACACAAAGATAGACAAACCCGACCAGATTTTGCTCAATTTATTAATGAGATCGACCAGTCGATTCATGGCTGGCCTTTTCAAGAACCCATGAAGTAGATTTATGAAATGAAATGAATTGATGTTGAAATTCAATAAATTTGAAATCAGGTGTCTCCATAGATATATGTTAATGATAAAAAGTTTGTCTCTCACCATGCAACGACACCATCATAGTATTCACAAACCTCCACAAGATTTTAATATTTAAGTTCCTGAAGTATATTCTCTCAGTACCCTTCCACTTGCATCTGAAGCTTCTTGGTGAATACATTTGCCTTAATTATGGGAGACTTGGTCCCCAACTCTCTCAACCTTGATAAGCCAATAAATCAGAAAAACTATATAACCCATCTGACCAAAAGCTTCAAATTCATAAAGAAGGAACTAGTTAAGCTCAGCTTTAGATTTTATTAATCCTTTTATAAGTTGGTTTAGATTTTAGAATCTAACAAGCAATTGGGTGGTGCTGTAATTTGTATCCGTATCCCTAACTGATTTGATCATTCAGGTTGAAGTTGAATGCACTTCAAGATTTGACTTCTTGTTGATATTTAGTGTCTTCATATTAATGCTACCACCAAGGAACAAGTAGTGTTTGTGGATTGATCTGTACAGTGGTTAGCTTCTTTCAATGGGCCTTTTTTCTTTCCTTCTTTGGACTGTTAAAGTAAAAAATAACAAATTTAAACTTGTATACAAGCAGCAGGAAACAGATTGAGGTTTGGTGAAAGAGTAGAAGATCCAATGCAATATATCTTCATTGATGCTCGTTAGATTATAGCTATGGAGCTGTTGAGATGAAGGAAAAATGGCAAAGGAGGCATGGAGAAGTAGTGGGTATGAGTTAGATTGTGGAATTCTACAGAAAACAAGGAGGAACCAATAGAAGAGGTAAGCAGTAAATAAACAAAAGGCAAAACAATGTTTAAGGTGTGAAACTTTCAAAGTTTATTTTTCATTATGTGATGAGTCTCTCTCTCTTTCTCTCTCTCTCGGCATTTGTTGAGGTGTCGGGGCGAGAGACAACGACGTGCTTCCCACCTGCCCACGCGCACGCGACCCCACAAAACCCTAATTTCCGAGAACCTTACAGAGAAGGGAGAAAGAAAAAAAAAAGCTGGAAGGAAAGCAAAACCCTACGAAGAACAAGATTTGATAAACAGAATTTCTTCTCTTGAATTGATCTTTCTTCACTTAGAGTTTCAGTTCAGCTTCTTCTTGTTTTTTTTTCTTCTTCTTCTTCTCGTGGGTTCTTCCCTCAACTACTGTTGGAAATCAAACTCTGACTGCTTTAGTTACCTTCTGCCTTTAGTGTTATTATCTGTTCTTAGATCTTCAATTCTTTCAGCTCAGGAAACTCAGGGTCAACTTGTCTCTCCTCGTTTTTTCTTTGTCTGATCTCAACTTTTGTAACACTTCAAAAAGAGAAGAAAGAAGAACCCTCCTTAATTAAGACGATCTAAATGTTGTTTTCTGATTCTTCTTCCCTCGAGCTTTGTGTAAGTGAGTCCTTGTCAAGAACAGAGTTTGATAGGTGATCTGGAGGAGTAATATTCAAAATCGACTTCTGTTAGGATACAATTTTGTAGACTAAATTCCTTGAGAGTGGTTTGGTTGTGTTCTTTTTTGTGGTTGTGCATCCGTCTAATTTGCAACCCTGGCGAACCATTGGTGGACTGGGCAAGTGCCTCTGCCGGGTGTAGAACAGGCAGGAGTTGATTCACCTGTCTTAAAGAAACGCGAACGAGATGAAAATGGAGGTGGAAGCAGCGGTGGAGGAGCAGAAGATGAAGAAGAAAGAGAAAACGGCGAACCCAATGAAGGAGCTGTCGAGGTCGGAAACCGCCGTCCAAGGGGAAGACCACCAGGGTCCAAAAACAAACCCAAACCACCTATCTTTGTTACTCGTGACAGCCCTAACGCTCTTCGAAGCCATGTCATGGAAGTCGCAAGCGGTTCAGATATAGCAGAAACCCTAGCCCAGTTCGCCCGGAGAAGACAGAGAGGTGTTTGTGTGCTCTCCGGCAGTGGGGCTGTAGCCAACGTCACATTACGGCAGCCGGCGGCGCCTGGTGCAGTGGTGGCACTTCACGGTCGTTTTGAGATTCTGTCTTTAACCGGAGCTTTCTTACCTGGACCAGCGCCACCCGGTTCAACGGGGCTGACTGTTTACTTGGCAGGTGGTCAAGGACAGGTTGTGGGAGGAAGTGTTGTGGGAACACTTGTTGCAGCTGGTCCTGTAATGGTAATTGCTGCCACCTTCTCAAATGCTACGTATGAACGTTTACCCTTGGAAGAAGATGATGATAATGGAAGCGCCGCCCAAGGTCAGCTCCCCGGCGGTGGTGGCTCGCCACCAGCAATTGGGAACAGTTCTGGACAACCACCACCAGGTCTGCCTGATCCATCAGCCATGCCTGTTTTCAATTTGCCACCAAATCTGCTCCCTAATGGTGGGCAATTAGGTCATGATGCTTATGCTTGGGCTCATGCTCGTCCACCTTTCTGAATTTATCAAACCCACATAGACAAAGAGATAACCCTAGATGGCCAGAGAGTAGAGATCAAGGAAGTAGATGATGTGCAGGAATGACCGAATGAATGCTCATTTGTATATCTTACTGCTGCTTTTAAATTTGTTCTTCAATCAATCCCTTTTTCAGTTCAAAATATACAAGATGTTTTTTTGGGTTTTTAAAATGGAGCTGTTATTTATTATTTTTCACTTCTTGCATGCATGGGATTGTGTAGAATGTCTTCTGATTGATATGCCTCATTGATTTGTCTAGTCATCTGATATGATAGATTAGGGTACTCTGGCATTCAGAGACTAACATTGGGGATGTGGGCTTCTCTTGCAGCATCTAGAATTTTCTGTCTATTAACTTTCTATAGAAATTTGTGTTTCATAAACAATATCTGTACTAGTGAATAGTGATACCCTGTGAAGTCTTGGGAGCTTCATGATGGTTCCTTAAATTATGTAACCTTGATCAGATTGGAATGAAGCCCCTTTAATATATTGGGTCCCTCAATATTGATATTTCCTTCTATATGTATATATGGTCATTTTGTTACATGTAGGGATATATGCTTTTGGATTTGGGATATGGGGTTTTAAATTCTGTTAAGTGACATTATATGGTTCAGAAGGTCTAGATATAGTAACAAAATAATTAAAATACAGGTTTTTTCTGTCAATTTGTGGAATTTTCTGAGCTTCAGAGTTTACATATGCAGCTTTCCATTTCTGCTGTCCCTGAGAAATGATGATTGATGAATGCTCTACTTGTACAGCTTTCCATTTCTGGTCATCAGAGATGATGAGTGATGTGATGGGTCATATTTTGTTTTGGTGTTACCCAGTTTCAAGATTTCAGTCACAACTCGCGGTGAATTGTCTTGGTCTGGTCTGTCTTGCAGGCAAACTGGAAAAAAGAACATACTAATGGGGAGAAGAGATCCCCCTTCTTTTTCTTCATATGTAAAGCTCTCTCTATCTCTCTCTCATGATCGGGTCTTCAATACTCACATTAATTGAAGAAGAACTATTTTCTAGATGCTAGTTAATGTAGTATAGAGTGGTTGGGAAACTTAATTAGAAATTGATGAAGTCCTTTTATTTGTGATGAGGACAAGCTGGAGTTTTGATTAAGGGGATTTTCTTTTTTCTAATCTTGATGGGTTTGAAGTTGGCCAGAAATCCTGAATCAGTTTCTAAAGAGTTCTGGGTTCAGCTTATATATTTTAGTCCCATGGTTGATATTAACATGTTAAGCTGGTTAAAAAGTCTGTAGGAGTTGTACCAACTCTGTATATCACGTATATATCTGGGTGAAAACCTCTCGTCTGGCAAAACGGAGAGATATATAACAAATGATGAAAAGAACTTCCAAGAACATCTCAAGCTATGACTTTTAATTCATCAATGGGATTCTAGTAGGTTGCACCAGGAACTCTTTGGGTTTTTCCAGAGGATCATGATGGACCCACTTGTTTCAAAAACGACTGGTGCTAGTAGATCTAGTAGTGTTCAGATCTTAATTAGGTTTCTGACCTCATGAATAGCATTTCATTTTGTCCCTTCTTTTGTGTGGACTTTTTGAAAGGATTTTACTGGCCCACATGTTTCTTTCATCTATTGAAACTTTATTAGGGTTTTTATCCTCAAAAATGGCATTTTATTTCTTCCATCAATGTATGTGGACAGGATTTCGTCAACCCACAAGTTTGTGTTTATTGACCTTCAAGATCTTTACTAGTTGTGTTTATTGACCTTCAAGATCTTTACTAGGGTGGTACGTTGTGCTTCTGGCACTAGGGCTTTCAGAGAGTCTTTCAGAACCCAAACTTAAAACTATTCATCCACCTTGAGTTTCTTCTATTCACCAATGTGCATGGCAACTCTTCTCTTCTTTGGAAACACGAATAAAGCTGTCACTCAAGTCTGCAATTAGGTTTTAGGATCTTAGCAGTTCATCTATAAGTAGGTCAACATTTTAGAACATAAGGCCTATGTCATTAATTAGTTTGAGAAATTCTATCATGAATATAGTAATCAAGGCCAGCTAACTCAATAGGTGAATTCAAAGAGAAAGTTTGAATTTATATAGATAACTTTAATATTTTTCATTTGTTTGATAATTTACTTCAATGATTAATATTTTAACCTATCACTGCTGGCTAGCACAGTAGGTTACTTCAGAAGCACATTAGGAATTTTGAGTTTTGCACGCAGAATTCTAGCAGCTCAAAGCTTGAAGGTTACGAAAAAACAAAGAAAAGACAAAGCTTAGATGCCTTCTTGAGAGCACCACCTTCTTGAATTGGGGTTGGTTTGGCTGCCAGACTAGCAGGAATTTTTTCTGCCATAGATATTTAAATGATCAAATACCATTTGTCTTTCAGAATAATTGCCATCATATTCTACTAATGGCAATTGGCAGATAGCTAGATCAGGAAAAAGGCCAGTGAAAGAAAAAAGAGTCTAACCCCATCCCTACATCGTTCCAAAGATAAGGCAGACATTAGATTCTGAGATCAAACTAGCCAAGTAATAAAGCAATGTTTTGGAAAATCCTTTGATGCAAATGGAATCCTTCAGAGGTGTTTCATAAAGAATCTGTCTGGATGTTTCAGTGACTTGAAGTGATCTTCCAAATGAGTTTGATAAACCCCCACCTTCTTGGCCCATCCACTAATAGGATTTCCAACTTATGGGCAGTGGAAGAGGAAAGCACAAAAGTTCTTGACAAGTAGATAAATAAACTTCCATCTCCTTCCATTTTCATCAGAAGGATTTCACCCAGAAGATCAGGAAGCCACCTCTACTTCTTCTCGTCTTCCCCTAACTTCTGGGTGTTAATTGTTCTTTGCACTTTGTTGGAAAAAACTGAGAGTCACTCAGAAAAATTATTTAATCAAACCTGGAAAGATATAAGGCATTCTTTGAGCTTTGTTAAATAAATTTAAAACATTCAGCCCAAGAGAATGAGTAAACGAAAATAATTCCCTAGGAACTGAACTAGTTCTGATCGACCCATTTGAATATCTTTTCCAGCAAATAATTCGGATCAAGTCTCAGTCAAGAGGGGCTTAATTTCCTGCTAGGACTGGGAGGTGACAAAAGCTTGAGTTCACCTTTGACTAGCTTGATGGAGATGTAACATAAAATAATTCATGCACCATCACCTCCAAGATAAAGCACTGCATGGAAAATTTAACTCTTCTCCTTCTTTTGGAACTTCTGATTTATTTTTGGTTATATATCTATGTAGTTTGAAACAAAAGCAAGGTCTCATTTCTTCAAATCTGAATACACATCGGTTCACTCAATTTGTACATATAATACTAGTTGATGATATGATTGATATGGTACATATCATGGTTTCTTCTCTCTTTTGAATGACATATATTGGATTGCATTAAAATGGATTGATCAATACGATACAATACTCGATATGAGACGATATGTCACTTCAAATTAATCATCTTACTGATATTATACTCAGCAATTAACCATTACCTTAAAACTTGCACAAAAGTCTTAAGAGCTTCTTTGGTTTAACACTCAAAGAATCCAAGATGCTTAGCAACAAATATTGGGAAGTAGGAACTCCCTTTCACATGGATTCACATATGATAGTTACTAAAGCATAATATATAATTAGTAGCAACTTTGTATACAACATTCCCTTAATGGTAAAGTTACAATATCAACGGCACCATTTGGTTTGATAATTACATCTTAACATAAAATAATCTTGACTTTATCTCACCCAAAAGCATTTTAATTAAAAGCTAACATGTTTGTTCTTCACCTGTCATGAGTTGCAGAAGAAGTTGCAAACCCTTGGCTAGGTTCAATGTCCAAGTTGCCAATTAACTAGAGTATCATGAAAAGCAATATATTAAACATAGATTAAGTGGGAAAACGTGGACCACTAGTTACAAGAATTTTTTTCCCTTAAAGCAAATGCAAGGTTAAATAAAATATTAATAGTGAAAGCATTGGTTAGATAAAGAAATTGATGAACACGTAAGGATGTTAATTGTTCTTTCTGACATTTGAACTTTAATTATTCTACACCATTTCCGTGAAACACCCGTCATCTTTAGTCAATTATAGAGTTAATGAGGTTTTCTTTTTTAATCTAATTGATCAACTAAGGAAAGAGATAGTTGATGTCAAAATTCCATAAGTTTGATTTATCAGATAGCTCAAATTGCAAAAGATATGATAATGAAATATATATAAAACATGGACAAAAGTTTTCTAGCTATAAGTAATTTTGTAGAATAGTAAACCTAATTCACATTAGTTTATATTCGTGTCCAAATGTTTCACGCAATATAGATCGAGGTCTCACTTTAAGATGACTTTCAAATCATCGGTCTGTTATCTTTTGGCATTTTCGATAAATTGATTATCCTTAAGGATCAAATCCGAAGTACTTGTCCTAGCTTTCTGAGCTTTTTATAATTACTATTAATGCAAGATTAGAATCACAAGCAAAGGATTAAGCAGCATGTACAACTAGACAAAAAGTCCCCGAAAAGAAAGAACGAATCAATTTATAGTTGTTAAGTGTCCTTATAAAGAGTTGTGACCAAAGAGTCTTGACGAACAACAATGATAATAAAGGTTGAAATCTACTAATTAAAACATGAAGAGCCAAATCAACTTTTCTTATTCTTCTCCTACCAAATTTTAACTACAGCATAAGAAGCCAAGAAGCTTACTTATAATATCAAAGACAAGATTGTATAAAACTAGGGATAAAAAGACCTGTAATATTGAATATAGACCTAACCATTTTTTTTTTCATAAGAAAATCTAATGTAATTCGTACTTATAAGTAATCTGAAGCATTTATTTATTTATAGTAAAGAGAAAGTTTGTATTTATGATGTAGAATAGTAAAGAATATAGGGTTCATAAAATGGAAGAAACATACAATCATTTACAACTTGGAGATTTTTAAATTTTTTTTTTTCTAATGTTAAAAGCTTCATTAGATTAAGAACATAGCTTGCCTCCCTTTTACATTTTCCACAGTAATAAAGTCTAGGTTTTAATTACCCAAAAAAGAAAAGAAAAAAAAAACTCTAGGTTTTCAAGGTATTAAGGGCAAAACATTGAAGCGTCAAAATAATAAGGCTGCTGATTGGTTGTCTAAGAGGCGGCTAATTGGAAGAGATGATCTGGTCTTTTTCAATAATCCCTGCAGAAAATGACAAACATCCTTAGAGAGGATTTTCTCAAGAGTTGTGTTTTAGTTTGATTTGGTTTTATTTTTTGGGTCTTTGACCCGTTTTGTAACCAAAAAAAAAAAAAAAAAAAGGGCAAAATGTTGAAGCCACCATAGCAATCTAATGTTTCTAAATCCGATGAAATCGGGACATTCTTGATTTTCTCGAAATATCAAAAAAATAATTAGAGTTAAGTTACGAGGTTAGTTCGATTTGAGACTTTTGGTGTAGGAAGAAGATCCATGACCTTTACCTAAATTTCCAAATAAAGTTAAACATAGAAGGAGGTGCATGCACAAAGGATTTTACTTCAAACTTACGAATTATCGAAAAAGAAGGGCATTCTCACACGAAATTATCCAACAATCATGAGATGTGTTGGTATTAGCTGCTTTCTACATAGGCTGCTAGCATTGAAGGTCAATTTTTTTTTCCATAAATGGTAGGCATAGAAAGAAGAAAAAAAAAAAAAGCAAGATAATTTTTCCATAAATGGTAAGCATAGAAAGAGAAGCAAAGAGAACTTCAAAGGCAAAGAAGTCCCAATACATAAACATCTTAGTCAAAAGAGGTGTACTATCTGTATTATCATTTCCAAGTTATTATTATTGTAGAGAGAAGGTAGGGCCCACCTTGTATGCAAAACCAGTTCATAAAAAAATTTAGGTTGACCGTTGACCCTAGACACGCCCATACTAATTACACGAAAACAAAAAATGGGCCAATAAGTGAGTGGGCTTGGGCTCAACAATCTCTCATCTTATTAGACATCTAAGTGAGTGGGCTTGGGCTCATCAATACGAAATATTTCTAGAATAAGATACTTATTTATAGTAGATTTTCTATATTTCTGGCTCTTATAATATCCAAAACATGCATTGGTCTCTCTTCTATCCTAAAATGCAAGTTTAAAAAAAATAAAATATATATTAAAAATCTGGAAGTGGGTAGGGTTTGCTAATCTTTCCTAAATAAAATATATTAAAAAAAGCCTTTATCATTATAAAATTTCAATATGAAATAATTGGAATGGTGGGTCCCACCATTTATTATTGTTGAGATGGATCCACCTGAAAGACTGACACCATGATGAATCACCAGAGAACTACTAGGTCCCACCAATCAGAATAATATGGATGATGTGTTTTGTGGGTCCCCCTTTTATGCAACCTTAATTAACCTATCAATTAGCATCTAGTAGTGGTTAAGTTAATCCAAGATATTAATTAATGAAGCTAAAGTCTTGGAATAAATGGGCCCGTCATAAGCCCACTAAAAATATATATATTAGTTGGTGGACTTGGTGAGAGAAATATTAATGGGCCACATGGCAAAGTGACCCGTCTGTAGACTTTGTGCACTCTTCATTGAACTCTGTTTTAACTACCGGACAAGGACCCGCATGGGCCTGGGCTGATAAGAAAGTATAACCAGTTTTTAGATTTTTCCAGGAACTCCTGATAACTTCTTACACTTCTCAATTTGTAGTTCTCTCAACTCTTTCAAGTTGGAAAGATCTGGTAATCTTTCCAAGGAACAACATGTTGAAATATGCAAGACCAGCAAGCTTTTTAGTTTCTCAACATCATGAATCTCAGAGAGATTGTTGCATTCTATTATTTCCAATTCTTCCAACAACTCCAATCCTTCAAGGCCAGGAATTCCAGATAACTTCTGTGATCTCACTTTCTGACAGATCAAGAACAACCAATTTTTCTGGATAGAACTTGGTTAGTGCATATTGTTGCCATCTCAATTTTGAAAAAGAATTGATAGTCATCCAAGATTTGTGCATGATTTAATTGGAGCAATTTTGGTCTAATCATTGCATTAAGTCTGACGAACCAATTTATCATTAGAGATGTTTTAGACATCAAAGTGAGTGGGCTTGGGCTCATCGATCTGAAATATTTCTAGAATAATAAATACTTATGGTAGATTTTCTACATTTCTGGCATGCATTTTTATTCCTTGGTTCACTCAAGAGTTAGTCACGGACATTCGAGACCTCTCGCAACAGTTTTGACTATTATGTTTTTCATCACCACATTTGGGAGTTAAATATTGATGCAGACTTTTTGGCGAGTTTTTGTCACTCTGCAAATGAAGTTCTTTTCTTCCCTCCTAACATTCTTGATGACCTTGCCCGTTAATCAGAAATGATGTGGTCAAATAGAAAAAAATTCGAGTGAAACTCAAGTTTCAACTAGGTGAAAATGGAAAACCTAAGTGGGAAACTGGAGAAATTTCTAGGAAACTTAGGATTTTTTTGCAAGTTTCGACAAGTTTTAGGGAGTATTTTAATGTGAGACTCTGCATTTAAGATAATTAGAGTATAAAGAACACATTGGCTATATTTTTCTAAAAAATCAATGTAGATTTGTCATTTAATGTACATAAAATCAATGTAGAATTGTCCGAGAAGTACACTATAAACTTAACTATTTAAGTACATAATATTCAATATATAATTTCTAATTTCAAAACATCAAATACAAAGTAACTAACAATAAAAAATAAAAAATAAAACTTAATGTCAAGAGGAGTGCCTTAGTGGATCCATCCTATAAGTCGAGTAGTAATATGTCTATAACATCCCCTCCTCAAATCAAGGAACATAGACATCCCATGACAATTTATGCGTATGGTTGTCAAAATAATCGATAATTGTAACTTTATAAGTCTGATCATCAACATGCCTAAGATAACCAGTCTGAGGGAATACACAATTTGGATAGGAAATTCCTGATAGAAGGGATATTTGGGAAAACATGAAAGAAACATAAAAATTGAAAATATGAAAAAGCTGCAAAACATGCAAGAAAAGTCATAGGTTTCCATGAAAATTTTCATATTTCCACGAAATTTCCTAGGTTTCCACGAAAATTTTCAAGTTTCTTCAAAATTTCCCATGTTTCCCACGAAATTTGGGAATTTTTTTTTTCTCATGAACCAGCTGGTCTAGCTAGGTTGAACAAAGTTTCAATAGGTTTGATGTTTCGACAAAATTTCGACAGTTTCAATTGAAACTTGGGATTTTTTTTCGATCTCCTAGTTTTTCATTTTGAGGTTCCCAAAATGGAAAATTTCGCAAGTTTCGATGTAATTTTTTTTATAGATGTGAATGGGATGCTCTATTATCGTATGTAATTTTGTTTCTATTACTAATACAAGCTACCTTTTTCCAAAAATAGTTTAAGGGAAAGAATTAAAAAAAAAAAATACAAGTGGAGAAGGTTTACTAATCTTTCCAAGATTACTCTAATGGAATTGATTAGTTTAATGGGCTACTAAATCTTCATACATTTTTCATCTAGATCCAATGCTTTATGCAATTAAATTAACATGGACTATTTTATCTTATCTCCCACATACATTGCACATTCTATATATCATTTTCAGCATTATTGAAACTTGAAGTGGATGTTTTCCCCATATGCATGGGAAGACTATTTAGTGACTTACTTATTAGTCACACATGAGACAAATCCTTGTCATTATAAAATTTTAATACTATAATTGGAATTGTGGGTCCCACCATTTGTTGTTGTTGTTGAGATGGGCTGGGCTCTCACCTGAGATACTGACACCCATCTCCATCATGGGTACATCATCAGACAATCTATGGTAGGTCCCACAAATCAGAATAATATGGCTGACGTGTTTAGTGGGTCCCACTTTCATACAATCTTTACCTATCCATTAGCATCTAGTAGTGGTCAAGTCAATCCAACATGTTAAGTACAGCCGAAGTCTTGGAATATATGGGCCCCCCTCATAAGCCCACTAAAATTATATATTAGTTGGTGGCTTGGTGCCCTTCTCAGGGAAAGGATTGGGCCACATGGAAAAGTGGGCCGCCCTTAGACTTTGTGCATTCTTTGTTGAACTCTGTCTTTTACCTGATAGGGACCACATGGGCCTGGGCTAGATAAGAAAGTACAATCAGTTTAGATTTCTTCATGCACAAGCTTTTTATTTTTATTTTTATTTTTTTGGTAAGTTCATGAACAAGTTTGAATAACAAAGGAGAGAGAGCTTAAAATCTAAACATCTCATTCAGATTTTGCTAGGCTAGTGCTGCTCATGTGGTGTCAATGGTGCTTAGAGTTAGATATATACCACATATCAACTATGTTCGAGTAGGATTTATAGGTTTCAAAAAAAATTTCTTTCTGTATTTTGAAGTTATCTGAAGGAAGCGGCCGGGACGATGAGTCTCGTTTGATTGCACGAAGGAGAAAGGAGGTGGTTTGGCAGAGTTGCTCCTGCATAGATGAAATCGTTCTCCATTCTTCAACAAAACTCATATCTGCATTGCTCTTTTTTCCCTTTCCTTGTGCACTAAATCGTTTTTTTTTTCTTTTTTTTTTTTTTTTTATTTTTATTTTTGAAAAGAAGATGGTTTGTCAGCAGGATTGTTAGGTTGGTAAGACCAACATCTTTTAGAGAAAAAGTCACGGATTTTAAACTTTGCTGAGAGCATATGTAATAATCTCATCCCTCATATATATTAAAAGCTCCCTTGTAACAAAATAAAATAATAATAATAAAATGTTACATGCAAAATTTGGTTCACTTCCACCCACATTAATATCTTTAGAAGCACATGATTTTCTTCTACCGAAAAGAAGAAGAAGCACCCAAAGACTTAGTGGTGTTGTGCTAAACCGGTGGAGCCATTACTGGTTGTCTTGTTCATCCAAAGAACAATCCATGATGTTGTATCTATCTTTTATCACATGACATGTATGGCTACACCACATGACCTGTTATTTTCATTTCTCAACCCCAAGACAATGCATGAGACTTTCCATTCCTGAAACGTACACCTGTAATGGATAGCCAAAACTTACCTCCGAATTTGCATTCGAATTCGTTTAAGGGTGTCCATATCTGAAATCTTTCTTACCGAAAAATATATGTATCTGTCCACTAAACAACTGGATTTGGATTCAGATACTTTCTTGTCAAATCGGATAATTCTAGATAAAAAATTATCCGAACAGAGTAAAGTATTTTCTCTGAAAATGGATGATAATCGGATTCGAAAACCAGTAATTTGTAATTGGATAATCGGAATTATCTGGTTGGAGTACACTTCTCTCTAAAATAAGGCTGATAATCAAATTCGAAAACTGGTAATCGGTAATCGAAAATTGGAAATTGAAAAACAAAATAAATAAAAAATGACAATCACCAATCAATAATCGGATAGTTTATCAGATCAAATTAATATCAGGTATCCGATAAAGCTCCGGAATTCGGATGCTTTCTTTACATTTCTGCCGGATTCAAATTCGAATTCAAAAACCGATTTTGCTAATCGGATTCAGATATTCGTGTATTTGAGCCAAATTCGATCCGTTTACAGGTCTACTGAAACGTATATATACATCTTCTAATTGCCTTTCATATCATATATAGTTTGAATGGTATATATAAATATCCACCCATTCACTTGAAAATTTCTATAAAATAAAAAGAAAGAAAAAAATTTAAATAAAAAACTGCATACAATCAAATATAACAAATGCTTATAAAAAAAAGGAGAGAACAAAGAAAATTAAATTAAAAATAAAAATCAACATCATCAGTTCTAAGGCTAAATACAAAAGATAATTTGGCAATTTTAAATTATCAAAGGAGAAGGAGAAGTAGCAGTTTATTTTTTGGAGGAAATCAGGGTGATATTTTTGAGAGAACATAGAAAACAAGTTCAAGGGAGAGAAGTTTTCCCCTCACTTAAGGGTTACAACCCGAAGATGATATACTTCATTCATTCACTACTAAATTTGTATTTTAAATTTCATTTAACTGTAAGTGAAACCTTGATCTGCCATCAAGGTTATTATGAAACACAAATGGCAGAAAGTGGGGGAAGGAACCTAATTTTTGTGTACATTTTGAGTATGAACCATGTATGTGTTACTAATATCCCTATGCCTGAATCTGTAAGGGACTAGTTGTTTATTTGGTGTTGAAACCCAAAAGGTTGGTAAGAATATTGACTGCTTGACATGCATACAAAACTCTGAGACTTCTTCACACACCTTTGGTTGCCTGATGCAGGACTCTGCGAAGCTCATCTGCAATTCCTTGTAATAAAACTGGTTTTCGTATGACACTATTCATTCCAACCTGCATGCATCTCTCCCACAAATCCGTATCAGCACTAGCAGTAAGGGCTATAATCAATGGCCAACTCCAGCTCCGGAACTTTCGGATCCTTGTAGCAACGTCAAAACCATCCATCTCAGGCATATGAAGTTCCAACATAACAATTTGAATTCTAGTCCCAGAAGGTCCCAGGGCACTGAGGCCTTCGAAGCCCGATGAAACAGCTGATACAGAGCAACCAAGCTTCTCAAGTAGCTTCCGCGTAACAGCCCTGTTGATATCATCGTTATCAACTAATACAACTTGAAGGCCTTTGAACTCTGAAAACATGTGCTCTGATGATCCCAGTGGTTCGAAGATTCCCCTCCCAACTGGTGGTTGTCGCTGAAACTTAAGGACAAGTGTCATGCTTTGTGCAAGACCTTTAGTGTTTGGGAGAGCCCAGATGTTTCCTTGCATCATCTGCAAATTAAAAACAGAGATTTATTTTAAATACAATAACATTATCACAAAATTTAGTTCTTCAGAGCTCATGGGGTGAAATGAATCACAGGATTCTTGAAAATGCCAGAAAGCAATCAAACATTAGATTTGATGAGTTTAAGCTGGCTGAGCTACTTTTTTTTTTTTTTTTTTGGTAAACCACAATTTATTCAAAAGGAGAGCGGTTACACAAGCCAAGCTCCAGGGACAACACGTCCGGGAGCCAGGGAGAGTTCACAGGCCAACAATGAGCTGGCTGAGCTACTTGACATATCAATCATTAAACGTCTGTTTTCTAGTAGCAGGGAACCCTATGTGCCTTCACAGTTCACAATGCACAAACAAGATTAAACCTAAAGAGGGGCAGCCTGATACAACATAATTGCCACAACTTTACAAAGAGCAAATACAGATGATCAAAGACTGCCCACATGGCAAGTAAATTAATATGTGTTCGTAGAACGAACGTTAAATGTGCAGTTTTGTTACCATGGAACCAGTCTCATCTCCATCCAGTAATTCGAATAAGTCCAGTCTCCTTGCTGGTTTCAAACAATAGTGGTTACTTAAAATGCACTTTTACTCTTTTAGAAATGCTTTCAATTCAAAATCTCTTAGTCCAAATCATAGAGATTATTAGATAAACCATCAAGCCTACAAGTAGTCTAGCAAGTTTAGAATAGAACACTCTGATGGGCTGGTCGAATCCTGTAACCATAAAAATCTGTTCATCTGCCTTATAAAGTGTGTAATCCCCAACTTTCTACCACTATTTATTCAGCCCTAGATGCAAAGAGGTAGAAGTACTAAACTACGATATTCAGAATGCTTACCTGCACAAGTTTTTTGCACATGCTGAAGCTCAGGCCTCCTTCAATCCCATCACTGGTGTGTTTCCTTGCAAGCTGCATCATTGAGACTGAGCCTTCTGATTGAGAACAACCATTGTCAATCACAATATTGAACTTTATAGAAGCATAATCATCTGCAGAGTTTGGTCTTCGGAATGCCCATAGTTTCTCATTACTTCCTTCATTTCCAGTCTCTAATAGGACCCTGAAGGTTACGGATTCTCCTCCAGAACACCCACCCAAAAGATTCCCAAACATATGTAGAATCACCTGAAAAAGTCTCCTCTCATCACCCAGCACCCAATTAGGAACTGCATTATCAACCTCAAAACGGATGTCAAGACCTTTACAAACACAGAGACACTTGGCAAGGCAAGCTGCTTCCTTCACCATAGAATGTAGCTGGAAAGATCTCATTTCTAATGGAAAATTTCCCTTGTCTGAGTTTGAAATCTCCATGACATCATTAATCAAAGTTGAAAGGACACTGCTCGTCTTCAACATGGCTTCAACAATCATTTTCTGTTCACTACTCATGTTCTCAAGTTGTATAAAAGAAAGTAGGCCCAATATTGAGTGCATTGGCCTCCTCATGCCGTGGCTCATCACCTTCTGGAATGAGTTCCTAGCTCGACTTGCCATCATTGCGTCCTTCTTAGCCAGTTGCAATGCCCGATTCCGCTCCTCCAACTTCTCTCTCATGAGTTGAGATTCTTCTAAAACTGCAGCATGGGAGAGTGCAACAGCCACCTGATCAGCAACCACCTCAACTATCTCCAGCTCATGGCAACTCCAAACTCTAGCCGGTGTGTTTCGAAGAACCAAAACCAGTACTGCATAACATTGTTGAATAAGCTCCGGTGTGCCCCCTTTGAAGTTGAAGTTCGATACCTTCAGCATTGGCATCCGAATGGCTGCAACTACCCCTGCCTCACCAGAACCACCACTGCTTGCAATACCAAGGGCCGAGTCAGTCCCAAGGATCTTCACTCCCTTACTCTCATTGATCATCTGGACATCTGGATCATTGATTGGTATAGGGTTATGGTAGGAATTGGAAGATCCCTCTAACTCATGAGTGAGGTGCATTTCAGTTTTAGACTCATTGGGCATCCATATAGCACAGTTCTGTAAGTCCAAAGTCTTAGAAAGCTCAACAAGAGTGGTATACAATATTGTATGCCTATCAAGTGACTTCCTAATCTCATGGGTCAGCATCCGGACATGCCAACTGGCTTCTTTCTGCTTCTTCATCATTCCCACCTCTCTATCCAACTCCCAAGCTTTCTTCTTCAAAAAAAGCTCTCTAACCTTCACTTTGAGAAGCAGAGGTATAAGGGTTATCAGGGTTATGGCGGTGGCACAAGAGACCAGAGCAGTGAGGAACTTGGCAATGGTAAGGGCCAGCATCAACTGGAATGGATGTGGAGCATAAGTCCATCCATTGAGCAAATGAGTCAATCCACAGAGGACAATGAAAGCTATGAACTCAAAAAGGACCCATTTGAAGGGGAAGTTGGAGCAGCTAACGAAGTAAAGGAGCTCAATGGGAATGGAGAAGTAAGCAACAGCAATCATGAAATCACTCACTCTCTGCCAATCTAGGATGTTCTCAACGCTTAAGAACCCTTCTTCGTCGCAGTTACATCGTGGGTACCCAGTGTCAATGGCGGAGACGGAGAGAATGAAACAAGAAATCAACAACCCACACACTACTGCTTTTGACATTGCATCTGCTGATGCTGCCTCAATCCATTTACAAAATTCAAAAATGATGCTTTGGATGTTTAGATACCAGCTTCCTTTGGATGTTTAGATACCAGCTTGCAGATCCATTTCCTGTAGCCAAAAAAACAAAACAACACTCAATTAAAATAGAAAGTGTAATATCTCTAGATTATGAGATCTTTTTAGACCAAAACCGCCAACCCACCTATCCTTCTTTCTTTCTATCGATAACCCAAAAATCAAATTCCATAAATTCTAATTTTTGATCACCTTCCCCTTCCCAATTTCCCCTCCCCAACCCAAAAATGCATTCAAGTCTAAACACAGAAAAGGAGGCTCAAAATGATTGCAAATCAACCGTTTCATAAACCAATATCAGATTCCAGAAATGCTGAGCAAATAGAAGCAGTACCTATACACTTTTCAGATCTTATCCTCCTTGATCCTTCGTTCAATTGGCCAGTCCAGCTTCCTCCTTCAAGATTCAAAATTCCCAAACTGAAAATGTTGAGGGGTTATTACTCCAACAAGCTTGCTGTTATCTATCCATCCAATCTTCAAACTATCACAACACAACAACACCAACCACCACCTCCTCCTTTTCATTAAAACAACAGCAACGATTCCACCAAGGAAAACAAAGTGAAGAATAAACAATGACAAAAACCCACCTTCCAGTTAGCTAGTCTCTATAAACCCACCAAGGAAACCAAGTTTCCAGGAATGGAAACTGGCTATCTCGTGCCGTTAAAACCGCTGAAGCCCCAGAACAAGCTTTGAAAGTGGTTTTGGTTTCGGCCGCTGGTTTTGCTACTGTTGTTTGGAGTGGGACTCGTTGTCTCTTCGTCTTGACGTACAAAAGTAGCTTCAAAATATCTGATTTTCCAGGAAGAAGCGTTGAGACGTCAAAGAGAAGAGTAAGAAGGAGCTTTCGAGAGCATTGTCGATGGTGGTTTTGATTCTTATTTGCAAAGAAAGAGAGAGAGAGAGAGAGAGAGAGAGAGAAAAAGAGTGAGAGAGCACAGAGAAGGAAAGGAGGGAAAACCGAGGAAGGAAACCCGAGTAAACAGAGATCGAGGGGGACGTGTTTGTTTGCCAAGAAAAGGAAAAACCGAGAGTGGAAAGGCAGTTCTTTTCTTAATGGTGTGGGCCCCAGTTCTGGGGGACCCACTTGGATACATGAAGAGAACCTAGACGCTTTTGCTCCCCTTTCCTCGTCAGCTGGGTTTAAGGTTAAAAATAAAGAAAGAAAGGACGAAAAATATTAATATTTATTTCCCAATTGAGTATGAATTTATTTATTATTTAAATTCTACACATCGTTGGATCTTAATCCATTTGCTTGGTAGGTTAATTAATGGTGTGTTTTGACCCCAAAAAAAATTTAAATGGTGTGCCTACGTCAAGGCGTGGGTCACTTGGAAAAAGTTCAACTAACTTCGAGTAGGAGATCAGAGTTCGAATTTGCCTCGTCAATATGGTTACACGGTATTGTCTTCCTCTTTTTCTTTTTTCTTTTTTTTTAGGGCGGGAATTGAAATTCACTTGAGGCTTAAGCCAACTTACATGTATATTGACTACATCTTTAGGGAATACTTGTTACATATAATTTAAATATACGAGAGTGTTTTGCCCCTGGTCTAAGGGGATTCAAACTCTTCAGGGTTGTTTACACGATAATTAAAACATAATAAGCAGTTACCAGTGTTTTAACTTCGTTAACTTTTTTTATACAAGAAAAAAACTTCGTCAGTGCAAATTTAGCCCTAGGAACATTGTAAACATTTGAGGGGGCAGAGGTCCAGGTATTTTATTTATGGGAACTTCATCCAAATGAGTTTACAATCACATCCTTAGGGGGTAGCTTATATAATTTATCTATATGATTGAATTTCTCCCATCATCCCAAAGAGTTCGAACTCTTGACTTTATACTATAACATTTCCAACTTATATCATGTCTTTGTGGATTCCATAAGGAACGGGTAGGAATTTTGTTTGATCTTAACCCTGAATTTATCGGGTAGAATTTGGTGGAGGCAAAGTCAAGCACTAACCCCTAACCTCTGTTTTGACCGTAAAATAATAAAACAACCTATAATTCCATTCAGTTTCGTTGTACTAACCAAAATATTCAATAGTGTGATAGCAATGGACTCGACGTGCAAATCAAACACTAAACCCTAATTTTATATAATTTAAAGACAAAATATTCTAACCTCGACTCAGGCTCAATCCCCTCTTCAAGCTTAGGCAGGCTAGAACGGATTTGGACCATCAGACCAAACTTATACCTGTATATGTATGGACGTCATCTTATTCTACCCAATCAGTCATCTTTGAGAATATTTTACTAAGAAAGATTTGTCATCTTCCTTATCTTGACACAAAATTTTCTCGAATACATTATCAATCTCCACCCAAGTTCAATCAACAATACTTTATTGGACTTAGACCTTTAGGGGAGAAATTTTATCAAATAAGTTATTAAAAAAAATTTGCCAAATCATTTTTGTTCTTTGATATAGAATAATATCATGAGTTATATATGTCATGTGTAGGGTGGGGTCCAAAGTTTGAAATAAATTATTTTTGAAAAAGGAATGGTTGTCAAGATAGGAGAATATTGAAAAAAAGCTTGTGTTTCACCAACTAGGAAGCATTTGCCATATTGATTTATATACCTAACAGTAAAATGTTGGAAGCTATAAGTTGAATTTCACTTAATGTGACTTCCCTTTTTTTGTCTGGTCTATTAATAGGATTACATAAATAGTGAAATAAATAAATAAATATCACTAAGTGATAAACAGGTTGGTCCAAATTACTTCACACCTAGCTTGTTAATTGACAATTATGACTTAATGTTAATCAATTAATGATTTAACTTTTATCGATCTTTTTCTTCTGTTAGGTGGCCAAGCTTGAAAAGAGTTTCTGGTCTTAAAAAAAATCAAGATACAGGATTTGATGTGACGTGACGTAACTCACACCTCCGATCGTGTAAATGTTTTTAGTCAATATAAAATTATAGATTATTGTTCGAGAGAAAATTAGGGTAGAGTGTTTCATTTGATTGGCCCTAATGTGACTTGATAAGATCAAAATTAGGGTTTTTAAGAACCTAGCCCAATTCACCTGGTATTGTATATAAGTCCCTAACATCCCTAAAGATGTAAAACCTAAAAAAAAAAATAACTTTGACCGGCTTCAGAGTGTGCAATTTAGATGGGAATATATGGTCAACTCCAGAAAACATATATAATGAAGCCCTAAGCCCATTTGCCTCATGGGCTTTTTTTCTCTCAAACTTTGAGCATGAAAATCACGTGCTGTAATACTTGAAATTGAATTGAATAATTAATTAATACATTTGTGTAGCCTTCCAACCAACTATTTGGTGGGCTTTTAAGCCCTTAGCCACACTGCACGCTAGCCTTAAAGTAGGGTGGACTTTTTATTTCTTTCTGGATGAAGAACACATATCCATCAATCACGTCTAAATGTTCAAATTAAAATAAAATAAAATAAATATTTTTTAAATCTTATCTCAACCTTTGAATATGACTGATAGACATATGTCGTTCATCTAAAGAGAAATGGATTGATGGACCTGATAAAATTATGGGTAGGGGGTGGGGGAGGTGTAGTGTACGCTAGCTCTCCTCTCTTCAGCCTCTGAAATTGAAATGATTCTCACTTGCCTAGTTGTATTTTGAGGATTCAGATATTCTTCATCCCACGTTGCCTTCCGTCTTGTCCATTCGGCTGTGTAATGGGCGATGGTGCATCAACAGGTTAAATTTCAATCACTGGATGGAGAGGAATCATGTCTTTTTTGAAAACGAACTGATTCTGTTCTAATCATTTCTAAACAAACTTGTTGGAACCCTAGTGCTGATCCAGTGATAAATCACGCAAAATAAGAGAAGCGATAGAGTCCTTTGAAGACGGAGTTTGGCTAGTATGACCTACGTCTCCAGAGCTCAAGTTGAGCTCAATTCCACTACGAAGGACAGAAGAAAAAAATTACAGAAATTATACAAAACTCGTAAGGGCATATTTGGTTACATGAGTCTAGAGATTTCAAATCTATGGAGTCATAATTTATAAAATTAAATGTTTGGTTTTGGAATAAAATTTGTGGATTCATCCTAAAAAACTATTTGATCGGCGTGATTTTTGTGAATGTGCAAATGTATAGCTTTTTTGAAATTTTTGAATTTCACCATTTACCCATAAATTTACAAATTTATGTTTTTAGTGTAAAAAGGTGAATCTTTAGATTTCATGAATCTAAAGATTTTTACAATCAAACAGTATAATTCTCAGATTCATGAATCTAGAGATTTAAAATCTCTGGATTCATGTAACCAAACAGGCCCTAACTGAACATAAAGCTCCTCAAGAGGAATCAAAGCCCCATTAGTATTGCTAGAATCACGCCATCATTCAAGGAGAGAAAAAAAAAGAGAAGCCAAATCCCTAATCGCAGAGCTCTCTCTGCAATTCTAAACCGGCCTCCGAATGACCCACCCAATGTAATGAAATGAACCAAACCAATACAAATATATAAAGCATTGGTCCGACCCAAGAAAACAAGGCACAGAGACAAATAAGAACCCATCAGTTCAATTACAACAGAAATAGAAAGGTCAAACAACGGATTAAACTCTCTTTAAGACTGATTCTATTTCAAACCTTTGCATTCAATAATTGAATTTTACCTGTTCACACACATCACCCATCTGACAGTCAAGATCAAAAGGCAATGCAAGATTAAATGAATCCAAACTCAATTATTAACGTGTTTTTTTGTGCTAGAGTTGCAGGAACGAGTCGTTTCTTGGAATTTCTTGCATGAAAGTTTAAAGCAACAGAGGTCTAAGTTTCCTATGAATCACTGCACTTCTAGTGTTTCTAGGTAACTATTCCTTGTTTCCAGGTAATGGGTTCTTTAATATCTTACATCTAAGTGAAGCATGCATGGTCATAAATAATGAACTAAACTAAGATTTTCCACTGCATCTTCCCAGAAACTTTTCCGATGTGTGGGAGAAAATCAAAGTCTTATGCCTAACCTGATTTGGTACGACAGTGTACACATGCAATGGATTGAAACTCCCTAGAAATTTATAAAAGTTGAAAATCATGCACACACTCGAGAAAAAGAGAGAGAGAGAGAAGCCATGTCTCTTCCTTTTTTTCATTCCTTTTCTGTCACTCCTTTTTCCCTTCCAGTGGAGGAAAGATGGATTTCCATCCCTTGTTTTTGACTTTGCCTTTTGATTGGGAGATTCTCTATGTCATCACTTTGTAAACAAGTTAGAAAATTATTTTGTGAAGAAGATGCAGTGCATTAGTTGTCATATGCAAGCCCAGGCCAGCCCCCACTTGATTGTCCTCCCTGTAGGGGACTAGCCCTAATCATTTGATTCAACTACAAACGTCCAGGTTCTGTATCCATATATAATTAGTCCAGTTAATTGGGGTTCTATGATCTGACACCCAATCACAATCACCTTGCCTAGTGTTATGTGTTTGATGGGTTATTTGATGTATGAGTGTTTGATTGAGCTACTGTAGTGAAAAATAGATTGAAGGTGTGATTCAATCATTTTCATCAACTTCAGGTTTTGGTGGACTAGTTAAGTATTTTGTTTTTAGTATTAAAGCTGACATTACATCAAGGGTTCAAATTTAATTTAGCAGTACCTGAATTAGGTGAACGCTTTAAGAAAATGATTATCTATTGAAATGAGAGCTATTGAGAATGACAAGAAAGGCTACCTGAAGGGCTAAAACTACTAGTAAGAGATAAAGCTGAATTTTGGATAAAAATGGAGCACTTGTGTGGAGAATATTGTTGCTCCAAAATCTGACTATGGGCCAATTGGTTCGGCGCAGGACTTAATTTGGTTCCTGAAAAACAAAGAAAGTGAGTGTGGGCTGCCTCTGAGATGGAAAGCTACCTCCAATAATTAAGTCAGAATTTGGTGAACACAAATCCTCGTAAAGAGGGGTAAATGTTCCAAGAAGATAAAAATGATCGTCTTTTGGGTAGTTGCAAGAAAGTAAATGACTTGAGTAAATGTTTTTGGACTTACCCTAATTCGTGTAAAGTATTGGAATATATACTAAGTTCATACCTCTGAGGTGGCCAAGAAGCATCGGAGCCCTCAGATCTATTGTTCCAAATGAAGGGTTGAGGTGGCTTCTGATGGGTAACTTGATTAGCAAGCCAGGAACCCAAACTACTTAAAGAAGCTTCAAAACAGCTATACCCAATCCCACCAGATCAAGTGGTCAAGTTCACGTTGATATGGATATAACAGCAGTCCCTCACTTTGGCAGACAAAACTTAAGAGTGCAATACTCGAGGAAATCCTAAGCGAATGAGAAGCTTCCTTGCAGGCATTGAGCATTTAATGAATCTGAGTGTATTTAATGCTAAAATTAATGCGTTGATTGGCGTCTAGATGAAGATACGCAGAATCCTCTTGCAACGTTATTTTAGCCGAGATTAACTTATTGGGTGCTTAATGAAAGGCCATCCGAGAAGTCCATCATGACATCTGGCTGTCTCCAAGAAGCGTCCTTCTCAGCAAGTATTCTACCAAGAAGTGCATTATGAACCTATGAACCAGGATTGAGCCAAACGAACTGGTTCGTGTGGTCTACTCAGGTCCATGGGTTTAAACCATAACAGTTATAACAAATATTAAAACCCATATAGGTATCAAAGTCAGCAAGCGAACTTGCTCTCCTAATCCACCACCTCCATTTGGTCATTTGAAGCTTCCAGATTCGATCACAATGGTTACTGAGTTTGACGTTATCAAACATTTCTTGACTTTTTCTTCTTACAAGCTATGTATGTCTCACCACATGCATATGAGCTTTAAAGGGTTTTGCTCAGAAAGACTTTCACTCACTCACTAAAAATAGAGAACACAACAAAGTAGGTACTGGGTTTACCAAAAAAAAAAAAAAACAAAGTAGGTACTGGACTCGTGATAAGGAATAATGGACTTTGTACTGAAAACCCCTTTTTTTTTTTTCCCAGGTTTCCTTTTTATCTTATGGACTCAATTCCTAGGGGGAATGTATCTTACACCATTTATACTCTTGTTTATTGTTAAAGAAAGACTAGAACTGTTTTTTCTTCGCGTACATTAGCGTGTGAAGCTAAGTCATCTTAATAAAAATCTAGCACACCATATGCTTGTGAAAATTGCCCATTCAGCTATAAAGGTTTGAAGGGTAGGGAGATAATATATATTCCTAAAGTCAAATAAACTGAATAGACATTGGACTTGCTAGAATAATATATTCTAGCTTGAGATGCATCCAAAGCAATTGAATTATCCAATTGAGGCGATGAGACATTTAAGGATTGGTGTCTTCAAAATAAGAACTATCTTCGTGTCTTAAAAATAAGGACTGTCTTTTAGTTTTCTTTCGTTTTTGAGTCTTGTATACCGCCTTCGATGTTTTTTTGGAGTACTAGATTTTAGAACCTAGTGAGTTGTTGTATTTTGGAGGTGAGGATGCAAGTTTATCCTACTCTACACTAATAGGGCGCGATCAAACACTTTAAAGGATAATGAACTTGTGTATGCCTCAACTCTCCTGTTCGTGGTCTTTGTTGCTGTTTCTGGGTTGCAGTACTCGTACTGCAAACAATCAAGTGGTTCTGACTGTGTTTAACTTCCTGTTGTACTTTCCCTGTTATACTTGTTTTCTGCTTCTTGTTCCTGTCTTAAGCCTGTTTGTGTGCTTGATCTAAGATGTTTCAGGGCTAAAGACTCCAAGGCCCAAGATTATTGGCTCATCTTGTGCATTAATCTTCAGGATCCGGGCTGATGACAGAAAAAGTATTTGATCCATATGGGTATGTTGGGCCTATCAAAAACAAGGGTGAGCCTAGTTATCACATCCTGCATTAAACATTTAAACCCAACCCAATCACCATAAGTGATAAGCAAAACTCAATTATTGGTGTCCATTATCAAACATAAGGAGTTGGAGGAACCCAGAAGCCTGGTCCATATCCTACAGTGGAAGACATTAGTAGCCCAGATGGAGTTTCTCTTTCCAGGAGTTTTCAAGTAACCCAGAAGCTAGCTTTTCTTCATTTTCTGGGTGCCTTGGAGTTTTGCATGGCAGTGGGTTAGCACTTAACCTGCTGGGGTGTAGAGAGTAGTAGTAGCTGCTTTGTGATATGTTGTAACCTGCCATGCATCTTTCCCTGTTTCGTTAGAATGATCTTTTAGCGAGACAAAAAAAAAAAGCTTTTAAACAAACTTGAGAATGCTTCCAGCTGGTTCATGTGCTTCAACATGGAAGATTCAAGACCTGCCCTAGTGCCCTTCACACTTAGGTAGACAAAATGAGCACCAGTTGGTGCAATGGAGGCATCTGTTATCATTTGTCCCACCTCCTCTAGTGCATTCTGGGCATCATGAATCCCTATAAATAGGGAGCAAGGAAATACAGCTTTAGCTTTCCAAACCCAATAGTGATAAGTTTGATGTGATACAAGTATCTTAACATGAATGCATTGTGCATGTGAGGCCAATCAAAAAGTTCTATCTTCACGTTGTATGTTTTCTCCATGACCAAATCATCCATCCACCCACACTGTTGGAAAGGGAAGCCCTACCAAGTTCCAGAGTTCTAACAGATTTACTATTTGATGGTCCCCAATGTTGATCTCTGCTGATCTATAGTCTTGTTCGGATCCAATAAAAGGTTTAAAGCTTTTAGAGGGAAAACCCCCAGCCACACAGATTTGCCTTTCTCACTAGCCAATAAACATGAATGGAACAAGCAACATGGGCCATTGATTCATCACTGTAACGGATTTGGAATGGACTGGGCCAATCCAAATAGACATACTTCAAAATTTGCACAAACACCCTCTTTCACATACACACATACACAAAACATCATATAAGAGTTCATAACAAAACCTTGTAATACAAGAGTCTCATATATACAATCCTAATTGATAACTATAGGTTACAAAGATGAATATAATAGAGTGTCTATGGTGGATGTGTTTCTTGTACAGTGATAGCAGCCTCTTATGTAGATGTAATAAAACTAAGGAGATTTAGGGATCGAACTTTTGTCATTTCCACCTTTTTCTCATCTCTTGGCGTATGGATCCACAGTCCTTGTGACTAGTTTTATTCGCATTTGTATTCGTTGAAGGGTGTCCGTATCCAAAAATTTTCTTTCCGAAAAATATCCATATCCATCCGCTAAGCAACCAGATTCGGATTTGGATAATTGCTTATCAGATCGGAAAATATCCGGATAGAGTAAAGTATTCAACATTTTTTTTCTCTGAAAATGGATGATAATCAGATTCAAAAACCAATAATCGGTAATTCCAATTATCCAGTTAGAGTAAAATATTAAATACTTTTCTCTAGAAAATGGGTTAATAATCGGATTCAGAAACCGATAATCGGTAATCGGATGCTAGGAAATTGGAAATCGGAAATAAAAAATATAAAAAAATGACAATCATCAATCAATAATCAGATAGTTTATCAGATCAGATTATTATCGAATATCCGATAAAGTTTTGGATTCGAATTCGGATGCCTTCACTAAATTTCTGGCAGATTCGGATTCAGATTTCAATAGCAATTTTGCTAATCGGATTTGAATTTGAATACTGATGTATCCGATCTGTTTACAAGTCTAGTACATAGCTTTGAAAAGCATGTTGAGCCAAATCTACATATATGATGTACGGGGTAGGAGAAACTAGAATCTTTTAATGCATCCAAAAAAATTTGATGTGGCAATGTAATCATAAATGTTTTGCGGTTGCTTGAGATCCTAGACTTAGATACATGTTTCTAGATTATATATAGGCATCAATATCCTTGAGTGAGCTTGACAAAAGTTGGATACCCAAATCTGTGGAACAGTTCAAGTGAGTGTGACTTGGTATCTGATTCATTATTGATCCATCCACACTTCTAATCTTATATTTAAGTAGGAAATATATTATGGATTAAGTGTACTAATGATTGCACTTCAAAAATGTTGTTAAGTACATTGTTATGAAAGATTTCATGCATAATCATGATCTAGGTTTTCAATTATTGAATGCAAGTAATGTATAATTGCATGAAACTATTGAATGATGGCTATGATTATGATTCTCTCATGTGACTTTTTATGACCATGTTCGATGAGAAAATGAATAGACAACTAGAAATGTAATGAGCGATTGATTGGACAAAAGGAAATAACGAATCAATGAGTAGTGACCATTTCTATTCTCAATTGGGCAAAAAAGTAGTAACCACTTCACAATTGCACCACTCTCCAGTAAGGAGCATGTGTTTAGATATTCTATTATATGTCTTATCCTCGTTAAACTCTGTCAGTGTTTGTTGTTGATCCCAAACTTAGGTAAATGAGGAGGGTCGGTGCGTCAAATCGACAGGTGGCACTAGGAAAAACCTAGGCCCCTTTTACATGAGTTTGTATTTTACACGATGGCTATGACTATGATTCTTTTGATTGACCCCATGTTCGATGAGAAAATGAATGGACAACTAGTATTGAGATGAGCGATTGATATGGACAAAAGGAAATGGACGAATCAATGAGTATATAGCGATCACTTCACAATTGCACCACTCCGCCAGTGTTTGCTACTGGTCTTAATCCCAAGTAAAGGAAGAGGGTTGGTGCGTTAGGTCAACAGCCAAGTACCGGCAAAAACCCCGTCAAACCTTTTTTACATGGATTCGTTTTAACCTCATCAAATGGTTACAAGTATGACCAGGCACCAACCCTACATGAATCCTTTAGATCGAACTCAAATTGTTCCTCTCACTGCAAGGAGCAGATCGAATTCAGCTTTCACTGTAGCCTACTTGATTGCCAGAGGAGATGCTTTAGACTGATTGTTGCTTAATAAGAACTTTAAATCCTCTGTCTATCCTGTTTTGTCCACTGGACTGCAAGCACGTTTTTCCTTTTCTAGTCCACACAACCATAGTGGGAAGATGCTTTTAGGGCGTCGGTGGGTGGGGGCCTGATTTACTACTACTTATTTTCATTCTCTAGAATGCAGGAGAAAGTTTTAACCTCAACAAAATATAGTGGAGGTCATAAAGGTGAAGAGCTTCTGTGCACTCATCAGGTAAAAACATTGATACATGGGGATATGAATCATATGATCAGTACCAACACTGAGTTCAAGCTAATACCAAGTATTTCTTCTGGGTTCTTTCAATTTCCACTGGATTTTGATTCTCACTTGTTTTATTTTTCGCAGCACTACAGTCAAAAGTGCAAAACTCCATCTATCTGTGTCAGCTAGAAACCAAAACAGCAAGCTTTAGTTCAGACCAGAAGAACCTCAGTTCTGAGCTCCTTCATGATCAGAGTTAAAGGTATAAACCCCACAGTTCTGAGTTCCTCATTATCAGTATTAGAGGTAGAATGAAGACCATGTCGAGGTAGCTACACAGAAGTGACTAATTAGGGTTCCATACATGGAGGGGTTGAGTAATTAATCCATAGCCATTGCCAACTTAACCCAAATTTATATTACAAGAAGCTAAGAGACTAAGGTTTACTCATCTTGGATGTTACGTTGCTTGACTAGGCTTGGAGCAAGGTGCTATGCATGCCTTCATTTTCTTGAGGACAAGATATCACATCATAAAAGCCGTCATAAACTACAAGTTGGTATAGCAAAACCCTAAAATCACTAGAGATTAATACCTTAGAGCATTTGGGTTTTCTTTCCAATCATTTTTCGTCATTTGTCATTGTGATCGATCTCCATTGTTTGTCATTGTTGCAGTTCAAAAAGAGTTGAATCAACAGTAAAAACCGACCTATACAAGAGGAATCTAGAAGATTTGTTGGGGAGAGATTATTTTTCTGTCTGTGTAGGGTAGTTGTCTGCAGCTTTTTTTGGGTAAGTGTAACTACGACCCACAAGCCCTGTAGCAGTGGCCTTTTTATACAGTTCGAAATTTGGCTTTGTCTGAGACAAGCACTTCGTTTCATTCTCTTGAAAGGGACTTACTCTTGGGCGTTCAGTAAAGGGCAACAGCAAAAAAATTTCAGGGAATTCAAGAGAAACCAAAATCTTTGGCTTCCTTACCGTGGAATATATTTGTTAGTGGAAGCATATTCAAACTGAAATTTATCATATAATCCTACCAATACTAAGAAACTAGTTAAAGTGGCAAGAGAATCAGCAGAGACTAGACTCACCTTAAATAGCCGAACCTTTTTTAATAAAAAAACAACCAAGTCAGCCTACGGACGACTCATGAATAGGAATCATCAGAACCAAAAGGCCCCAAACCCTAGAAACTGGCAAAGGAGACATCACCATGTCATTCCCAAAAAGTGGAAGAACACATACAAGCTGAAGCCAAGTCCATTAATGCTTCTCGGCTAGAGTTCTTCAATTGTACCCTAATCCAGTCTGATGATTCAGTTTCCACTAGTTCAAGTATCAGTAGTCCAAAAGAAATTCAAAACACAAATCAACTAAACATAGGATGAATATCTTACTTTGAATTTGCATACTAGTAAATGGCTCTTGCGAGCATGAATTTTACAGCACTAGACTGTCTCTTTTCATCATATTTTCAGCACTACCATCTGGTTGAATTTGCATATATTTAAATGGCTCTTGCAAGTATGAATTTTAAAGCACTGGACCGTATTCTTTTCACTATCTGTTACATCATTGACCAGTGATGTGTTCATTTCAATCATCCAGGTGAAACCTCAGATGCATATGGTATAGACACAAAGGTGAACTAGCATTAGGGTTTTCTATCAAAAAGTTTCTAGGGCGCCTAATAAGTTTTTAAGTGAATGAAAAATTTATTAAAGAAACAAAAGGGAACACCCAGAGATAATCATAGGACAGCAAGATAGGTTACAGGGAACCATAGCTCACAAATATGGCAAACTCCTAGCAACTTGCAAGCTCAGAAAGCCAACAAATAAAAGGAGCCAAAGCCCACAAAGCAAAGGCAGGAAGAATCTGAAAGGTTTAGTACAAAAGATAATAAGAACAATGGGATAAGGTATGTATGAGAAATCATTATTTGCGTTTTCATTTCCAGTCCTTAGCAGTTATTTGTTTTCTGTTTAGTGCCTAACAAGTCTCCTTAATTAATGGTTGCTTTGATGATGCTTCAAAGATCAAAATGCATCCTCACACGAATAATTCTTTGAAGCTGCTACTTGATTAGGTCTTCCATTAGATTCCCTAGATGAAATCAAGTGAGATTTCCCAGTCTTCGTACAATAAAATGGAGCTTAATTTCCCTTTTCTGTTCGAACACATAATGTGCAATTACATTTAATGCTACTGGACTATCTAGGCTTCAGCAGGAAAAAAAAAATGAAATGAGGAAGGAAGTTGTCTAAACCAAGTAACCAAGCTACAAGGTCTGGGATTTCAATAGATAGATAACACAAGTACCTCAAAAATTTGAGAAAAGGGATTGATTGATGAATATTCATTTGCAGATGCTTCCTCTTTTCTCGGCTCTAACCCTCAACTAAATGTACCTTCTTCACTTCATCTTTCATCTGTTCGAATCTGTATTCTAAATAAAAGCTTTTCTCATGACTTCCACCTTGTGTTCATGATATTTGGAATACCCTGCTAGACAAAAAAGCTAGAAAACATGAAATGCATAGCCATGAAACTGTGTACTATGGATCATGGCCAAGTCGAAGTTCCAAGTCTACATCTTCTTCCCTCTTTTTTTTCTTCTCTTTTTCGGTCTTTCTTGGACCAATTTGTAAGCTCAAATCTGTTGGCCAGTCCTCCTCCTCATCTAAACTCGAAGGCCTGTATTGCCTTTGAATTGGAAGTTCATATGCATGTGGAAACCTAGGGCTAGATGCTGATGATGTAAAATTAGAGTAATGACTTCTCTTTGCCTCTGGGCCTGGAGAACGTGGTGGATGGCTTGAAATGGATGAAAAATCAGGAGCTTCATTCTGTTTGATCTTTGCTCTATCTCTTCTATGAATGTTCATATGCCCGCCCAACGCTTGTGCTGTGGTAAAACCTCTTTTGCAGAACACACATACATGCGACCGACCAGTATTTGCATCAATTTGCCCATCACTTTCTTCACTTGAACTCTTTGAGTCTTTGTGCTGGCCTGAATCCATTAAAGCATAAATTAAGATTACCCAGAAGCTGGAACAAGGGCAAATGATGAACTCTCAAAAGGGTTTGAAATATGGTGGTTGAAATTAAGCCCTAGAGAGTGTGAGAGAAGATGGGGAAAGGCTGAAGGGTTTAAATGGAACCTAAGAAGGTGTGGAAGGTGTGAAAAGAGCCAGTGAAAGGCATTAACATTTTCATATCTTCTGAAGTGAAGCTGCGTTGAGGGTGACACTGTTTTGGGTTTTGCCTTGAGAACTACTAATTTATATAGCCCTTTTTTCTCTCTCTCCCCTTAGGTACTACATTCATTTTAGCCTTAAATGGTTATATACATGTGATCGGTCCTTTCAACGTATATGCTGTTACTTTGTAGCTGTTATTGAGGTCTGCATACAAGAGCTCTCTCTTCTCTATCTCTCTCTCTCTCTCTCTCTCTCTCTCTCTCTCTCTCTCTCTCTCTCTCTCTCTCTCTCTCTCTCTCTCTCTCTCTCTCTCTCTCTCTCTCTCTCTCTCTCTGTGAAACATATATTCTTGTACAAATACTCTCAATAATGTACTTCAAATGGTACAGAAAAGGTGATAGTAGGAGACCCTGCAATACATTCAGACATGAATAAATAGTTGATAATGAGTCACTACTTACTCTCGTTTTGGAATTAAAGCAATTATGTTTGCCATAATTCCAAGCAAAGGCCATATGAATGAAAATAGTCACTTCCTTTTTGCACAAATGGTAATACAGTTTCTTCTTCTTCTCCTCTCGCTGCTACCACCCAACCACCTTCTTATCATCATGATCAGAAACAGCTCCATACCCATGAATTCAAGGGAGGGGCTACCCTAAGACACTGAAAAAAAGGCCCTACAAGTGGAGAGGACAACTCAAATCTAAAACCTCTAGGATCAAAAAAAAAATCCCTACCCATGAACTCAAGATCCAGCCCAAGAGAGGGCAGAATCCCAAAAAGAAATTGAATTTAGACCTAACTAGAAGATCAAATGTACTGGGGATTCCCAATTGCTCCACGAGGTCTTGAATATTCTTATGGGTCTTCTTCATTATCTGTACCTTGACGGAACAATAAATGCCTATCTTGATAATCATTGCACAAGCTACAGATAGCCCCCCCATTTGAACTATATAAATTTCTTCTTTTTTTAATGAAACCTTATACTAGGTTCTTTGTATAGTGGTATGATGAGATCCTTATTAGATGGAAATATCTTTCAATAATTTGCAGGCTAATTCATGGGCAACACAGTAGAGCTACTGCAGTTGAAATAGTTTTCTTTAACTCGATCAGTTTCATATTAAATTATTTTCCATCAACTCAAGTAGAAGGAAAGAGGAGATTCCATGTGCAACCCTTTTGGTTGCTTCGTCCTGCTATGTTCTACTTTAGACCCCTCTCAGAAAAGAGAATAAGAAGACGACAAAGAAGAAGGAGATGAAGGCCAGACAGAGAAAGCAGGAATGTAGGGACTACTAAAAGTAGGAAAGTGGTTGAAAAGAAAGAGAATGCAAGCTCATGGCATTGGTTGCTAATAACAGATGGAGCCATGGAGGGAGAGAAGAGTGCAACAAACACCTTTTAGCACCCAAAAATAAGAGAGAGAGAGAGAGAGATCATTTCTGCTACTTAGCACTACAGTCGATCTGGGTTTGGAACTACCATTTCTGTATCTGTTCATGAGAGCTGGAGGAGAACACAAGATATAAACCACCAGCCTATGATTCCTCCAGGGACATAGGTAGGAAATACCCCTACGTTATCATAATGGAGTTTAGGCTCAGCAAGAAGTGGGTTTTGTTTATCTTAATACTAAGAAAGAAAACTGAGCAAAGATGGCTGTCACTGTATACCAAATGTGTTATGTCTAGGAGCTTCTTGAGATGATTCACTATCTACTAGAAGAAAGGCAGAGTGAAGGTCTCTCAAAGTCTCAACATAATAAAGGCTACTGATGCAAGAACTTTCCCAGAAAAAACCCTAAATTTAAAAATCCCTAATCTTAGTTGTTCCACTTGTTTACACTACAAGACACTAAAATCAAACTCTGTAATGCTCATCTGAGTTGGTTTGATCTATAAGATATGGTAAGTCCCCAAGCCTTCCATTATCATAGAGCTCTTGGAACAATCGAGTTTTGAAAAACTGTTCTTGAGTCATACAGACTTATAAAAATATAAGGGTGTTAATTTGTAATCAAAACCGAACACCAAATCCAAAACTTAGCCACATTACTTGGATCAGACCGAACTGAATTAAATTGAGTTGAATTTGGATCAATTAGGTCTTTTTTTTTCAAGCGTACTACAAATTAGGTCTAACATATAACACTGAAACCCCACTAGCCCTTATCACTTAATTACTTTAATGAACTGATTCAGTACCTTAATTACTTTAATAAACTCATTCAAATTTCAGCAGACCTTTGGATTTAAGAAGTTTAATTATTTCTATTTAAAAACAAAAAGACAAAACAAAACAAAAGAAGAAGTTTAATTATAGGTGGATTATTAATGTTTTTAACTTAAGAATTATCATCTTCTATTTTAAGTGATTTTGTTCCTTTGAAAAAAATAATAAATAAAAACTTTTTTAGTAATGGAGTTTAATAAGTTGGCTTAAAACTATATTTAGGATCAATTTAGAACTGAATTCTAGAAGTGAATTGGAACTGTAACCAAACTAAAACCAGCAGGTTTACTTTTGGATCGAGAAATTGATTCAATTCTTATATCGGATTGGATTAATTACAGCGTCCTTACTTAAAACTGGCAAAAACCCAAATCAGATAATTGAAACCGAACTGATTGACACCCTTTCAGACTAGATTCGAGGATTAGGTGTTATTCAGGTCGCCTTGACTCTACTTTGTTGTAGATGGTTTTACTCGTCAAACACCAATATATCAATGAATTTAGGACTAGATGGAGCCATGACTTGACCTTTTGGGAACCATCTATGGCTCCGCCAAGTATTCGTTTTCATTCTCATTTTTGCTCTACTAAAAGAATCTAATATTAAATTTTTTTTTTATCGAAATGAAAATCTACTTGGTAACTATTGTCCAAATAAATTGTAGAATCGAAAATGTATTTGTTGAGTGAATAGTTGATTAGTTGTTTCTTAATACTCAAAAAATAGGATGCAATCTGGTTAAGTAATCTATGAGAAAAATAAGTGGGCATGTCAAGCACAAGCTCATTAAAGAGAGAAATCTTAAAGTAAAAAGGTTTTTAGGTGTGGGTCTCCTTAATGCAATATATTACATGTGGGTCCTAACCAAACTAACATCATTAGTCACGGTTAAGTATATTCAAGTTTCAAACGTAAAGAGACCAAAATTCCCCTCATGTTTTTTAATACATTGTGTTAGTATAATTTTTTTCTCCTTTTTCCAATAAAAATCCTATTTTTTCTTCTATTATTTATGGGTTAGTTAAGTTTGACCTAATATCACATATTGTCGATTCTTGTTGGCGGTAACATCTCTTTCTTCTTCCTCTATTCATTTTCTAATATAATTCTTCTACAGGTTCAACACAACTGATTTTCTGAAGAGACTTAGAGGAAAAAGATTGGATTTTGTGAGAGATTCACTGAACATAAATATAAGAACTTACAATCAAAATGTCCAAACTTAATGAATGCATATGAAAGAGTTTTTAGTGAAGCCGATGGAGAGAGAATAGAGGAAGAAATAGAGAAGGAACAAAGGAAGAAGAAAGAAACGTTACTCTAACCGTCATTGTTTTTCTCTTTTCTTTTTGAAAATTTAACCGGTGATAGAAGGTTATCTAATTAACCCATAAATAATGGGAGGAAAAATATGAATTTTTTTCAACGATTTAGATTTAATCAACAGATTTGACAATATAAATTTAGAGCCGTTTAGTTAACATATTCACACATCCGTTCAACTACCGTCTTCCCATATTTTTAATCATATAATTAATGCTTAATGACCAATTATCTCTTCTTAAAACCATATATTAACACAATGTATCAAATAACCTGAGGGGCACTTTAGTCCTTTCATGTTTGAAATATACTTAACAGCGGCTAATGTGTTAGTCTGCTTAGAACCCACACGTAATATATTGCGTTAAGGGGACTCAACATTAGTTTATAATACAGTAAAATGACCCACATGTAAAAAACTCTAAAGTAAATGATATTCTTACCGAAAAATCTTAAAGTAAATGATGTTCTTACATTGGTTTTTCATGTCATATAACCACTTGTTCATTAGAGCTATTCTAAAAATGATAAGAATGGTTTACCAAGAAAAAATTATAAGAATGAATATTTGCCTGAAATCCATAATTGATTGAGATTTTTTTTATTTTTTTTAAATAAAAATACGTATAAAAATAGATACCAAACATGAGAAATAAAAATGAAAATTGATATAAGAAAGAATCTATGTTGTAAGTAATTCATATTTTTGGAGATTAGGGTTCTTCTAGGTATCATTTTCCTATCAATCCTAAATGTGGGCCATCTTTTTTTTATTTCTATTTTATTTTTATTTTTTTGGAGGGAGTTGGTAAAGAGACCATCTAGATGAATCGCATGAATATTGTTTATATGTAATTTATTTTATATTTTTTTTTTTCCAACCGTTGTACTACTATGTTGTTAATTATTTTTAACCACCTAAGTCAAATAGAATCCCAGCCTAATCATGATCAGCCGGAGATAAATTGAGCTTAACCATCATTACAGCCTAAAGAAATAGAAGATTAATAAGAAAAGGCATTTTGGTATATAATAATGAGACGCAAGAGAAAATGATGATGGTGTAATGATGGCACGGTCATCAACCATATAATAAGAAATATAACTACCTAGTGGGATGGGAGCATAGGAGAGGATGGTGATTGATGATGATGGGTTTTGCTTCAGTCCTGCATAATTAATGCGTAGGACTGTTCGGAGATCGTTGGACAGTCGTCATGTGATTCGGTTTAAAATTCCGATCATTCGTTGCGTTTTTTATGATTTAAGCAAGGGCATGTTTGGTTATTTGAATCCAAAGATTTCAAATCCCTGGATTCATGAATCAGATATTTCAAATCCCTGGATTCATGAATCGAAGATTTATACCTGTTTAGTTGTAAAATATCCTTAGATTCATGAATCAACGGATTTCACTTTTTCGCCTAAAAATGTAAATTAGGGGCCTGTTTGGTTACATGAATCCACAAATTTGAAATCTCTGGATTCATGAATGGGCGATTTGGATTCACATCATCTGTAATTCATTTCCCTGCAATTCCCTGTAATTCTCTCATAGGATTGTACCATGTGGCATTTAAGTAATCCAAATGTTATCCAACAAACTAGAGTTGAAATAAAATTCAAATTTATGGGTGAGTTTAAATAAAATACAAATTTAGTTTAAATTGGATAACCATTTGATTACTTAAATGCCACATGACACAATCCTATGAGAGAATTACGGGGAATTGTAGGGAAAGGAATTACCAGACGATGTGAATCCGATTTATATTCGTTTGGTTGTGAAAATCTCTGGATTCATGAAATCTAGAAATTCATTTTTTCGCAATAAAAACGTGAATCTGTAGATTTATGAGTATGGGGTGAAATCTAGAAATTTCACCTCTACCATAAAAGCACTAAACATTTGTGCATTCACAAAATCACGTCGACCAAATAGTTTTTCTTAATGAAATATCCACAAATTTATGTTAAATTTTATGAATTATGATTCCAAATATTTGAACTCGCAAGATCATATAACCAAAGAGGCCCTAGTCATTCTTGGGTAGTGGATGAAATCCATGGATTCCATCATAAGTATAAATTGATGAAATTTGTGGATTCATGTGGAGTAACCCAACGAAACTCTGTGAACTTCGATAGATTTAAAACTAACCAAACACCAAACAATTTATTTTTTGAACCATGAATCCGTAAATTTGAAATCTATAGATTTTAAATTCCATTTCATTTCGTAGTTCATGGATTCATATAACCAAACAGGCAAGTAATGAGGAGTCAAAATTTTAATCGGAAACGCCACAAGACAAGCCTCTGCATTAATTACGCAGCACCGAAACAATCCCTGTGATGATGATGACGACGATGACACGATGACAATCAGAGTGCACTCCGAGATTCTTCAATGCTTTTAATATCTTAACTTTTTCTTTTTTTTTTAAATCTCCTATCTTTCGTCCACGTGTGGGGCGACAACGCATTCACTTTTATTTTCTTTTCTTTTTGATAAAAGGCAACTCATTCATTAATTAGTTACCATGGAGCATTCACACACCGACTTAATCAAATCGATTACATTTCTCCATGCTTCACGGCTTTAAACCTACTTGCCAAAGAAAAATAATAAAAATAACTTTTTTATTTTTTTAATGAAAAGAATAATAAGAAATAGAATAAATTATATGCATCCCTTGCTTTGTAAAATTCTTTTAATTTAGAGTTTTTTACATGAGTCATTTCCATTTCAATTGAAAACTCAGTGCACCCCTTCAAAATTGAAACCTTACAAATCCCCCTTCTACATTTAACACTGTTAAATTTGCTTTTCAAATTTGCTTTACAATTTTACCTTCAATTTATAAATTTATTTGAAATCCTAAATAATATTTGTAAGAATTTTTACATTAACCCCCTCATTTTCATTGGAAACATGGCGAAACCACCGACACGGCGACATATCGCGATATGTCGGCCGAAGAAATCTAACCCTATGTCGTTGTTCTAACATCGCCTTCTGCTCACTGCTTCTCTCTCTCCATTGGTTCCATTTTCTCCTTTTTGTTCCTCCCTTGCAACAGGTTTTGGATCTGCTCCTCGACCCTTACACAAAGGTACGTAATGCACTTTCTCCGTTTATTTAACCGTGTTTTACTGTAACTTGCTATTTCTGTCGATGTTTACAGTTTACGGTTTACCATGGAAACCCCAGATGGGCGGCTTTGGCTTGCAGGTGAGTTTGGGAGAGAGAGAAGCAGAGAGATCGTTGGCCGGCAGAGATCGCAAAGATGGAGAGAGATAAGAGGAGAACGCAGAGATGAGAGAGCACAAGTTTTTCTTTAAATCTCATACTCCATCACCGTCACCGCCATGGTTTCCGACACTGGTCACCACCATCGTTTTTCCGGTCACCCCCATCGTTTCTTCCCTTCTCCCAGAAATCAGAGTCCCTCTTTGATCTGCGCCTCTACGGTGTTGTGTGTGGAGACTGGAGAGAGAGACATAAGCATAATCGACTCCTTTTACCCCTCTGGCCCTCTCTCTCTCCCCGATATTTTAGATGTTTTTAAATTTTAAATTTTAAATTTTGATATTTTCATAATTTATCGCAATATATCGACTTTTATCGCGATATATCGATGATAAATTGATTTTATCGTATCGCTGGGGGGTTTCGTGTCGCCCCCCAACGACACAGTGAAAAATCACCCTTTGTCGGCGATAAATTGCCGACACAAGGTACCATGGGTGCACCCCCTCCAAAATCAAAACCTTACAAAGCATATTCACACTTCACACCTCACACCATTAGTGAAGGTACATGGTAAACTGATTAATGTCAAATTAATTTGTTTATATAACCACATTGGCCATAGAGTGATAAAATGATCATATAATAATTTTTTTTAATTTGAGAAAAATTTCGGTCATATAATTTGGGATAATATGGTGACATCAAAATATTGTTTGAATATTAAAAATATTATTTATAATTTTATAAAAATTTATTAAGTGTAGGTGAAAAAGTAAAATCATATTACGGATAAAAGAAAACAAATAATGTGAAGTGTGGAGGGAGGAGGGAGGAGGGAGGAAGCTTTGTAAGATTTTGATTTTGGGGAGGTGTTGAATGTTTCCCATTGAAATGGAGGGGCTCAGATAAAAACATTTTAGGATTTTAAATAAATTTATTTAAATGAGGGTAAAATTGTCAAATTAAAGTTAAAACTAACCAAAACCTAACGGTATCAAATATGAAAGGGGGCTACTCTGTCACGTCCAGCGCTCGACATATACACGTCCGTCTTAAAAATCAGTTTTGGTTAGTTTTCCCCTCCCCATTCTTTATTCTTTCTTGGGTTTGGGGTTAAAGATAAGTAGTTTGAAAACTTTGAAAATAAAATAAACATTGAATCATCACTTAATCCCATTATTCTAAGAATAGGGATGTGTTTGATATATAATTTAAAACATAAGAGATATAAATATAATAGAATGTTTTAAGGAGTATAAATATAATAGTTTACAAACTCAAGAATGCACGTGTAATTCACTCAAAAGAATAGCTTTTTTTGAGTGTAATAATGATGAAAAATTAACACGGAAGATAACATGGTAACACCCAAGTCCCAACCCCACGGCTTTGGCTTTGGCTTTGGCTTTGGCTTTGGCTTTAGCTTTCGACCCATCAAATCAAATCACTCACTCGTGCAAGGGAGCAGATCCAATATATCCAACAACCTTTATTATGTAATTTTCAAATACTTTTGTGAGGGTGATAAAATCACGGGTGGTACGGTTAAAATGGATAAAGTAAGAAATGATCATATTAGAATTAATAGAATAAAGTGTTATTCTGATTAGGATTGACAAGAACTTGGTCCAGCTCTGGGTGACCCTAGTTTGGGTGGCCCTAACTGGGGTCAATGTCCGCGTGAGTGACAGGATCAAGGATTAGGAATTAGGATTAAAGGACAGGATCAAGTAAAGATATTCAATGTAGGGCTAATCTTTGATACATGATAAGTTACTAGCGTCATTTCAAGTGACATGATCCATCATTTTCAATAAAAGTTTTTGAAATTTTAATAAATAAATAAATAAATAACTGAAAAAACTGAGTTGTCATTACTCTTGTGATGTTGGTGGAGGATCATGGTATTTGATTCTGAATGAAGAAAGTTTTTTTTTTTTTTTTTTTTTTTGTTAAAGAGATTTTTATATTATATAATAATAACTAAAATTAAAAAATATATATAAAAATTCTTTAAACAAAAAATATAATATAGTATCAAAATTGCTCAAAATTAAAAACAACGATAAACCAACAGGGGTTGGTCCAAGTGGTAAGCAGCTTGGTTCGCTTAAGCAAGGTTTCGGTATCGAATCCTTGTGGATGCAAAAATTCCCGCTGGGAGACTCACCCACCACAGCCAGGTGTGCGACGCGGGTCGAACCACCGGTATATAAACCGGGGTTGGCAAATAAATTAAAAAAAAAAAAAAAACAACAACAACAACGATAAACCTTGTCCCAACTCCACCAGTGTTCTGCTACTTGTTCTAAGCTAGGATAAAAGAGGAGGGTTGATGTGTTAGGCCGGCAGTCGACACAAGAAAAAATCTAGCTAAATCCTTTTTCATAAATTTGACCTTATATGCAAGGTCCAAAATATCAAACAGTGTCGCATCGGTCACTGACGACACCACCGACTCAGCAACATTTCAGTGACTTTTGGCAAGGGTGTCGATGAAAATTCGACCCCTGGTTTCAGGGGGTATTTAGGGTCGTTTTGGCTTGAATTTTGTTATGTAGCCTAATTTGGCCAATAAACACAATATGAACATTTTTTTTTGCCTAAAACATCACTTAATATAAAGTTTCGATTGGCACATACCAGGGATATATGCAGGCAAAACTAAAAGTTTGGAAAACTCATACAAACTAATGTAAACATGTAAAGAGAACACAAATACACAAGTGGTGAAGAAAAGTATTGAAGTCTACAATTCATTATACAATTATGTTGAATATGACTCATGCTTCACATTCTGTTGCTGACAGACAGAATCCCGATCCCCGGTGAGTGGGCTGGGGTCCGGGGAGCCCCCCCCCCCCCCCCCCCCCCCCCCCCCCCCCCCCCCCCCCCCCCCCCCCCCCCTCCTTTTTTTTTATAAAATTAGATGATTTTGGATAAAAATTTTATTTTTTTTTTTTTTTTTTTTTTTTTGTCTTTTTTTTTTTTTTTTTTTCTCTTCTCCCCCCCTCCCCCCCCCCCCTTGGTTTTTGCCGGGGGGGGCGCCCCCCCCCCCCCCCGAAGGGGCATTTTTCCGCGCCCCCCCCCCCCCGCGCTTATATATATATATATATATATACTAGTAAAAAACATACGTGCAAATGCACGTAGTGATATATGGGGAAAATAATTGAAGCAACTATAAATTTGAAAAAAAAAAAAAAAAAGGATTTGCAAAAAAAGGTGAGGAAAAATTGAAGCAACTATAAATTTGAAAAGAAAAAAGGTTTGCAAAAAAGGTAGAGTACATGCTTTTATAATAGTAGTATAAATGCATTCCACGAAACAAGGTAATCATAACTTTCAGCTGCATTTGGGCACGTAGTTATGCGGTTATACATAAGGTTAATCCCAAATATTGGGCACGTGATTTATAAAATATCTAGAGCTTGATATAAAATCATAGAGTATATCCCCGTGCCCAGTATAGTGGTAACGAAGATGTCAGCTTTTGAAAGCACATCTTTAAGGGTCAGGACATTGAAGCCTTCCATCAAAGCTTGAAGGGCACAAATAATGTTAACCGTATCAGTGATAATGTTAGGATGTTAGCAAATAATGTTAATGCCGTATCAAAAGATAAGATAATGTTAATTCTCGATTTTGTGAATCCGGGTCAATAAATCGAATCCAAATTTCGAGTTCTATAACAAATTCAAGAGCTAATAAAAAACTCTTTAGCAAATTGTTGAATTTCAACGGAATTGAAATTCAAAAAATGTAGAAGCGAACACTACAAATGGTACATAGGTGGATTAATACCTTGAAAACCCTTGACGCCCGCTTTATTTTCTTGGCACATCCTTTGCAATATGCATGTCGACATTCAAAACCGCCATTATCGATCCATCTTCTTTCTTCCCCATCTCCTTCTTCTCACCATTGTTCGGCTTCTCACCATCGTTCGGTTTCTGATTATCTTTCTGCAATGAGAGAACAAATACATAGAAACCCAATAAATTCCTCGAATATAACTGAACATCAAATTCAAATTTCAAAATTGAGAGGAAGAGAGAAGTAGAAGGCAACCCACCTCACCCATTATAGCTTGCTTTTCCGTGAACATGCGTTAACAATAATATACCAAAGAAGAACTTGAGCGTGCAGGGTTTACTTCGGGCTCTTACCTTCGATTCAACGGAAGGTGCGTATCTCTTCGGTTATTACTTTAACGAACTCTGCGGGTAATTCTGCAATAATCGGTTGGGAATTTGGAAAAATTAGATGAAAGAGAAAAATCGGACGAACGGGAAAGAAGATTGAGAGAGATTGGGGGTTTAAGAGAGTTCGAGAGAGAGTTCGAGAGGGAGGGGGAAGATTGAAGACTCGAGAGATTGAAAGGGATTTAAGAGAGATTCGAGAGAGAGTTCGAGAGGGAGAGGGATATAGAGAGCGCGACTTTGAGAGAGATTGAGAGAGGTCGTAGAGAGTTTAGAGGTGCGGTAATTTAGAGAGAGAGTTCGGAGAGAGTTTGAGAAGGAGAGGGATATAGAGAGTGACGGACTTTGAGCGAGATTGAAAGAGGTCGAGAGATAAATCGAGAGAGAAATTGAGAGAAGGATTAAAATTAATGATAAATTAATAATAATTAATGACTAAAATGTCTAAATTATCCTTATAAAAATAAATAAAGAAATAACAAATAGTACAACATTATTGGTATTTAAAACAATGATAGGGATAGAAAAGGACAGAAAAAGATTTGCGAAAAAGGTAGAGTACATGCTTTTATTATAGTAGTATGATATATATATATATATATATATATATATATATATATATATATTTTTTTTTTTTTTTATATATTTATATATTTATATATTTAAAATAAACAAAACTGCTTTTTATCTTGTCGGCAATGCTTTTGTCTTTAGTCAGCCTTTAAAATGTTGGATTTGAAATAATAAAAGGTTGATTTTATTTATTCGGACAAAAAGAAAGGTTGATTTTATTTATCTATGTTGGCAATGGATCCTTTTCTTTGTGTGGTGAAAAGAGAGATGATCATGTTATCATGATGGGCAAGGTCACCGCCTGATGATGATGGCGGTGATAGCGAAGTGCTTTGATTGTGAGTTTTCTTCCATGAACCGACATGGCCCCCCTCCTCTCTTAGTCTCTTCACACTCTTTGAGTTCATAGAATCCCAGCAGGTCCCCAAGGGTCACTTCTTCAATAATCAAGATTCACCACCACACAAGGTACATCGCTACTTCCCAACCTCAGGCTTTGGATTGGATCCATCAACCCAGCAAGATATAAGTCTATCCTCCCCTAACGGAGAGGTAATCCGACTCAAAAATTAAAAATTCGAACTCTTTTGAATCCTGACAAAATGAATGAACCCTGTCCCGAGGTCTGGTAGAGAGAACTGATGGCACAGGGATCTAAGACTCCACTAGTACTTTTAATGACTCACTCTTTTACATTTCTTGTTTAAAACACTTTTAGTGTTAGATTCACCCCTTACAAAAGATGCTTGTGTTCCCAACTGCCTTTGAGATCAATGTGAGACAGCAAGCAACCTGAACCCATGAAGTTACAAGTACCTCAAGCATATTTAGAGGAAGAAACAAGTAACCCATGGCCACTCAACTGCCTTAATTTCACCAAGGTATTAGATGCATGAGCTACTTGATCAGATATGATCAAACACACACAGAGAGTTACCAAATAAAGTCTAGTGTTGCAAAGCAGCAGATTCAGGAAAAGATAGCAGATGAATGTAAAGCATGGGTCAAACTCAGCTCGGCATTCAACATCTGGATACTGTGGATCCCCTTCTATACATTAAGATTAGAAACTACAGCCAGTGTACTGTACAGAAAATATGTTCTAATCCTAAACAACAAGGGTTATCATAATCTGATAGCATTACCCGATATATGATCAGCACCTTCAAAACCAAAAATAAAGTCCATTTGAATCTGGTTGTCGCTTCTCTATCCACTGGAGATCAGGATTCTCTATGATCAGTCGTTCTTCCTCATACAATGTTACTGGATACGTATGTCATCACTGTCTCTAGCATCTGGACCACTCCCCCAATCAGATGTCCCTCTAGTCAGTAAATGCATCCCTCAAGGCTGTGACACGGTAAGACCCAGACTAGTTTTTTGTTCTTCATCATTACCCCTGACTGGAATACTCCCAAACTGTCCGATATCTACATTTGAACTCATTGCACCGGCTAGAGAAGATGGCGACTTGCTACTAGAAGCAACGGCCTTTTTACGTCCACTAACTACCCTTTTGTTGTCAATCAGAAAGGAACCAAAAACAACCTGTGCAAAGTTTTACATTGAAAATTCAAACTTCAAAGAACTAGTCTGGCTCAAAACAGAAAAATTTTGAAAAAAAAGGAGGGAGCGGGAGAGGGGAAGTTGGGAACAGCACCTGTACTGGTTCAGCAGCATAAAATGGTCCTCCTACTACCACACCTCCAACAATCTCACGATTGACGCCTGCCATACATACGCCAAGCCCACCCGTTATTGAGTTTGCCCCTCCAACCTCCTGATGAAAGTAAGATCCACTCAGTGAAAGGATCTCAAAACGCCCCTGATCCAATTCATCAAAATCGATATCAACACATGAAATGAAGCAACATTTAATTTTAGGGAATGAGATGAGAAATGAAAAACGAAAGCAGGAAAGTGAAAAGAAAAAAGAAAGACGAAGGTAAGAGGAATAGCCAAGCAAGCCCAAAGAATCTCAGCTAGCTAAATTGCCTCCACTACATGGATTACTGCCCTCCATAGGCTCTATCTGAGGTCATACTTGATAAAAGACTTAAACTATGCATGTCCTTCCTCAATCAAAGATCATGGCGCTTGTCCCTACTTGGGCATCCCTAGGCCTCCATTGAACACGTCTGTACCCCCTCAAATACAGAAAATAATCAAAAGATGAGATTTAATAAGATTATGAGCACAGGGAAAATGCCAGATGATTGGAGGAGAAGTGTTGTGGTTCCAATTTACAAAAATAAAGGAGATATTCAAAGTTGTAATAACTATAGGGGCATTAAATTGATGAGCCATACGATGAAATTATGAGAGAAAATAATTGAAACCCGTTTGAGACACTTAACTACAGTTACGGAGAACCAATTTGGGTTTATGCCGGGAAGATCTACAACGGAGGCTATTTACTTAATTAGGAGACTTATGGAAAGGTATAGAGAATGTAGGAAAGATCTTCATATGGTATTTATTGACCTAGAAAAAGCTAATGATAGAGTCCCTAGAGCATTAATTTGGCAAGTACTAGAGAAAAGAAGTGTTGCAAGTAAATATATAGATATAGTTAAGGATATGTATGATGGTTCAGTGACTAGTGTTAGAACAGTGGGGGAACAAAGTAATGAATTCCCGATAACAATTGGACTACATCAAGGGTCAACTTTAAGCCCATATCTATTTGCACTGGTAATGGATGAATTAACCAAAGACATTCAAGATGAGGTCCCCTAGTGTATGCTTTTTGCGGATGATATTGTGTTGATTGATGAGACCCAAGTGGGGATTAATACCAAATTAGAATCATGGAGATTAGCTTTAGAATCAAAAGGCTTTTAAACTTAGTAGATCGAAGACAGAATATTTAGTTTGTAACTTTAGTCATGATCGGGCAGATGATGAGGTGGTGATACTTGACGATAAAGAGATTCCTCAAAGTGATTGTTTTAGGTACCTAGGTTCAATCATAAGTAAAATAGGTGATTTAGAAAATAAGGTTTCGCAAAGAATTAAAATAGGGTGGATGAAGTGGAGAGGTGCGTCCGGGGTCTTATATGATCGGCGTATTCCATTAAAGCTTAAAGGAAAATTTTATAGGACCGTTGTTTGACTAGCTATGATGTACGGTGCAGAGTGCTGGGCTGTTAAAAAGAATCATATAGATAAACTCAGTGTAGCAGAAATGAGGATGCTAAGATAGATGAGTGGCAAAACTAGGATGGATAAGATAAGAAACGATTATATTAGAGTTGGTTTGGGAGTTGCTCCCATAAGTGATAAGCTTAGAGAAAGTCGTTTGAGGTGGCACGGCCACATTCAACGGAGACCTATAAATGCTCCTGTACGGAGAAGTGATATAATCCATATTGAAGGAACTAGAAGAGCTAGGGGTAGACCTAAGATAACCTTAGGAGAAGTGGTGAGAAAGGATATGTATAGCTTAGGCCTTGTATCTAGCATGGCCTTGAACAGAACTGATTGGAGGGCAAGAATCCATGTAGCCGACCCCATTTAGTTGGGACAAGGCTTATTGTTGTTGTTGAATCAAAAGATGAGATTTAGAACTCCGTTCTGATAGAAAAACCTAATGAGGTGATATGGATGTTGTCTTCTAACTTATTGCTTTTGATTCAAGAAATCCATGTTTAAATCTAAATAAACATTAAAAGTAATGATAGCAAACCCCCCCCCCCCCCCCCTCTTCCTCTATCAAATTCTTTTAGCCCAAACTAGATCAAGAAGAATCTTGCCATATAGCTTGATGGTAAGATATATTATTAATTTTCATCAGAGGGAAGGAGTATTACGTGTAGACTGCCAACAAAAGATTTATTGGATAACAACTGATAAGATTAAACCAATGCAATGAAGAGAAAATGAGAACTCAATCCAGAAATTAGGATATTGGATATCTGACTCCACATGACATGACAAAGAAGCTTGGAATGGAAAGGGAAAGCGACACATTCTGACGTGCAGTTCTGGAAAAGAAACTCCAGATTTGGAATCTAGCAAACATTCTTCAGTCTATCAAATTTAAAGAACAAACCCTCACCATCCACATGTTTTGGAACAGTAACATCCAATACTCCATTATGTTTTTTCATGAGTCTGTTATGAAATTGGCCTCGTTAAAAAGTTCACACTATCCTACACCGTCTCCATTAATGATTCTTTGCATATGAGAGAGAGAGGGGCAGCGAGTGGAACCTTGAATGCTGTTAGAGCAGGGAGAAGCTTCTACTTTATCATGGAGAAGGGGTGCACAAATGACCTGTTTCAGAGAGTGTGACAAAAGATTGTACTCTGAAAGGCACTCGCAGAGAATGGTTCATTTAGATCTGAGAACCTCACTTGATGGAATTTCAACCATGGAACCTAATTTGATCTCTATCCTCATCACTGAAAACACAGTTACTGGAATCTGACAAGAGTCTTACATAAGGTGAGAAAAGGCACAATGCAGTTGCAAGATGGAAAGTCAACTTACGCAGTGGTGAGTAGACAAGCATTGATATGCATAGATAAGAGGCTATGGTGTCTCTGTGACTTCAGGAAGCAATCCACAGCATTGTTGGAAGAGATCATGGGAGAAGCATGGTGCTTCTTAACTGTAAAAAGAGTTTTTTTTTTTTTTTTTTTGGGGGGGGGGGTGTTTCAAAGGGCGGCAGGGTGGGGCAGCAACCTAGGACATGCTTTGCTTAAAGAACGTAGAAAGAGAGGAGACAATTTTATTTGTCAGGTTCCTAATTGGGATGCCTTTCCTGAAATGCAGATCGGGGCACCTACCTCCAATGAAAAATGTACCTTCATAGAAACATCACCATGGATTTGGTCATATGTTCTTTCACCAAACTCGACAATAAAAAACCAAGCCAAGAATGCTATTTTGCTCCTCTTGTAATAAGATGCAAACAATGATACAAGAGTACCATCCAAATGATAGATCCTATAGGGAATATATGGAATATGGGAGAGGGTTCTTTGAGCAAGCAGCATAGAGGAGCCCACAGATGAGGTGTGGTAAAATGGCACCATACATGGGAGGGCAGCAAGCACATTGCATGTGAAGAAGAGAGAGGCATGGAGATGCTAATAAGCCCTACACCCAGGGTCAGAAAAACTTTTGGCTCCCATGCCACCTGCATGGGGGCAATCTCCACACGACACCAGTGACAGTGTGGTGATTTCATTCTGTAGGGGGCCACATGCTGTCTAAGGAGAGAGAGTGTTACTGCAACCCACACACATAATATGTGAGAGACCATGAGAAAGAATTCCCACATTGCTTGCATTTGGGAATTTTCCTCATATTTATATCAGGACAACTGAATTTACCTGGGGCTACAATAACACCTAGAGCAGATACCATATTGTTTGTACTCCACATAGAACAGTGAAAGTAGACCCAGTGCCAAGGATGGGAGTCATGCCATGGCTGTGATTCACAATAAGCATGACTAATACTTTAGTCCACTGAACAGGATTCCTCCAAAGCCACTTACCTCTCTTGATTTTATGCCAATCAAATCGATGGGCTAGGGCAGTCCTTGAAGATCATCTTCCCCGTAAATTCATAAAGCTTGAAGGCCAACAAGAATCAAGCATAATATTAGTTGATGGAACAATAGAGACAAGTCTGGGGAGCCACAGATGAACAAGAAAATGGGAAAGAAAAAAAAAATTGGGGGGCTGGGGGGAGTACAAGAATGATCTATCTGTTTGACAGATGGGCTTGGGAATTTGAGGGGTTCATTCCTCAAACCATCAAAATATGAAATATAGACCCCACGCCCAACCCCTGTTCCAAAATAAAACAATAGATGCGAGAGAAAAACTGAAACACATTCAAATGCCAAGTAGCAGTAAGCATCTAGTATGTAGAACATGTCTTCAAAACCCAGGTTTATAAGCAGGTTAAAAAAAATAGCTAGCATCATAACAAGAATACATGGAAGTAACATAGGGTAGAAAACCAACGAAATTCCTGGGCAATTGGATGCCAGTATCTTCCCCAGTACCTGATCAAATTATCGTTTCATAAACTGAAAGTTTCAAGAAAAAACACCAAACCCAAAGGAGAATATGTAAGGTTATCTACCTCAAATATCAAGTTCCTCTCTGCAGCAGGATGGGAAAGAGTTGCTTTAGAAATATAACCTGTTGCTGACAGGACACATACTGAACGCTTCTCTCGTTGAATGAATGACAAGATACTCTGTGCAACATCCTATCAATCGAATCTATCCATTAGGAGGAATCCTATAAACTCAAATAAATTCAATATCCAACCTGTACATTGTTTATGACAAGTAAATAGTCAAAGATGGGAATGAAATACACAGGGGGAAAAAAAATTTAATGCCAACTAGTGAGATTCACCCTGAACTAATCGCATAAAGATGACCTAATATCTAAGATTGAACTCCGTGTTGTAGTAGATCAATATAGTGAAAATGAAAAAGTAAAATAAGAAGAAACTTTGACTAATGAGTTCCAGTGTTTTGTAAATAATTAACAAGGATGTCTCTGGGAGGGGATGAGGAAGTAGGTTAACCAACCTTGTAATGCCTCTGCCATCCCAAGCACTACAAAGGAAAAAGAATGTCTGAGCTCCATCGAACAGACATTTTAGAAAATTCTACTTGATTAGGTTAGAGCTGTAATACCACCAAGAAACTCATCTATGACTAACTTCACAATGTTCACAGAATATTACACCTAATTTTCCATACCTATTCAACTTGAAACCTAGTCTTGCTGGCAGCAGAATGCATGACTTATTTGCAACCACCCCTATCTAAATTTTGATGAATCTTCACAAGTTGTGAATGGTTAACAACATTGCCTATAGAAGCCTTTACTCCTTAGAGCTTAGAGCGTAGATCATAAAACCCTGAGTATATAACATGATTTCTAGTTAAATGCATATTTTCCAGGTACATCATGGTGAAAGAAATGGCAGAGTGCATACTTCTCCAGTAGATACAGTAATGACATGTGGTGTAAACCCCTGTCCTGCCTGCCCTGCATAGAATAGCAAAGCAATAAGCTGAACTTTAATTCAAATAAAAGAATACCAAGAAAATAAAAACTTATTGATAGTGCACAATGAGAGGAAAAGGGAATTTGTCTAGAACACAACTTTAAGAAATTTCAAAGTAGAGACAAATCTAATCTGTAGCAATCTAGCCAAAGTTTTCCAAAGAAGTGGGAGACAGAAACACTCAAGTAAGATATTTTCACTGAAATCCACTAGTAAATTGGACAGGATATATAACCACACTGAAGCATTGCACAACAGTGGCTCTGTAAACCCCAATATATTCCCAATGCTGTCAACGATCACAATGAAAGTCATTATCACCATACAGCTGAAGGTTACATTCATGTAAAAAGTTTTCACAAGATGATGACTTTATTCATCTTTCTTGAGAATTGCAAGTGGTTTACCACAGGCACACAGTACCAACATGGTAAGCTAGAAATGAGAAAGCCCTGAAAAAGTAAAACTAGGGATCCAAACCAACTTACCCCTGAATAAAACAGATTAGGTTTCCATCACTTACACGTAAAGATGCATAAGTGAGGTGTCAATTAGAGCAAGTAACAACTACCTAAAAACCCAAGCAAAGTAACTTAGTTGGCAAGTATCAACATTTTACGATTAAGAGGTCATGAGTTCAACTCTTCTTGGACTACCTATCCAAAATAGGAAACAAAAGTCCAATTACCCGAACCACCAAAATTAAGGTAAGGTAAGCTTGTTTATATTGTGATACCATTATCAAGTAAACCAGTTCCATGAAAAATAAATAAATAAATAAAACTACTTGTCAATTAACTCTTAAAGCATCTATAGCTAACTAAAGCATTTTAAAGAAGCAGGTATCATATGAATGAAATTAGAGAAAAAAACCTAGAAGCAAATTCCCAAATACCCATGCCTCAAAAAGAATCACATACCTGTATCAATGCTTAGTGCGTCAGATAGGAGTATTCAAAATAAACAAGTAACCTACATGCTTCTTGGTTTGACTTATTATCAAGTGACAAAGATATTATGCCTCATTCTACAACTGAACCTCTCCCTTACCCTTCCATCAGCCAAACATTGTGGTCCCATTGAGTGAAACAGAGATATCTTGATTTCCATCAGTTTTAAGAAATGGATGCCCAACATCAAACCATAATTCATCCACACAAGTTTTTCTTCCTCCCACCCCAACCCCCCCCCCCCCCCAAAAAAATCCCCTAAAAAATGATATATGTGGTACGTCCAGACCTATTTTCATGTGTTCATCATCCTTTTCCTTCTTATTTCTTTTCTCCTTTGCATGTTACAAATGAAATAACGACTAAGTAGTTGAGCAGAGTGAGATGGAGTCATGGAACCATAAAAGAAACCAAATTTGGTTTCTTTTATCATGATAGCAAAAGGCATTATTGTAACTAACTCAACATTAAAAATTTACAAGCAAGGAATTATTTCTAATGCGTGTTCACTTTATTTATTAAAAATTCACAAACGTTTTAGTCATCAGAGGCCAAGAAAAAGTAGAGGCAAATATCTACCTTGCCTTCCACAATATTTGGTAAGAACATTCTTTAATTTACAGAGAGAAGCATCACCATAAGCATTACCGCATATAAAACACTAATCTGACAGAGTTGCTTGATTATCTCTACTGTACAGTTAGATTATGCGATATTATATCCTCTTCTGCCAACTTTATTGTATTGATGAAATCTAATATCTGTTGGTAATTTTACTGGAAAAACACTAATCTGACAGATGTACTTGATTGTCTCAACCGTCCAGTAAACATAACTTGATTCCCTTGATAGCGAAATATTCTCTCTTCTTTCTTTCTTTTTTTTTTTCTTTTTTTTTTTTTTTTTTTTTTCAGGCGGCTGCAATTTTACTGCATTTAATAATAGAATGTGAACTAGAAAACCATATAAAGTTCCTAACTGTATTTTATAGCCTCCATCCTAGTTGTACTTTGATAAAGATATACCAGTAACATGTTCTTGAAGATATATGACGAAACAAAGATCAATCAACCAGGCAACACAAAAAAGATTAACAGGTTCAGCAAAATCTTGAAGCGTATTACGCTGTGCATGTACACACAAGCCCACAAAATCAACGATACTACATTCGCAAATAAGGAGAAATATTGCATGAAACACTGAAACAGAAACAAGCCAATGCAAGAACGCATGCAAGCATAGGAAAGCGAGCAAGATTCTAGTTAATTCACAAAGAAAATGACAAATGAGGAAGGGTTTTGGAATACTAACCAAGAGCAGCCAATTGGGCTTTCTTAGAAGATAGAGACTTCTCTGTTTTACGAGAATCAGCAGCAGGAGAAATAACAAGCGAAGAAGCAGAAGTAACAGGCGTCTTCCCTCGCGAATAAAAAGAAGGGTTATCACTAGGTGCTGGTTCTGGTTTACCATACTTTCTGGGTCTTCCTCTCTTTTTCTTGAAGGGCTCAGCAGAAGAAGAAGAAGCCACAGGTGCTTTACCGGTGACGCTGTGAGGAAGGAAGATAAGTGGGGTCCCTTCAGAAGTTGGGTAATGAATCCCTGATGAAGGGATGCCCTGAAGAGGACTAGACCATTTAGCATTCAGTTCATCTAAGCTGACGGAAATTGGGTTGGAGAAGGCACCGGCGCCGGCGGCGCCACCGGGTTGGTGTTGCTGATTCTGGTGGTGCTCGGGCTCTAGGTGGTGCTGGCTGTGGTAGTGTTGTGACTTCAGCCTAATCTTTTTCCCCTCCATCGAAGGAAAATTAAAAATCAAATGGATGGGGATTTGGGTAAAAGGTGCTGGCTTTTTCATTCTTTTTCATTTTTCAAGCGTATATAATATTACATAGAAAAATAGGGCTTTCACAAATGTTAACCAGAAACTGCATATCTATTATCATGCTGTACCTGCACGCATCATCAAATCTTGACCGTTCATGTATAAATCATAATCTTTTTACATAAATATCCAAAATTATCAAGGTGGGCCATGGGCACCTAGTTTATAATTTCAAACGTTTTTGTTCTCAAGGAAATATATAATAACATGGATTTTGAGGAATAAAATATTATTATATTATATATAATAAGTAAATTAAACTTTTCAAAAAGACAGAACAGGAACAAGACGAGAACCTTGAATTCTAAATTTTAACTATTACTCATTTCTTCATTTTTCTTTATTGTCTACAACTTTTTACTCTCCCAAGTCCCAATCATAAATTCTCACAAAGTTCAGGAGATATGGTTGATGGGTAGTGTTTTCAAACAAGGGATCTAGGGGTAATATTGAGAATTAATAATAAAAAATTAACAGTGTTAGTAATAAAGGTTTGACTAATAAAGTTGGGTCTCCTTAGTGTGATAAATTTCGTTTAGATCCTATAGCAACTAACACCATTTAAGAGGTGTTAAAGTTTGGTTGTTTCGTGACTAAAATACCTCTCCACCCACCCAATCCCACACCCCTCTCTGGCATCAACATCGTTCCTATTCTTTTTTGTATGTCTTTTTTTTGTTAGGCTTGCTCATTACTTTGAACCAGGTAAAGATGATCACCATGAAACTCATCATTTTTTTCTTAGAATTCTCATCTGTCACCATCCCAGATCCTTTAGAAGCAAGAGAGAAAGCAGTTTCAAAATTTCCAATGGTGAGGGTTATCCTTTTCTTTTTTTTCTAGTAGTGATCACAACATAATGCAAAGATAGGAGCAGAAGACAAAAACAAAGAAAGGACGTGCTCAAATGATTTGAGAGGGAGCTTAAGGATGATGTTGATGCCAAAGGAGGGTGTGGGTGTTGGGTAGGTGAAAATTTATTTTAGGCATTTGCAACCAAACTTTAAACTTTCTAAACGGTGTTAGTTACTATGGACTTATACATAATTTATTGAACTAAGGAGACTCAACATTAGTTTATGCTCTACTAAAAGAACCCACACGTAAAAACTCAAAATAAAAAGATGGACTCAATTGGTAGTGGAATGAGAAACCAAAAAAACATAAAAAAGAGAAGTGAGGGAAAATATGGAATATACAGCCCCACAAACTTATTTAGTTTTACTCAAAAACCTCACCTAAAAAGTTTGAACTTTTTCTTAAGCATGGAATGGCAAAAAAAAACTGGGGCAAAAGGTGGAAAAAGTTAAGTAAAACTCATTTCCTTTAGAAAATTTAAGGAAGCTTGTTTGTTCATTTTCCCATCCCGCAATAAACCAAACAAAGCGAACACTTAGAATTTGATTGGAAATTTACATTTTTCCCACTTTTTTTTTTATCCATCCTATTTTATTCCAACAAATAGATCGTCTGTAGGAGACAAAATTTTGGAGATTTTAATCTTGTACTACCGCTCCCGTTGGGTGTCTTGCTACAACCACATTTGACTATTGAGATCATATTTTGACATAAGTTGGGATCCTCTTCTCATCAAAGTAGAGGATTGTGCTCCCCTCACACTTCTCATTTACCTTTGAAGTTTGAACGTTGATAAAGTAGGCATAGGTGGGTAGAGATAAATTCTCCCATCACGCTTCTCCACCACACATCAAGAAGATGGCCCATGAGGGGACCCATGTTCGATTTTTCTTGTCAAGATCCAAACGTGGTCTGCTTTCTTTTTTTTTTTGGTAAACAGTACTTCATTCAGATAGCTAAAAAAAATACAAAAACAATAGCTTGAGTACACAAGGTTCAAAACGAACCAAGGAGCGGAAAAAGACCAAACTGTCATGCATTTAATAGACAGTGTCAGCCAGAATAAGGGTTGAGTCAGGCCCAAAGACCCATGTTCGATTTTTCTTGTCAAGATCCGAAGGTGGTCTTTCTAATGTGTGGTAGAGAGGTGTGAGGAGAGTAAAGACCTCTACCTTGAATGATAGAGAACCCCAACTTGACAGAGGTGGATTCCCCTCATAAACATTAGTCCGGATCATTTCCCCGTCGAGGGTGCAGCCACACACTATGGTGGGGCCCACAGGCAAAAAACAATTAAAAAATTAAATCTCACCACCTTCACCTGTGGGCCCCACCGTAGTGTGTGGTTGTAAAGCCGTTAGGGACCACAGAGTGCACCTCCAACGGGGAGATGATCCAAACTCCATAAACACGTGATGGAAAGGGTAAGCAAAGCACAATCCTCTATCTATTGAGATAGAATATCCAGACTCATACGATATTACCATACATACATGATAATAATTGTCTCACAAATCCATCACTAGTTATAGTGTAACATGTAATAATCTGATGAAGCAGCGGATGCTAAAGAACACAGAGGTCTCAGTTGAGCATCCAAAAAAGATCTGGATTGTGTTGGACTGAAACTTAGTTCTGAAGGAGAGCCAGATTAAGAGCTAAGTTACCTATATTTAAGGCAAATCCTGAAACTAATAATAAAAAGATTTATTTCATCCTTTTTTTTATTAATGCACTTCCAAACATAGCCTTCCAAACATAGCTAGATTTGATTCCAATAAGACTGATGGGAAGGACAGAGGAGGAAGACCAACGGTTGTCTTCTTTTCAAGTTGAACGACCCTAGTAGTTTTAAACGAAAGAAACCGTTAAATTTTATCCTTTCTCTCTCACTTTTTTCTCGCCCTGGTCTTTCTTCTCCCCCAGAAAACAATCAAATTCGATATCCTTCGATTAACGCAGGGATTTAAGGCAGTTCTGGTGGTTTTGAACTCTTGTTTTTCAGATTATGAGCAACAGCAATGCCAAGTCAATGGAACCGAAACCCCTCCCCAACCAACCCCAACCTCAAGACAACCACATCAACATGGCAGGAGTTTCAACAATGGAGGAAGGTAGTGTTAGATTTCCATTTCACCATCTCCCTACCCTGTCTCAGTGATTGTAGATATGTTTGTGTTTCTGCAACAGAAAGATGTACTAAGACCTTCTTTACTTCTTGAATGGCTGTTGTTGCAGGCGAATGTCAAAATAGTAACGAGGAAATAATTGTGGCAAATGCCCTAGATGAAGAGAAGCATGAGAGCAAAGGCAGCCACCTTGTTGGAATTTACGATAAGCCTCTTTCATACTGCGGATGTGGAATTGGTTGGTTCTTGTGAGTCTAGCAGATTAATTCATTCTTCCTAATTCAGATATCACTGTCGAATACTCACTTTGGATCAATCATTTGAGATGATTTCTTTCTTTGCAGCTTTATGTTTGGATTCGTCTTCCCGCCGCTTTGGTACTATGCTGCAGTTCTGTACTTCAGTAATCAAACTCTCAAGGATCCAAGAGAACGAGCCGGCCTTGCAGCTTGTGCCATTTCTGTAAGAAACAAAAGAAATATTTACTCCTCTGAACTTCAACTTGTTTAAAGCACACAGTATGGTTAGTGATTACTTCAGCCCTCCAATCCTAACCCCCAAATAACAAACTTGATTTGGTGTTGCAGGCTTTAATATGTACGGTGGTGGTCTTGGTCTTGATTGTTCTATTTGCTGTATACTACCGCCCTCTGTTGTGGAACAGTCAGCACTGGCTCAAGTAAGGATGTAGATGTACCCTGAAGCATTTAGTATTAGAATAAAATTTAAAGTATATCTTTAAAGATTTTCCATTTTCCTGATTGATCAAGAATCTTGCAATGCTGGATAAGAATCATATTGTGATGATTTTCATGAAAATTAAAAAGAAAAAACAAAATTTAGCAGATGAATTTATTGAAACTCTGGCTTATTATACATGTGAGCAGATGTGTTGACAAAAACCCAGTCCAAGAGAAGATTTCCCAAGAATGATTCTTATTAGAGGAAACTTGGGATACAACAGTGGCAAGAAACTATAAATTCCAATGAGGGGGTGGGGTTTTTTGTGGTCAATTGATAAAACTGGACTCTCTATCTTAACAATCTACTAATTCAGAACCAAGATGTAATAACATCAGTCATGCAAACACTATTTAAAAAAGGCTGAGGTACAAAGGATTCCTCCAACACTTCAAATCAGTGTTCTCGATCACATAACAAATTTCTACAAATAAATGGCATTGATTATATTATGGTCCAAAAGCTGTCGCGGACACTTCTCATAATCCATCCTCTGTTGTCTCTGCATCCACTGTGTTCTTAGAGGCTGCTATAGGCTGCAAGTTTCTGAGTTCCTCAAGCTGCAGTATAATGAACAATAGCATGCTAACATAAGACAGTAACTCAGCAACATAACTTGCCTTGTACATCCAACCAAAGAAATTCAACAGGTCAAGAAAATAAGTGATGAAACTAGGGAGGGTGTCGAGCATCGGATCCAAAGACCATTGCTAATTCAGTGATTATGGATTTGGCCCCACTCAAGTGTGTTACAGAATCCATGTTCTAGGTCTTAAATGTGACAACATTTTCAGCACCATTTCAACGTTAACAAGCCTTGACATCTTTGCCATCTCCACCTTTTCCCTGGTGTGTGATTCCAAAGAAATTAATGTAGCCTCAAGTGAATGAGGACCAGATATCCAAGACATTTAGATGAATATAAGTAAAAAGTAGGGTTTCACGGGGTTTTGACCAGAATTGATTCAGACCACTGGTTAGGGTTAGAACAGCAATATAAATCAGGTCTGAATTATTAGTTTAGAAATTTAGGACCCCCGTTTCTGAATATCTTAGATATCCAAATGCTGGGCTCTTTATCCTTGGAGGATGGAATTAGGGCATGGGCAACAAGGGCCAAGTCTTAGAGGCCTTGTGTTATGGGTTAAGGGGTCTAGGATGAGGGTTACAAATTTAGGTTTAAGGCATCAAGGATCTAGGGTCAGGGTTTTATAGTTTTAGACTTATCGTATTAAGAATGTAGGGTTAGGATTTTACAGTTTTAGTGTTGGGGTTTTAAGATCAGGGATTGGGAATCTATGGCAAGAAGGAATTAGGGTTTTGGAGTAATGAAAAAGGCTGCAATTGGGATGAGTGTCAATGGAAGTAGAGGTATAATGGATCTGCAAGGGGGTGGAATTCTGATGGAGGGGCGAGGAAATATGGATTTAGGGTTTATGAAGACGGAGGGCCAGGCCTCGGCTCAACAGTTGGACCACAGTTGTAGCCCCAAGGCCAAGGCACTGAAACAGCCTCCCACCCAAAATTACTGGGGTAAGACATTGTAGGAAAACTGTCCCCCTAGACTCTACTTGTGCAGGAGCCTTTGCCACTGGGTTCACCCATTTTTTAAAGATGGAGAGGTGATCAAATTGGGTAGGGTTCTCAAAACAGAAATTAAAAGAGTGGAAGGGAGAATTAGGGGGCTCTGCTGACATGCTACTTACCTATGAGGCTGTAACACAAGTCTTGTAATGGATTGATATGATGATGGACAGAAGTGGAGGCAGGTTGCAAGCACTGCCTAAGGAGACCCTTCAAGTAGAAACCCTATGTTTGCTCATCGATCACCTGGAGGTACCGCACCACTGAAGGAGCAGCTCTAATCTCATAATCACACTCTTATGCAGCAATAGACACCCTTTATTACTGCGTTTATAGCCTCTCTCTTTCCTAGTAACACTGAAAATAGAAACTAAATTTGAAAATAGGACTCTAATCTAAACACTAACCTAATGAGGACTGTTTACTCATGTGTATAAGGCCCTTGATAAGGATTATCTACTGAAGGTGTATCTCAGGGCCTGATAAAGTCTATTAATTAATGTATGTTATTCTTGATAGACCTGACCTAATCTAAACAAAATAAATAACCTAGTTTCGCACTTGGCCTAAACACTAAACTTATGGCCCCAATGGATAGGCCCATGACCACACCTACCAGCTAAACAAAGGCCTAATGCGCATATCTATCAACCCTAAGTTGATTTCAAGGGGAAATAGGCCAATTTGGTGTTGGACCTGCATCAAAATTGCAAGTCACCATGGAGTCTTCCATACCTTGTTAGATGGAAATCAGCAATGCCCCATACGCTGACCTTGTCACCTCACATGAATTTGGTAATTCAACACCTTATGTTGATCAGACAACTGAGGTGGGTAACAAATTTGGCATGTAATCAGTCGAATGCAAAAATATTGTTCCTTATGTAGCCCTAGATGAGACTAAGGACACACTAACAGGATCCCCTGGACACATTGTGGTGATTGTTAGTAAAAAGAGTTGGATTTTCTTTCAAACTAATAGTACATGATATTGTTGTTTGGCTTCATTCTAAAACTAGATTTTCTTTTTCCATTTTTTTCTTTTGGCATGTTAATCTCTATTACTCTTGAATAGTCCCTCATCGAACAGACCATCACTTGCTTTGTTGTTTTGGAAAGATGCCACGTTCTACAAATATTGGATGGGAATATTCTACAAACATAAACAACAATAGATTGCATACAATGTGTAATTTCTGTGATACACAACATTTGGGAGGTGGGTGACCAGACAAAAACAACTCATGGCAGGAGGGTATAGGAATGTTGCCAACTGTTCAAGTGCCTTATAGAGTTAAGTAGGGCAACACAAAAACATCTTATTGAAAGTAAAAGAAGGCCACTCGAATACAAGAAGATGATGGTGCCTTGGTAACCAATTTGATGGAGGATCTTGATGAATACGAAGGATTAGATATAGAAGTTGAAGATGAGCTAGAATTGGTATGGGCAATGAGGGAGTCTAGGAAAGAAGCTAGAGAAAGAGAATGGAGAGATGAGCAGTTGAGAAGAACTCAATCAATTAGGCCACAACCACAAGATCCAAAAGAAGTTGATGGCTCTTCTTATCGTCCATGTAAGGGTAAGGAGAGCATGCTAACCTCAATTGATCAACTAATGTTCAATCTATGTTTGATCATTGTGGTAAGAGTGGAAAAGAAAAGCCCGGATATCAGGGGCATGGATCTTAATTTATATAAGAGGATAGATGAAAGTAAGAAAGGATTTAGGAGAGCTTTTAATCAATAACATTGAGCAAGAGGATTTGTAGAGCAATATCTAGGTGGTTCCACAGTTCAAGCATCCCACCTCACAAGGCTAAGGATCTCCACGTCAAAGCATTGGTAAAGGAGACTCAACATCGTAGGACAAATGTAAAGCCACCGATATGTGATTCTTAGGCCATACTTAAATGAGATTGTAAAAGAAGTGGATGATAAGTTTAGGTAGAAGTGGCCTTTGTATGGGGGACCATCATGTGTGATGGTTAGAATGGCCAATTAGAGTGTGGCTCATAAATTTTCTCATATACTGTGATGGTTGGACCTTGTTCCATAAGTCTGTGAATGAACCCAGTAATATCAAACATGCAGGTTACTTGTTTCAACTTAAGGATGGTATTGTAAACGAAGTAGGGGAGGAAAAGTTGTTCAAATAGTAACTGATAATGCTGCCAATTTTAAGAAGACTAGTCATCTGCTTATGTTGAAGAGAAAGCATTTAATTTGGACACCGTGTGCAGCTCATTGTATCGAGTTGATGTTCAAGGACAATGGAGAGTTGTGTATTTTCGACACGCCTCTCGTGGCTTTCAAGTATCAAACGTTAGTTATGTATTTAAATCTCAACCTATGCATGCATACATATTAATCTTATATAATTTAATGCATTAGTCTTCAATCTTTAGACTTATAATCCATAGCAAGTGTGCCACGGCTCACATCTGGCTCAATTCTATTGACTGCTCTCCTTAGTGCATCCAATAAATCCATTCTAGTCCAAGACCGTGCTTGTGTGGATTTCTAGATTCAAATAATACACTACACAATGCATAAATAGTGAGTAAATGAGTAGCAACATTAAAAATGTGCATAAGGTATAAAGATAAGTTTAAGATTACTTTTTAAATGCAAATCTTGAAGCATCATATTTCTCCATCTACTTTTAATGATCTTCAAGTATTTTTTTGCTTGATTTTGGTTGGTCTACATCTATCTTCTTCATCACTTGTTCCATCGCATCAACAATCTTACCCATAGTTTGCACTTTATCTCCATAAACCTCAAAGAAGGCAAAAGAATGGATGCATAGCACCATGGATTTGATGCATCATTTGCCAAAACCTTGGCTCTGTGATGGCATTTTGGACTTCTTTCCCAATTTCTAACCTTGAATAATTACTGCCCAACCATTCCTAAAAGGTGAACATCCGAAGTAGGCTATCTATATGGGAATGGAGGCTATCAATTGCAATATAATTGGTTGCAAATCTTGTACTTGTAGGCCTCAACAAATCCCCTCTCATGCACCTTCTCATCATTGCCAACACATAACATGGTTACAAATTAAATCTGTAATCCTTCTTGCTTAAGAGACAAGCATATTTACTGTTGACAACTCTCCATTGTCCTTGAACATCAACTCAATACAATGACCTGCATACGGTGTCCAAAATAAATGTTTTCTCTTCAACATATGTAGATGGCCAACCTTCTTAAAATTGGCAACATTATCAGTTACTATTTGAACAACTTTTCCTCCCCTACTTCGTCTACAATACCATCCATAAGCTGAAACAAGTAACCTGCATCTTTGATATTATTGGGTGCATTCACAGACTTATGGAACATGGTCCAACCATCACAGTACATGAGAAAATTTATGACCGACAATCTAATTGGCCCACTCTAACCATCACACATGATGGTCACCCCATACAAAGGCCACTTCTCCTTAAACCTATCATCCGCTTCTTTTACAATCTCATCTAAGTATGGCCTAACAATCTCATATGGAGTCGGTGGCTTTACATTTGTCCCACAATGCTAAGTCTCATTTACCATTGCTTTGAAGTGGAGATCCTCAGCCTTCTAAGGTGGGATGCTTGAACTATGGAACCACCTGGATATTGGTCTATAAATCCTCTTGCTCAATGTTATTGGTTGAAAGCTCTCCTCAATCCTTTCTTACTTTCATCTCTCCTCTTATATAAATTCAGATCCATGTCTCTGATATCCGGGCCCTTACTCTTTCCTTTTCCACTCTTACCACAACGATCAAACATAGATTGAACATTAGTTGATCTACTGAGGTTAGTATGCTCCTTACCCTCACATGGACGATAAGAAGAGCCACCAACTTCTTCTGCACCTTGTCGTTGTGGCTTAACTAATTGAGTTCTTCTCAAATGCTCATCTCTCCATTCTCTTTCTCTAGCTTTTTTTCCTAGACTCCCTCATTGCCCGTGCCAATTCTGGCTCATCCTCAACTTCTATATTAGATCCTTTGTACTCATCAAGATCCTCCATCAAATTGGCTACCAAGGCACCATCGTCTTCTTCTATTTAAGTGGCTTTTCTTTTACTTTCAGTGAGATGTTTTTGTATTGCCTTACTTAACTCTATAGGGCATTTTGGACACTTGGCATCATTCCTATACCCTCCTGCCATGTGTTGCTTTTGTCTAGTCACCCACCTCCCAAATGTTGTGCATCACAGAAATTACACATTGTATGCAATCTATTGTTGTTTATCTTCGTACAATATTCTCATCCAATATTTGTAGAACATAGCATCTTTCCAAAACAACAAAGCAAGTGATGGTTTGTTCTATGAGGGATTATTAAAGAGTAATAGAAATTAACATGCCAAAAGAAAATCTAGTTTTAGAAAGAAGCCAAACAACAATCTCATGTGTTATTAGTTTTGGAAAAGAAAATCCAGCTCTTTTTAATAACAATCACCACCTTGCAGATTACCTATAACTCTATTGGTTGATAGTTTGCCAGTTGAGATGCAACCTCAAGGGGTTTAAGGGATTTTTCTTATGAGGTTTGTGTTTAGAATAAACAATGTAACAGAAAATAAGGTAGCAACCAAACAATGAGCTTCCTAAGACATGTATGGCACATTTAAAAAACTTCAGAGCCTCGCATTTTATCCTAGGTCATGAATAAAAGGAGCAAAAAAGACAGACAGTGGAATGGGAATTCTAACCAACAATCAGCTTATAAAATTCTAGTTTGATTTACAGTGCCTTCTATATCTACAGATGCAACAGAAAATGAGATAGATGTTTGGTTAGCTTTGTTAAGTCATGAGTAGTAGATTTGAAAGAAAATGGTTGCAACAGCGGTTTTCTAACAAAGGATTACAACATGTACATAGTTGGTTTGCCAATCTGGTTTACACAAAAAGTTTGTGTAAAGAGTTTGGTGCACCTGGGAAAAAGGTAACAACAACTGGGATACAAAAATTTCTAAGGAAGAAATTTGTGGATAAAAAAATTAAAATATTACTAAACATGCAAATAATGATGGTTTAAGATTGGAAAGGATAGCTTAGAATAGTATGAACAAAACGAAGGTCATCATCGTTTACTTTTATTGCGGTTTACTCTAGCTTTCTGCTCCAAAAGGGCAACGACAATACAATTCATGAGAGAACTAATCTACATTATCCAATCTATCTGGGATTTTCAGCTTGCAAACTTCAGAGAACTGAGAGAAGGTTTTATACCAATGTTCAGGAATTCAATTTAGGGATCTAGTTAGGAAAGATTCATAACTAACCTGACTTCAATTTAGGGATCTAGTTAGGAAAGAATCACCAAAACTTAGACAGAAATAAAAAGAAAAAGATGAAAACTAAACTAACCTGACTACTGAAAGATTCATAATGGAATTTGTTCTTATCCAACGATGTGGGAGACAATGAAAACTTGAATGATTTACTTGAAACAATCGACCACAGTGAATTGGGTACAGTAGACATTTTAGTCAGGTACCTTAAGACATCTCTAAGCGCAGCCAAGAAGAGCTAGGCTTGAGCAAGGTTTGAAATGAGGAACCCTTTTTTCCCACTTGTGAAGTAATTCAATATGAATGGATTTTATCAATATGTGTATTCTTTGCGATACTTATCGATACAAGCGATAGCATCAATACGTATACGTAAACAAATATGTTCTTTTTAAAAAATGAAAAATAATACGCATTGTAATATCACATCATTTCATGCCATATCATCCGGTACATCGCGCACGTATTGTTCTATTTGAATTTATTTTCAACTAATTCTTTTAAAAAGAGACATCTCGGTGTATGTATCATCTCTTGGCATATCGGCCGATATATTGAGAGTTGTGGGAAACAATAAGGAAAAACAAATTCCTAGAGACGTACGGCCTTATATCATATCGTAGGCATTCAATACCAATATGCATTGGCCAATAGGAGGCCTATACTTAAACTTTCCTATAATCAGCCTAGGGACAGAAAAAGATATTCAAAAAGAAGAACAGAAGAAGGAAAAGGTGAATGGGAGAAATAGGGACTCTCAAACATGAAATTTTTCCCCTATTATGCATTATAGATTACTAACTACTCTTAGTTTAGGAAAGTTTTCTAAACTAAATTACAGCAAGAAGAAAAAGTAAATATGCATAGATTAAATAATATCTCCCAGATCTACAAAAAGGAAACTAACCTAAGGAGACAACTTGTCAGTCAAGCAACAAGGAAAATAGAAAGTAAAATATACTAAGGCAACTTCTGAACCGCACATGGCCAAGATTATCCACGATATGTTAGCCGTGCTAAAGATGTAATCATCAACAGATGTAGATCCGAAATTGAAATGTGGGTATCGTTGGAAGTCCAAAAATTCAACAAAATAGAAACAAGGTGATAGGAAAGAGGATGGATGTAGGCTGTCAGATACCTGAATGAGGGAGCCCTGGGAAGCTGTGGATCGAGTGGAATGTCTTCGTGAAGTGAAGGCTCTTAGTTCAGACACAGCAAGGATCTAACTTGATCTCACCAAGAACCTAAGGTTTACTCAAATCCCTAGAGTTACCTTTAACAAGATCAAAATACCAGCAGCACTAGCAAAATCACATACAAAAGCATTCTATCTTTAGGAAAAATAACTTTTCTAATCAATTGTAGTCTATTCCGTCAAAACAAGAGCTATTTATAGCATCAAATTTGAAGTCCTAATGATCTTAGACCCTAGAAACTGATTTAAAATAGAACAGCAGCTAACATATTCTTGCACTAATTAAGCAACCAAAACGTGGGCTGCATTACATGAGTTAAAAGCTGGAAAAACAAAACTTACCCTGATGTAAAGATTAATAATCTAAATGACCATGCTATCCTTGATTTAAAAGTTGGGAAGAATTACTAAATTGCAACTAATTACTTTAAATGTTATTTAAAAAATACTATATAAAAAAAGCCAAATATTAAGTCTAGAAAAGCAATAATGATTCAAAATGAAACTGGGCAGCATGTCTAGGGGCTTCACCTCAGCTTTTGAAGGCAAGGCAGCAAATCCAACTATCCAAGGGCTCTAATTAGAGGTTGCATCTGCATCAGACTCCCTTACCCCATCTTTTCCTTGTGTTATTGTGTTTTGTGTGTGTTTGCCTGTGTGTTTTCTTTTGGGGGTTGGGGGGGGGGGGGGGAGTGATCAGACAAGAGGACTGAAAATGAATTTTGATATTGACTGTGTCATATTATGGTTTCTGTTGCTTAAAATCCTACATAAAACCTTTTTGTTTTGGCATTGACCAAATTGATATGTACTAAATTAAACCGAATAAACAGGAAATATAAGCTTCACAGATCATGGTACCAGTGAAAACTTCAAGATGGAAAGGTTTGGCACAATCAAAGCCACAAAGAGCTTCATGTATCAAGGTTTTATTGAAACTGGGAGGGTTTATGAGTTACAAAAGTTTATCACCCTGGCACTTGCATCTATAGCCACACAGATTACAGTATATAACTTCTTGAGACAGTGCAGGAGATTAAAGCTCTAATTCCAGAGAGCGATTTTTGAGTTACCGCAGAAGAGTGTCATGAATGAGATCCAGATCAAATGCAGATCAAGTTGGGTACTCCTATTTTGAATTCACTGAACTTGTGTTTCTACTGCCTATGTGATAAGGATAAGGCAGTCTAAGCTATCTACTTTTTGACTGATTAAATCTATCAATGGCTATAAACAACAATCAGAGGACCTATTTCTTAAGGACTGAAGAGCTTTAAATCCAAAGACAGGAGATTTAGAAAGCTGGAGCAATGACCAGCTAAAAGAGTAAGGTTCACCTAGAGTATGATTGTTGTTATTAATATTTATATTTAAATGTGATACCCAAAAAATATTTATTTATATCAAGTGCGAAAATGAGAATATCTGCTACAATTCAAGACTAAACCAAACCTCCTGGCAGGTTTTCTTGTGTTCCACCAAGAGTTCATCATACTTTATCTGCAGATCTGACAACTCAGCTTGTAGCCTTTCATGTTCAAGAACAGTTGGACCACATAGTTTCTGCTGAATGAACCTATCAAGCATTCACCCCAGAAAGAAAGAAAGAAAGAAAGAAAGAAGGAAAAAAAGGACCTATCAAACAGAGATAGAAAAGTCATATGTCAAGACTAACCATTGCTCCCTAAATTACTTTAGGATACTTCTCATTTGGACCCCCCGAGGTTTGAAACAAGTTATTTTTAGTCCAAAAAACATGACATTGCATTTGCCTCCCCTGCAATATCCAAAACATTTACGGGCACCTTTTTATGACCAAAATGCCCTTATGCATTTTCAATTTCTTTTTTTTTCCCGATCACATGACAGACAGTCAGATTTGCACAACATATACAAATTCCAATCCAACAATATCAATCAAAAAAAATCTAAGGTATCCATGTAATTATAATTTTTTTACGCTCAAGGGTTTCTTAGATTTTAAATTGGCATAACTGAGCCCCTGACTGAACCTAGATGGAAACCCTTGAATGTTAAAAACAAGGGTTCATGTATACAACCGTAGGAAAACCCTATGTTTATGTATTACATTTTTTGGTTTACCTATTTGTGGGGTGTTACTGTTTGTGAGATCAATCTGATGAGCTTTTTGTGAGAATGAAGCAGAGAAGAGAAGATGAAGCATCTGCAACTCTGCTTTGTTCTCTATCTTAGTTTCAAGGGCAGAGTTAGCATGGTCATCAACTTTTCCAATGGCAGCTTCAGTCACGGACTGTTCCTAGGCTTAAAGATTCCAATCCATTCTACCCAAACCAATACCATGATGATCATACATGATAACTGAGATGCCAAGAACCACAACCACAACCTTTTGAAATCATAATCAAAGAAGAACACCAACCCCACCACCACTGGATTCTAATAAGATAGAAGGAACCCAAAATGATATATTGCTCCTACCTTCGGCTGTGCAGGTTCTCTGGTGTCTTTGTTCATTTTGTAAATTTGTAAAAAAAAGAAAAGGTGATGTGAGAATCTTAAGATCTGAAAATGAAAACTATGAATCTGTGGATTTGAAAAGTAAGAAAGCTCATCAAATTGATCTCACAAATAGTCACACCCCACAAATTGGTAATCAAAAAATGGAATATATGAACATTTCATTTCACATTCCTTTTCTCCTCTTTTCTTCTCTAGGATTTTCTTGTAGTTGTATACATGAACTTTTCAAGGGGTTCCATCTAGTTTCAATCAACAGCTTGATTCTGCAAATTTAAAATCTAAGAAACCCTTGGATGTAAAAATAAAAATAAAAATATTATAATTACAATTTACAAGCATACCTTAGATTTTTTTTTTATTTGAGGACATTGGATTGGAATTTGTATATATTGTGCAAATCTGACAGTTAGTCATGTAACTAAAAGTCAAGAAAAAAATTGAAAATGTATAACGGCATTTTGTTCATACAAAAATCAGTGTGTCCTTAAATGAACATCATAGGTCAAACCTCAACGGGTCCAAATGAAAATTACCTATTACTTCATTATATAATTCCATAGGATGAGTCCCTGCATAGGTGATGTAGTTCAGATAATTATATTCAGTTGATGAGAGGGGATGCTGTAAAGAATTATCTTCAGTTAATGAAAGGGGATGCTGTAAAGAATCTTTCAAATGGTTAAGTACTATGTATCAATTGAACAATGACAATGGTCCCAAAAATGAGAAGAATTGGTCATCCCGATATGATATAAATGTCCCAACTAATGGTCATACATTTCTTAAATCTTTGATGACAACAAGGCTAGCAGAATAGTAAATAGGAACTGAATTGATACAGAAAACTTACTCAATTGCTGAGGAAGGTTTGTCATTCTGTTCATATAACTCAACAAGTACTACAGAAAATCCATGTAAGAAAATAGTTAACACATAAGTATGTCATAGGCTGGGTTAACTAGTTTAAGATATCTAAAAAGATGTGCATGTGCACATGTGAGGGGTGTGTGTGTGAGAGAGAGAGAGAGAGGAATACCTTTGGTGAGGGCATCAAGCACTCCACTAGACTCTAGATATTTCCTAAAAGCTCTCTTCTTGGCTTCCTTGTCCTGTATAAAAAAATTAATTATCACCGGCAGAATAAATCTTATCAAGAGGAGATTCAGAGACTATAATCCAAATCTTTTGTTTAATAGCACATATATTTATTACCATCAGAGCTTCAGCTGCTACAATTTGGACAACAAACCTTCTCTTCCTTTCCACTACATCTGGCCATCACTTCCTTTTGATATGCTGCTTTAAATACTTGTTCAATTCTTAGTTCAAGTGATTTCAGCCTCTTCTTTATTCTCATAAATTATTTCAGCGTTCTCCTGATCGTCTTAAAATCCTTCAATCTGAAGTGAATAGCTCTCTACAGACACTGCATAGGTGATCTTAGTTGCCAATGACCTCTTCCTATGCCCAACTGTATCATCCTTAAAGAACCATAATCCTAGATTTCTGCATCAGACAATTGCATGCTTGCATTCTCAGGTGTTTACTTAAATGAAATAACACTTGAATTGTTTTGTTCTTCCAATGATCAGCATTGTACTGTTCAGCCTTTGTTAAACCTTCCATTTCAACATTTAAAGAAGAAAACTAAATTAAAACCAATACAGCCCCCAGCCTCCACCAACACAAAATCTACTTGCAGATATAGAAGGCATTAGATCCTCTGACCAAGAATCCTAGAAACAGCATACAAACATAACCTGTTCAGGAATTTTCTTTGCATTCAACTGCCGGTAAAAATATTGAACACTTATCCAACAACTGTGATCTCACCGGAAAAAGCAAAAGCCTCTTAACAGAAGTTGAGTATCAATAGTCCTTAACACAGTCTCTATGCCAGCTTTCTCTAGTGCTATAGAACAGAATTAAGTAACCCGCAAAGATAAAAAGAGTCCTAAAGACTGAAGTACCCACTATGTAGAAGGCCAAAGAACAATTTGTCAAAAATTGGGTATTGAAAAGCCCTTTTGAATATGAATGGGTTTGAGAGATTTGCATACAAAGTAATGTCAAGTAATTTCTCAAGCACTTTTCTCCAGACTCCAACTAATAACTTAAGGACCAACAACAACAGAAGACAAAGCAACCAAGCAGTTTTGGTCCTAGGGCTGTCTACTCCTCCAGTTTCCCTAAAGATGCTCCGGATCGACCTTCATCTTCTCTGGGTCTTGGACATTCCCCTCTAACCTCCCTTCTTGTCTCACCGCCGCCCTTTCCTCACTCCCCTCTCACCCTAGTTCTCCACACCCTGACATTCTCATCTGGCCCGGAATGGTATCTTCTCCAACTCATCCGCCTGGCACTTCTTCAGGCCCCTTCCCCTCGAGTCCCTTGGTCCAAACTTGTCTGGTTCAAGGATTATATTCCTAGACACTCCTTCAATGTCTAGAGAGCCTTCAACTCTTGCCTTTCCACCCAATCCTCATCTATCATCATATCCAGCCCCTCCCATTTGCTTTCTCTGCAATTCCAACCCTGAAACCATCCCCCATCTCTTCTTCTCTTGTCCGTTCGCCGAACCTATCTCGCTTCTTGCCCTTTCCTCCTCCATTTGGCATTGTCACAGACACCCTCACGCTGTTGACCTTGAGTGTGTTTGGTTTATCTCTACCTTTGGCAGGTCATTGATCGCTAACGCAATTGCCAGGCTTGTTTTGGGTGCTTCTATCTGCACTGTTAGTTTGAGCATAATCTCCGCAGATGATCTCCCAAATCTCGCTCCATCAACACAAGTTGGAAACCCATTAGTAGTGATATCAGTATTAAGCTAGCTTCTGTCTCCCCAAAACCCCTTATAGATTCCTCATGGAATAGGCATATTGTTGTTTCCTAGGGCTTAGATCTCTCTCTTTTGGTCCAGTCACGGTATTCTTAGATGCAGCCCCCACCCCCTCCTTTGTACGTTCTTCCCTTCTGGTTGGAATTATATTTATTATTCTTCAAAACAAAAATAAGCAGAAGAGAAACTAGGAGCAAAAGCAAGTTGAAATTAGGAAGTTCTTACTATAAGTCTCTGGGTCTTGAATCTAATGTTCACCATAGTAATATGAGCATTCATGCAAATTCCACGCAACTAGCTAGCAAAATGCTAAACCATCTAGAACTGAAATAATTTATTGAAAGAAATGTTCGCAAAACACAGAGACATCGCTTCAGAAATAAAATAAGGTGACCAAACTCGCTTATTTGCAATTGGAGCTCAAAAACCATGGTTATAAGCAGGAAACAGAAGCAGATATCTGAAACGAGTGAACATATGCAAGTAGGTAGGAGGAGATTCAGGTGAACTTACCATCTCTATTGCATCCGTGAAATCCAAGCCAGATGTAATTCTTTTCAGGGTTTCAGAAAGATGTAACTGAGAAGGGGACGAAGCATCAGATGCAAAATCTCCCAAACGTGAAGCACTCAGAATGAAAACAGATTAATCAGTACTCTTCGTGTACGTTCAGAGCTCGAAAAGAACTGGCCACCCAACGGTCCCAAATCCCACCAAGCAATTACTTTCTCCGTCTTCTGCCAACCACCGACTTGAACATTAGATCGACCGGAAGTCGACCAGTCGATCAAGATCGAACTGGGTTAACCGGCCGGTTCATGTGAGCTCTATTTTCGTCATTTCTCTACTATTTTGTTAAACCTGAATATATTTTTCTTTTCCTTCTTGGAAAGGCTTTGAATAATCTTTGAAAGCTGACACCATTTAATTGGGACAATGCTTATTGTTGTTGTTGAATAGTCTTTGGAATAGACGTTGAGTAAATGGGTTGGTTACATAGATCCTTACTTCTAATCATATATATTTAATCACATGCTAGATGTAAAGTGTCACATATCCTCAAGAAGGATTTGATTTTGTATTGCCACTGAGTGACTGGCTTTGTGATGTTTTGTGAGCTTGAAGTTTTAAAGGACTTTGTTAAATGTGGATGTACCACTTTAATCAACTTTCTCTTATCTAGAGCTACATAGTCTAGCTCTCAGGACCCACTTGGTAATTGGCCAAACAACAATTTTTAGCGTTATTTCATTCCATAATGCCAAAGAACACTAAAATTGTTTGGGTAAAATGGGACGTTCTTTCGTTAAGATACGAACCGGTCCAATTTTCATGGTTGCTAAGGTTTTTGCAAAACAACTTCAACCTGTTTCATTGTTCTCAAAAACAAAAAACACATCAAAATTATGTCAAATATGGACAATCAACCCCGATCTAATCTTTTGTAAGTGCATCTCAAGCCTCTCCGTTTTGGCCCCCGCCAAGTAAAGTCAAGTATAGACGATCCCAGATCTATCAAGTTGTAGCGATTCAAATTTTCCCTGAACTTTTTGCATTTTCTTTCCGATACCGACACTCTCCCTTTTGATTCGGATGAGTTTAAAACATCATTTAAGTCTCTTATAACCAAGCAATGCTAGCTTGTTTGAGACGCTTAGAATTGTATGGATATCAACGCAACCTTGTTGCCTCAATGTTTCCGATGGATTTACATACATTGCTACCATATTCCATTTAAAATTACCCCATTCGATTTTCAACTTCCACAAATAAATATTGACCATGAGTCTGAATCACTGATACTTGGACTTGAGGATTGAAGATAAACCACATTCCCCCAAACAATGTCCATAGCGTCACTTCTAAAGTTAACTTCTCCACGAAGCTTTTTAATCACATCCTTTCCTCTTTTACTACTTATAGGGGTCTCCACGATAATAATTCCATCAGGATTGTATTCCTGTCTGTAAAATTTGAGCATTGGAGTGAACGCTTTACTTTCCACCCCTCTACAATTTCTACATTAAAACCTTCATAATTAACAAATCAAAGGTTTGACATCCTTCTACACGTGGATCGATTATTCATTTATGATCAGTTTTTCCACATGTGCCCCATTTGGAGGGTTGATATGTGGCAATTTACCCATCTTTGTTCTTAATGCCAATTGATCAACTTCCATCTGGTTCTTTGTACTAACAGTAGTAATGTTTCCCGAGATGGGGTTTGGATATTTATTTTCTCTTTCTTCCATTATGCCCATCAAATTATGCATGCATTCAACTCCTCCATTGTCTTTCACTTTACCTATCGTGAAATGTGCTCATTGGATCTCCACTGGCAACGTGTAACTTCTGCAAGCATCAATTACTAAATTTGTCGCTCTTAGACGTGGGCCCATATTGTTAATTGATAATTGTTTAGGAATTTCATCCTGCCTATTAGATCATGGTGTTCTTTCCTTATTGAAACTCTGTTGAATTTGTCTAATTTGACCAGTTTCTGGAACCATCATAGCATTTGAATCCGATTGGGACTCTACTGGCTCCTCATTAGTTTCCTCCGACATGAGTGATGTGAATCTAGAGCCCATAACTTGTATGATAGTTATGTTTCCAATTGTTCCCTATTATGGTTTTGCCCTCTTTGATCTTCATTTTCTTCTCCTTTCCATTCCTCCGGCAGTTTTCTTGTTATCTTTCTTGTATTGTTGCTTTAATTTACCTTATTTTGTATGGGGAAAAATATTATTATAAATAATTTAGCCATTTTTTTAAATATGTGTGGACCCCCACAAAATACATGTTGGTCATACATGGGCCCACACAATATGTGTAGTGAAAAAAACATTAGTGCTTCACCAATGGGGAGGTGATCTGGACTCTCATTTTCTAGCCTCCCCCCAATGTTGAATCCTAGTTCCGCTTCTGCCTAACATGATCTAAAGATTCTTAGACCTATAGCTCCTTTTGCAAGAGGAGGAGCATCACCGTTATGATAGCATCAAATATGAGAAAGATGGTGTGTTTGTACGTGGTGTTTCTTTGGTCATTGTAACATTGAGGCATGTTTTACATCTTACAAGAAAAAAGTTCTACAATGGATAGGGATGGACCCCCGTCAATTGTGATGGATCACAAAATGCTGTAAAGGGAGGATTTGGTGTCATTGGTCGTGAATGTCATGCCGACCAGTTTTTGCTATTGCAAGGGTACAACCCAATGAAAATACCCCACACACTAAACTCATGGAATTAAGGTTGGATTTCAAGGAGCTAAAGATCTGAAATATTGGCGATTAAAAGTGAAGTTTGGTTCAAAGGTAGGCACACTGATGTTTGAAGGGTGCCTACAAGGTTCTAGGGTATGTGTTACATACAATTACTTAGATACTGGAGCTAGCGACAGGTTTCTTGGAGTGCACTTTCGACCATCAAGTTAGGGAGTTAAATTCGTGTGCAGATTCCTTGGCTGGATTCTTTCAGTCCACCCAATTAGTCCATTTCCATCTCCATACTCTACTAGTGACACTTTCCAAATTCATATGCAATAGTGCCAATGGGAACAAAATATTTTCCCCTATAATCTAATCCTTTTGTTATTTTAACAAGGTTCCCCTTATTATAAAATAAAATATGAGAACAATAAATAAATAAATAAAAAGAAAAGAAAAAAGAAACAACATTTTCCAATACAATTCAATAAGCCTAATTAGTATTGTGCTTAGAGCTTTGCAAGATTTTAACCACCAGTAGATAATCTGAGAAGACCTATACATAATCAACATCCAAAGTCATGGCTATCAAAAAAACATCTCATATAGCCTTTGCCTTCACAGCTTGTTGGAATAGCCATACCAGCTCCATTGGATCATTAAGAATGAATCCCTTTGAGTCACCAATGAGATGTTAGCCTTCGAGGCAACATCAATAAAAGGCAAATAATGTTTTTGTAACTAAATCTATATTAATATATAACATTTCACATGTTGCTCATGTCTTCTAACATAAGTCTTATTTTGACACATTTCATTTTCTTTTATATTTTGGAATTGAGTTCACCCAGCCCAGCTTATGCACAAATTAACTATATTCTTAGGTAGGTAACTGCTACACATGATTAAAATATAAGGCATGGCTTCTTCATTAGTCACAAGGTGATTCGAACTCTTAACGTCCCTACTTGGAGGTATTGGTCTTTTGCCAACTGAGCAACCCCTCGAGGTTATTTTGTCACATTTCTTTCACATCTCATGACTTCAACAAATACACACTAATTGAACTCTTTCCACTTTCACCAACCTTAAAACCCTAATTTGAATGGTTTACCCAAAACCCTAATTTGAGGTTTTTCTGTCCCCCAGTTCTCCAACTGGCTATTCATAAAGCCCATGAGATCAAACATGCATTTATTGTCTCTTCCTTCCTTCTCATTTCTTAAGCATATAGTTCCAACCCTATGGTTGATAAATTTTTCTTTTTGTTGGTAAGAATAAAAACTTCATTCATTAAACTATAAAAAATAAATAAATAAATAAACACACAAAAAAATAAAATAGTTACATAAAGATAGATGCATGAAAACACAAGGTTTGAACAAAAACATCCGAAAGCAAAGACCGGAATTTGACCAAACTATCATACATGCAACAGATAGGGTCGCACAGGCTAAGGTATGGGTCAATAAAAAAAAAAAAAAGATGTAAATATAACATGAACCAATAAGCTCAAAATATGTGAAATATGCATCCTCCATCACAAACGCCCAAGCAGGCGGAAACATGCCACAAAGGTGGAGATTAACTTACCATATGGGTGGAGAGATAATACGCTATAGGGGCAGAGAGATAACACACCACAAAGGCGGAGCAGCTATAGCCTGTGTCTTGAACAACTACTGGATCAAATGAGAAGTCAAACGTGCAAGGAAATTTCACCACTTGACTTCGTGCTTTGGCAGTGGTGACTTTTCCTTCGCCATATTTGTGGCCGGATGATGTTGCAAAAGAAACATTGGCTGAGGAAATTGTAGGGGTTGTGATGGTAACAAAAAGCAATAGAACAAATGCTACAACATAAGCACACAACATCAAAACTTCCAAATTCGATGAAGTTGCTTCCAAACATAGCATCTATGATAAATAAGGGAAAAGAGAAGGAAACCAGTGGAGAAAGGGAAAAGATTTATGAAAATCGAAGAGGATATACGAGAAAGGAGGAATATGAAGAAGAAGAAGAAAAGGCAGAGAGAGGAGGTAGAGGAAGAAGAAGAAGAAGAAGAAGAGGCATAGAGAGTGGCTAGGGTTTCTCCGCTATTCGAGAAAGAGAACCCTCACACAAAATGAAAAAACATTTTATCCAAAGGAAAAAATGAAAAAACATATATTTTATCGGTTGCAGATGTATCAACAAAGCAACAACAACAACTGGAGATGCGTGTGCCACGCTCGTGGCTTAACTAACCAACTTGGTCGCACATTACTGATAGATTGATAGTACAACAAGACACGTGATAAATTTCCGTTTGTACAATGAAGATCGCATCCAATCGTTATATGTTTACATCACCGCTTTGTTCAGGCATGCAATCACTCGATGCTCAAAATCTTAAACTGCACTAAAGAAAGAGAGATCACATGCAAAAGAACTTCCCCCTTTTAACCTAAATGACACGAAAACTTTCCCTTTTGGGTGGCGACCAATTTTGATATCGTGACGTCCACTATGAAGCAACATATTTGTTAACACCAATGTGGCCATGCATGTGTGGGAGGCTAAGATATGCCGTCCGTTCACGTTAGTAGCCAGCTCAACATCTCAATCCAATCGCAACGTGTGTGGTTGGTTGGACCGCGAACGAGACAAGATGCTTACGTGGCCTCATATGTTAGATAATAGATAGTGGTAATTATTTTTTTACCATTTACCAAAGAAAAAACATTTCTTACCCAGAAAAACCGTACATAACATAAATAATTAATAAAACTCATAAAAACTAATAAATGAAAATACATAAACATTTTAATTTTCATTCTTTTTGTCAACAACCATTTTATATATATTAATATCAGTTTATATATATTAAGATAGGATTGGGGCATTACATAATAGGCGAGGGTACGCCCCTGGCCTGAGGGGATTCAAATTCTATTATCCTACTTGGAATTATTGGCTTTTTGCCAACTGAGTCACCCCTCTTCATTGACATAAATATTATAATGCTTAAGAGCACTTTGACTTAAAGTCTCGACCATTTGATTTGTATATTTAATTATCATTGCTATTACCAAGGTGAGATATAGAATCTGGATCTTCTTCTCATTGGAGTTACTGTATATGCTCCCTTTACGCTTTTCTATAATGGAGTAAGAGTGAAATCCACTTTTGAATATTGATAAATATATAGTGAGTTTCACTGGGCCTCCCTGTTTTTCCAAGTGCAGGTTTTCAGATTCTAATCAGATGGAAGAAATTATGTGACTCTACATGATCAACGTTCTTTAATCTACTGCTGTTGGTCAATACTTCGTATAGTTTAATACTCTAATTAGAAATGATTTTTTTTTTCACAAAAAAAATGTTATTTTTTTCATTTTTGTTATTAGCTTCATTTTTTATTATATTTTTTTCTTATTAGTTTCAATTTTTTTCCCGTTCTAGTAGAAGGAAAAACAAGGAGAGACAGACAGAGAGGAGGGAGAGCCCCTTGTATCCATATCTGTTTATTGGGTTATCGTTGGTGTTGTTATTATTTTTATATTAATTTTTTTTTTGGCCTCTGCTCTGCTAGCCCTTCCGAGTTCCGTCTCCAATCTCTTCTCCCTTTTTTGTTTTCTCGCTTGAAGCAGGGAGAGAGAAAACGGCTTCTATTTGCCATTGACGAGCTCTGTTCTACATTAGAGGTATGGGGTATTGTATATGAATTCTTATGTTTTCTCCTCCGATTGTAATTTCTAATTCGTCATCCTCTGTAGATTTATGTGTGTCCGTTTGCATCGGATGGGTTTTGGTTAGGGTTTAGAGGATTTCCTTCTCAATAATGTTTTTTCCCGGCGGAAGTTTTTCTAGGGCTTATTCAATTAGGTTGCATGGAATTGGGTTTATCGATTTAATTTTCTTTTTACAGGTTTCTAAATTTTTTTTTGTTGTTGTTGTTATTTGATATTTTGAATCTGGTATTTTTATGTGTGCGTTTTGTGCATATAAGTTGCTGGTTTTGATTTCTAGAAGAATTATCAGATGGGTCCTGTCTTTTGGGGGTTACCTCAAGCGCAAACACGTATTTTCTTTCTTGTTTCTAATATTTTTCTGTGTTTCACCTTTGAATACATTTACGGTGATGTTGGAGAGGGGATCTTTTTTTTTTTTTGTTATTTGGAGTGGAAGATTGTCCATTTATATTGATTGGGAATTCCACACCCCAACACTCCTCCCTTCCCACCCGATAAAAAAAAGGGTTCAATTTCTCTTTTTTGGATACCTCTATGTAGTGATTTCATAAATTGTCTTAAGGTGTTACTTTTAGGCGGTTTGTTTTTGTGCAAAGTTTTCTCTTGTGCAATTTGGCGTTGTTGAAGTTGGTCTCAATTGTTATTTTCTGGTGGGCGATGGTGTAGGGTTGCCGAAGAATAATTCTTAGAGTGGGTTATGGCTGGGAGTTTGAGCGAAGAGTATGGGGCTGGGAGGTCTTCCGAGGGTATCTCAAGCACGCAGCGTTGTCAATCTGGGGAAGCTCTGGCAGAATGGCGGTCCTCTGAGCAGGTTGAGAATGGAGTGCCATCAACTTCACCCCCTTACTGGGATACTGATGACGATGATGATTATGGTATGTTCCTTTTATGTATCAATTGCTTAGCGTCTTTCGCTTCGTTCTCCTGCAACCTCATTGTCTTTTATTGACCATTTTGTATTACAAATGGCAATCAAGCGTTTTACATATTGCTTTACACTTGGTGAATGCGGAGACAACCCTTTCCTTTTTCTATTCTGGGAGAGGGTTGGTAAATGGCTAATGATAGCACACTCTGTTGCTATTCTGTAGCATACAGTGTCTAACTCATCCAGTTGTTTAAAGGGGTGCATGCTTTCCTGCCATTTTTCTTGTGAGAGTTTGAAGGGCTTCTGTGAGTCAGTTCACTTCTTTTCTGTTAATTGGTGGAAGATTAGCTATCTAGGCATTGTTCGACTATGGGACTGCCATGCTGGCTAAGATTGACGGTAGGCTGCATATATGTGAATGTGAGCGATTAACTTGTACCCAGCATAACATTGGGTAGTGCGACTGTCTGATGCAGTCTTTCTAGTGGTCCAAATGAGGCTTTTTTATGAACTATGGTTCCTACAAACCTGCTCAAGGGTCTACATTTTGTGTGAACTGTTTCAGGTCCCTGTTAGATCAAGAATGCAGCTTTTGTGCTATTATCTGGCTTATTTTGGAAAATCCTTGAAACAAGTGGTGCACCACTGTGGTAGTATATGGAGGGGAAAAAGATAGAAGACAATAAGGTTTAGGTTGATTGATGGTTCCTATTACTCTATATTACTCTATATGTTGGTCCACCTTTCTCTTTTGTTGTCTTCTCCACATGACATACAAAGGGATGTTTGTACATCCCTATGATAGTAGTAGTTTTTGACAGTGAGTTTAATTTTCAGTTCTCTTTGCGGCTTGGCGACGTTGTGTCGGATAGGAAGAGAACATTTTTTAGCTTTTAGTGAGATGTTCCATGGGTCTTTTGTTTGGTTCCCAAGCTAGACTTACTGATGTGTGTCTCAAGACTCTGAAACATTTCTCCTTCATTAATCGTCTGTTTTATGTGTGTATGTAATAGTTATTGATAACAAAGAACAGTTTATTTTATGAAATGTATTTAAAACCCACAGCTTTTAAACTCCCTGCTTTTATTTTATGAAATATATTTTGAACTCCCAGATCTTATAGGAATATTAGTTAATGTGCATCTGTATTGTTTCACATCCATTCGTTTCAATCTGGTCATATTAGTGTTGTACAGCTGGAGAGTTTGCAATGTGGGTGGTGGGCAGACCTTTTTTTAAAAGGATGAAATTGGTCTTTCTTTCCAGTACATGTTTTTGTCATCTTAGCTAGATGCATAAATGGTGACTGCCTTGTCTCACCAGACTACCAAATGGGCATCAATTAAGTATAAGCTTTATGATTTTACTTTGCTGGGATTCCTGTTCAGTGCTGTCCATTGGAGAAAATGCCTATTACTGAGAAGGCAGTTGTGTTGCAAGTTTTTGATAAGCATCTAAGGGTTGTGCGGCCATTTCTCCCTTTCCCTGGAACCTCTTTTTTGGGGGTGGTGAGTGTGAAATTTGGTTTCTAAAATGTATTGGATGGTTTCTTGGATGCTTAATAAATAGAGGAAGGGGATAGGGATTGGGTCTTTCATGGCTTCTCATAGCCTTTGGCTTGAATCAAGCATATTTTTCTCTCTAATAGATAGAGGAAGGGGATAGGGATTGGGTCTTTCATGGCTTCTCACAGGCTTTGGCTTGAATCAAGCTTATTTTTTTCTCTAACTCAAATGTGGGTTGTATTCTTCCTAGTTCCTTATTTTAATAGTAGTTGGTTACCACCAAAGTATTCTAGAAATAAAATAAATCCTAGTAGCAATTAATTACCAAATAAATAGTCCAAATTCCAAAAAACAGAAACTATCAATTACATGAAGCAATTGCATAAGTAGAAACTTCCTAGTCTAATAAAACCCCCACGCAAGGCTTAACTAAACCCTAAAACATTAGAACTTTGCTAGCTGGAATAATTTATTCTCTCCATGCAATTAGCATTTAATCACCAACTTCATCTTCATGCAGTTGGGTTTTCCTGGTCTAAACATTATCTCCTCCTTAAACAGCAAGGAGATTGGGGGAATATCTCTATTAAACTGCTGGCTGATACTCTATCCAAATCTGGAATCTAGAAATCATAATTCCCCATGCAATCTGGTCTTGGGCTGCCTTATGAGAAGCTTTATTGTACCCAAAAAACCAACCACATCAGCAGACCAGGGTTTCTGTAACTACAATTGAATTCCACCGTGATACTGGATGGTTTTGGGCCTTGTTTGCTTATTCCTGCAGCTGCATATGGCCTTTGATCTACAGTAGCTCTCCTCATCTTGAAACGAAACTTATCCATGAGTTCAGTGAGTTATCGAATCGGACTTGCATGATGAATCTTTAATGGGAGGTAGAATGCGACAACCATTGATAATGTAAGACTGGATTTTGAATGACCTTATGTCATAGCCCTAGGCAGGATTTCAGCCAATTACTCACCATACAGTTGTGACCTCAGCAGCAGTTGATTACCATATAGTTATCAAGGCGCCCTAACTCCTTGGTCATCTTGGATGCTTTGGTGGACGGACACCTTTCGGCAGGGTGCCACCTTTATATTTAGAGCCTCTCCAATGTTACGGTCATCCGGATGCCTTGATAACTATGGCTTACTGTTGCTGACTACAGATTGCAGCAGATCACCAAACTTGCAAATTAATTGGTAAGTAAAAGATGGATGGATATAGAGATAGCAGGAAGATAGGGATAGGTTTCTCCCACAGGGCTTCTCTATGTACCTGTCTCCCACAGGAAAAGGCTCAACCACTCTCGCAACTGCAGGGCTGAGGATCTTCAAAGTGTATGAAGCCTTATCCACTGCTTTTGCAGGGTGGTCGTTTCCAGATTCTAACTCACAACCACTTGTCACAATGGAGCCGTCTTACCGTTCCACCAAAGGCTATTCTATATTTTTGGTCTTTCTCTTCTTAATAAAGTTCTTGCTGCTGTTGGCAATGAATATTTTGAATTAACATAGACTGGAGGAAGAAAGTTGAAAGATTGAAAATAGTAGATCAAGAAATGATTGCAATAGGAAATATCACTGAATAGTTTGAATCTTTCACTAAATGAGACAATTATTACACCAGATAAAATAGCTTAGTTATACCAGTTGAAGACTCCATTCCTAGTGCACAGATGTAAAGTGGAGGGAGGACATGGTGGAAGTTTAGTGGTAATGACTTATGATATGGAAGAACATAATCCCAGATTGTAATATGGGATGACATTTATTAGGCTGACCCCAACAAGATGAATTAAGTTCATTGGAAAGAAACTGGAATTGGAAGGGGAAGCAGAACCTAATATGCAGGATATGCTCCATTGCGTGGGGTCTGGGAAGAGTGTTTGCAGACTCAGAACTTGGTCATAATGGAGATACCTTATTGTAGCACCGAGGCAGTCTGTCATGCAAAGCATAGCTGGAATAGTCTTCCATGTTTCCTCCACACAATTAATGATTCGCCTTCAGCATTTTATATAGAAATTAGAAAATTTATAAAACAAATCCTTGACAAAAGATGGGCTAAGTGATATAAAATGAACTCTGTTTGGTTTTCTTAGTCATATCTATAAGATGAGATCATGTAAAAAATTTGATGCTTTCCTTCTGTTGGTTTAATGGCCATCCACCAGGAGTTCTGGGGTTTCATTCCAATGTTTTGGCAACAAATCCATTAAAGTTAAGTATGATGCTTGGTGTATCGATCTTCCGTAGCAAGGTAGCTTGTGGTTTTATTTGTCTCAAGAATAGGCTTGATGCAACTTTTGTGCATGCAATAGCAGAAAAGTAAAAATAAGTGATTTTTCCCCTTATCCCTATTCTACCTATGGTAGTAGAGAGTCTAGAGACTAGAGATAGAATTCTTATTATATTTTAGAGCAAATTGTTCGGGCACCCCAAAACAGAGGCCTTTATATATCGACACCTCACTTTATTTTTGAAAAGCAAAGACACCCCAAAGTTGCATGTTCAATGGACACGGTAGTTCACTCTTTGACTAAATGCCATTAAATCATTGTTAATTTTTTTGAAGTCTGAAGACTACCCTTTTAATTATATGGGATTATCTAGATTTACCCTGATTTAAAAGAAAAAGGGAAAAAAAAAAAAAAAAAAAAAGAAAAGAAAAGGAAGAGATTGGGTTGAGGATTTAATTAAAATTACTTTTTGCTTCCCTCACTTCTTAAATTCACAGACGAGAGCCAAACGAAAGGGGAAGGGCTTGATACGATTGATCCATAGCAACGAAACCCTAGCCAAGAGCCATTTTCATTGGAGCAAGAAAACTTTAGCCAAGATAAACTAAATCTATCTCAAAAACCTAAACCGTAACTCTGACATTTCCTATTAGAGTGATTTACGTGAATGATATATGCTCTCTCTTTCTTTATGGTATTTTTCTGGTTCCATTTCATATAAAGGTAAAGAAGTGACAGCAAGGAGACTAATTCATATCCAGTGAGCAAAGAGACTGATTTTAATATTCAATGGGGAAGATGCCATGAAGATTGCCCCAAAACAGATGGTATCATCTTTAGCATCTGCTTAATAAACTCAACATCATATTTTCTGTTTTTCCCCTCCAATCTAGAGAATTAGAAAGAATTAAGATTGTAGTACCCGATCACCAAAATAGAGAACACTAGTTGATTAGAAATCTATAACTAGCATTTTAATATTCAGGTTGGTTGTTAGTCTAGGTTGGTTCATCGTAAATTTTCTCTGTAAAACGAAACAAAGCAGCTGTTCTTGAACGAACATCCAAGCAGTTCAAATTGAGCACTTTAAAATCATAGGTCAATAGAATAGATGTCTGGAGACTTGTATTTTGAATTTGAGACAGATCCCTGCGATCAGAATATCAGGAATTATGAGATGAGAAAGTGGGTGGGGCTTCTTTTCTCCAATGAAAATGGCTTGAGGGGTTTTTCCTTTCGTTTGGATTTGGGTCTCTTTTGTGAATTTAAGGAGTGAGAAGAGGCAAAATGTAATTTTCATTCCACTATAAATAAGGGTATAACGGTCCTTACAGTGGTACCATTAACCATTCTTAACTGAATTGGAGCGGTGTGTTTTTGAAAGATAAACTGGGGTTTCAGTGTGTAAAGGCTTCTATTTCAGGGTGCCGGCAATTTGCTCTATATTTTATGAACTATTCTAAAGTCTGATTATTTTTTATAACCTAACAATATTGGTAAATTTTTTTATTGGTGTTGACAGAACAATTGTTTTTTTCTATTTGAAGGAATTGAAAGTGAAAAGACAAATTTGGTAGCTAATTAGAGATGTTCTACCTTTTGCCCCTTTTATATTTAAGGCAGTTGCTACTTTTTTCATCAAGTTATTGAAACTATCATGTGGATGAGATTTTTGCTGAGTTGATTTGATTATATAGGGCCAAAACCATCTGAGCTGTATGGAAAATTTACATGGAAGATAGAGAATTTTTCACAGGTTAACAAAAAAGAACTTCGGAGTAATGCATTTGAGGTTGGCGGTTACAAATGGTATGGTTTTGTTCTGTACCTGCTTTATTCAATACTTATTTTATGAACATCTTCCTCAGTTTTATTTGTAGAGTTCATTCTGTTATGTGCTATAGATCAATGCTTCTGGTATCTTGTTCTTATGTCATTCTTATGCTGAATTTTCCCCACCTCACCCCCCCAAAAAAAAAAAAAAAGAAAAGAAAAGAAAAGAAAAGAAAGAAAAAAATAGTGTAGGTTTGCCTTTTGGTTGTGGGTCTTGGTTCGTCACATCTTTGGATGTGATTCTTTTTTCTTTATCGATCACCATGACAATTTGGGAAATGGATGATTGGAGAGTCTGAGCCTTTTTCCAAAGGTAAGGAGGCGACCAAGTTGTAATGTTTTCAAGTATGAAAGTGCCTCTCTGCCAAAGTAGGGTTAAGGCTATGTACATGATGATCTCTCCAGACTCTGCAATGGTAGGAGCTTTGTACACTGGGTATGCCTTCTTCAAATAATTGGATGCACATGTGTAATGTGGTGATGGGAAAATCGGCTGATTGCAATGATCTTTGGCCTGCAGTGTATGGCAGAGTTTAGATAATTGAGAAAGAACCGGGGTGGGAGAAGTAGAAATAATGAAATGAGGAAAGATAGCTCAGTCCTATAATGAATTTAATAGAATTTTAGGACTCAATTTTACCTTTGAGCAACAAAATTATCAATTGAAACCATTCATCACTAAAAGGTCGCAATTTCATAAATTATTTTGATTTCAAGCTTGGTCAAAATCAGACTTGAAACCAGAACCTGGGTCCTGCTATATAGAACAGCATTTCAAGTGAAAAAAAAATCTGCCTTAATTTTCTTTTCAAGTGATTTGGCTGTAAACTTGTCATTCTCACATTGAGGCTATTAACTGGTTAAGCATGTATTGTATATTTTAGCCGACCATAAGTGATAAGCTTCGAGAAAGTTGTTTGAGGTGGCATGGCCACGTTCAATGGAGACCTATAAATGCCCCTGTACGGAGAAGTGATATAATCCACATTGAAGGAACTAGAAGAGCTAGGGGTAGACCTAAGATAACCTTAGGAGAAGTGGTGAGAAAGGATATGTATAGCTTAGGCCTTGTATCTAGCATGGCCTCGAACAGATTGGAGGTCAAGAATCCATGTAGTTGACCCCATTTAGTTGGGACAAGGCTTATTGTTGTTGTTGTTGTTGTTGTTAAGGCTTCTTGATGTTGTGTGTATTATATATTTTGCTTGAGGTAAATAGTTAATTGCAAGTGAAGATTGCTCAACTTTTATTAATGATTGATTATTCAAAAAATTTTGTTTGTAGGTATATTTTGATCTACCCACAAGGGTGTGATGTTTGCAACCATCTTTCTTTGTTTCTCTGTGTAGCTAATCATGACAAGCTACTTCCAGGTTTGATATAATTTATGATTGTGATACTTTTTAGGATATCAATTATTTTGTGTTATTTATAACTAACTTTTACATAATTATCATTTAAAAAAAACAGGATGGAGTCATTTTGCTCAATTTACAATAGCCGTGGTGAACAAAGATCCAAAGAAATCAAAATACTCAGGTATAACATTCTTCTCTGTGCCAAAATTGTTCGAGGGTTTGATCGGGCCTCCCATTTCCCTACTACGCTCCTTAAGGTGGGTGTCTGCTCAGTCTTCGACTCTATCCGTTGGGATTTCATTAGAGATGTCTTCACCTCAATGGGGGTTCCCCTCTCCTACAACTCTATAGAAGTCTACATTTCTACCCCTCATTTTTCCATAATTACCAATAAGTCCCCTATGGGCTTCTTCCCCTTTGGGGTTGGGATCCGCCAAGGATGCCCCCTCTCCCATTTCCTCTTCTCTCTTGCTCTTGAGGTTCTTTCTAGAATCATCTCTAAACACTAACCAAATCCTCATCTCCCCCATCCCTAAGTGCGGAGCCCTTGACTGATCTTGTTTTTGTAGATGATCTTATAACCTTTACCTTAGCCTCTCGTTCCTCCATCTTCTCATCCTATCTTCTTTGAGTCTCTCTTTGGATCTGCTTTGATATGGAGAAATCCAGTCTTCTTGGCGGATGTCGCAAAGTTAGTTAAAGCTTCCCATTTTCAGCTCATGGGATTCACTCATGGTTCCTTCCATGTGGTTTATTAGGGTTACCTCGCAATATGGAGGGGCTTACTAACAACCGTTGCACCCCTATGCTTGACTATATCTACAAGAAAATCCAATTTTGGAAGGGCAAGCTTATTTCCTAGCAAATTGATACTTCAATCTTCTTATTTTTATTGGTGTGGTGTCTTATTTGTTCCTAAAGCGACCACCAAGAGTATGGCGGCCCTCTTTTGTGCTTTCCTTTGGAAGCACTAGGAGACCACTTTTTTCCTCCACCCATCAGCTGGATGACTATTTGTCATCTCAAGGCTGAAGGTGGTCTAGGATTTTGCCACAATCAAGACTACATTGTTGCTAGCTTACTCTAGCTAATCTGCTAAATCTCTGTCACGCATGATTCTATTTGGGTTGAGTAGATCTACTCCCATCTCTTGAACTTTGACTCTATTTGGACTGCTCCTCTCCCCATAATCCTTCTTAGGTCTAGGGAAAGCTCCTATTCTTTAGCCCCATAGCCCTCTTGCTACTCCCATCATGGTCTTAAATGGCTCCTCTTTATCCTTCTGGCTTGATCCATGGCATCCGTGAGGCATCCTTTATAACCTCCTTGGCTTATGCATAATCTATGAGTCTCACGTCCCCAGATCCACCCCCTTTGCCTTCATTGACATTGTGTCCTAGTCTCCCCCGCCCCCACCCCCAATCCCAGTCCAACCTGAGTCGTGCAGGTTTCGACCTCACTCCCACCCTTACATCCTCTCTCCCATAATAGAACCAATTGGGTTCCATCCTCCTAGGGCACCTTCTCCACCTCCTTAGCTTTGATCCTCACCCATACCCCTGGCCAATTAGTCCTATGGAACCCCCTTGGTTTGGTTAAAAGGTCAGATTTCCCCGCCATTCCCTCACTCTTCAGAGTTTCGTCAACCAATGTCTTCCAACCCAATCTTTTTTTATTCGCCGCTATATCCTTGCCAGCTGCAACTGCATCCTTTGTTGGAATGGCACTGAAGACTGTGACCGTATCTTTTTCTCCTGTCCTTCCGCTCGGTGGGTCACTGAACTCAATTTGAAAAGCCATTTGCTTTCATTTCTCATCTAGACTCTAGTTATTTCCCCCATCTGGCTGTCTTGGACTCCCTAAGGAACAAATACTGGGGCTTAGGTTCCTCTTTCAGCCTATTACTTAAAGGCCGGTCTCCCTCCCACTCTCTTCCCTTTTTTTTTTTTGGGGGGGGGTTTGGGTAATGATAATTCATTCATCCACCCAAAAAAAAAAGAACTCAGGTTTGTTTCTTCATGTTTTAGTTGCTGTAGTATATATGGCTTATCAACAGTTGTCATGTTGTCTAGCTGACCCCAACTGTTGGAGGATACACAAGTTAACACTAACAAGGCACTTCAATGACCTAAGCACATTTGACAACTATGAGCCTTCTCTTTTATCCTTCCCATCGTATCCAAATGGTTTTGTTGCTGATAGTGCTAATTGAGGTGTGCAGATACATTACACCGGTTCTGGAAGAAAGAGCATGATTGGGGGTGGAAAAAATTTATGGAGCTGTCAAAGGTTCAAGATGGTTTTGTTGATGGTGACACTCTTGTAATAAAGGCTCAAGTCCAAGTTATTAGGTACCACTGAACTTCACTGGGTTATCTGATTTTTATCCATTTTGTTGGCGACTGTATTTCCCAGGCATTACTGGTCTGTTTTGTGTGTTTCCCTTACACATCTCCCTCTTTGTAACTCCCCTCCGTGGGGGTGGGGAGGGGTTGAAAAAGACATCTCTAGTACCTCTTCATGTATCTGGTTATGCGTTTAGAGTAAGAATTATCTATTAGTTTCTACTATGAATACGCTCTGATGTTCCATAGCTGTAAAATAATGAACCAATTGAGGTTCACCATAGAAGTGCTTTTCATTGTTTCTTGGTTGATGCTCTTCCCCATGTGTGATATCAGCAAATGCTCTCCTTTCTTAAGCTCCTTTTGCCTATCTCGATGTCTCTGCTGATGCATAACATTGATCTATTTTTCTCCCTATTGTGATACTCTTCTGATGTTCCACGTTTGGAAAATAATGTGACAGTGGAGGTTCTGAATGAGTGGAAAATGAATCATAAAAGCAGTTTTTCAATTTTCTCCTATTTAAGTCATAGAAGTGCTTTTCATTGTTTCTTGTTTGGCACTTCTCCCTATCAGCTCCAAAATCAGTAAATGCTCTATTGTTCTTAATCTTCTTTTGTTTGTCGCTTGTGGCTTGTGTTCTCCTTGAGCTGATATACACCGTCATAGAAATTGTGTCTACCTGATAGGGAGCAATGATTACAGTTGGGATTTGTGCCTTTTGATAACTTGCTTTCTTAATTAAAAATGAGTGAAGCCCTGGTGAATGGCAGCTGCAGCCATAATGGTCTTAAGGTAGTGGAATTGCTTAACAATAAGTTCTCAACCTTACGAAAGGCATGATGGTGAGGGCATTGTCTTGGAGAATGCGAAAACTTGATCTGCTCCTTTTCCGTGTGGACCTGTTTTCTTTTTTGTATTCCCCCTTTTACTCTGTGGTACAGATATGTATTTTTTTTCTATTCTTTCTTTCTGTGTGAAACCTGGCGTGGATTAATCGTGAACCACTTCATCTTTAGTGTGGCCCAAATTTATAATTGTAGATGGAAAACATAGGCTGAACTTGCACTCTTTTTCTGGCGTGTCCACCATGTGTCATAAGATGGCTTCTAAAATTAATGCAGATGGACCACCATTCACCACAAGGTGCTTATTTTAATGGAAATAAGCCTGGGGCTGTGTCGTGCTTTCAGTGCAATGTGTTTTTAGTGTAGTAGGCCACGTTATGCCCTAAACTATGAGTATAATGGCTTTCATGTGGGGTTGCTATTGGTAGGAGTTAGTTTCTTCTGATTGGTTTATTTTTAAGTTGTTTTGGGTTGGTAAAATTAAAAAATTTCTCCTGGTATAGTTTAAGTTGCAAATGATTTTTATCAAGTGCTTTGATCAGCTGGATTAGGATCTATAAGTTCAGACATGTTTCGAGCCTGTTTCCTTTATTATTTCAATTTCCTAGTCAATTTAGGGTACCTGATTGGGTTAGGTCTTTTGTTTATTGTGTTTGATTTTTTCGATTGCAAATGATCTTTATCAAGTGCTTTGATCTGCTGGAGTAGGATCTATAAGTTCAGACATTTTTGAGTCTGTTTTCTTTATTGTTTCTTATGGTTATGGGGAGAAGAGAGAGAAAACCCCCGGGGGGAGGAGCAATGTACAATTTGTTTAACGAGATATTTGCGTGAGCCTTTTCTGTGAGATTTCGATGGCTGAGTTATTTTCTGTGATGCTATTTGTGCTAGAGATCAAAGTAAGGTGCGAGGCCCTGGGTGAAAGACTCAAGTCCGAGAGAGTAACCCTTTTTTCTCGTTGCCTTCTTCGCTGCATTGTTTTTTATTTTAATTGTTCTCAATTTTCCTGCAAATCTAATAACTTATCACAATTTTACCATTGCTGTACCTAAGTTTGTGATCCTTCTCTGATACTTTTGTTGTATTTTCAATTATCTGGTCGAGGTGGGAGTGTTCTAGCAGTATATCTGGCTACATTGAGGACCAGATCATGTTTGGTTTGCAAGCTTGGTTTTTAAGTTTAGAATATTATATTTGATTGCTGTTTGTCTGGCTAAGAAGTGCATGGCTACAGATAATGCTTTACTAGGAGCTGGGTTGGTGCGGGTAGTCTTTTGTACTGGGGTCCATTTTATTGCTTGCTTCCTTGTTGACATATGTAACTCGAATCCTCCAATATAGGAGCTGTATCCACGTCTGGCAAGCTTGGATGTCTGGACATTGGGTCTTGGTCTTTACATCGAATATTGATGAGGGTCAATAATCTTTACTTCGGGTGGATGGGTTTCTTTTTATTTATTTTCTATTCTTTTTGGGGTTGGGGTGGGGGGATTGGTATAGCTCGAGTTAAAGTGGCCATGAAATTCCTGAACATTTCATAGTGAGTGTATTTATCTTGGACCAGTAGTCTGGCCGTTGTACAATGTATGAAAAGTTTACATCTACGTGTTACATCAAAGTTAACTGGATTTGCTTATTGACTCTGTTGAACTTGAGTACAATAAACTTATCTTTTATGCCCTTTTTTTGCTTTGGTTTCTCAGACTGCATGCATGCCATAAAAGTTGCATAAATGAATACTTTGGTTTTTATGCTAATTTGTTTCTCTGCCTCTGGGGATGTATTATGGTTGATCCACCATCTTATTGTTTTGGGGTCAAAGTGTTGCCTGACTAATATTTTTCTGGTTTCATCCTCAAATTGGATCCAGCCATCTGAATTAGGCTTCAAAGCATAGTCAGGTGATACATTACCTAGGAAGGAAGGCCTTGAAGTCCAAGGTGGTTAGCTGTTTCTTGTATCAAGGTGCCCACACCTGCAACATTTTAGAAATATCCCTGTCTCCTGGACCTAGGGAATTTTAAAAATACACCTGGAAAATGGTGGTTTGCCTTTTGTGCCTTGCCTTTGCTTACCTATGTACAATTACAACTGTGGTTGCAATTGGGAGTACATGACATCATGATGCTGACTATTATGTTTAAATGGATCCTGCAAATTTCCACCTGATTCTTTAACTGAAAATTTGCAATTTGACTTTGATTTTTTTTTGCATCAGGGAGAGAGCAGACCGCCCTTTTCGTTGCCTTGATTGTTTGTATAGGAGAGAACTGGTTCGAGTATATCTAACAAATGTTGAGCAAATATGTCGGCGCTTTGTGGAAGAGAGGAGAGGCAAGCTTGGAAAGTTGATTGATGACAAAGCGAGATGGTCAAGGTAAAATGTTTTTTCCAGCTGTCACACTAAATTTATTGTGAAGAGCAACTGTTTTGATTAGTAACTTATGGGATTTATTAACTCAGGAGGCTAGATTGCTGCATTGCGAGTTGCCAAGGACGTTTGCTTGAAATTGTGTCTTACTGAGATTGCTAACATTATTTGGAAAAATGTATTTCTCATGAACTGGGTACAACCTTTAAAATGTCCATCTTTTACATTGGACTCCAATGTGGACTACTGCAGGATCCTTACTATATTGGAGATATCTTCATTTATTATTCTATATTTTTGTTGTCATTAATTACCTGTTCCAACTAGTACTAAGCTACAGCAGTATTGGTACATCGGCAGTTTCTATGGAAACTGAGGCTTTCCATTACGTACTATTGTGGTTGCTGCCTTAATCAGTTAGATGGTCTTGTAAGTGTTTTTAGTCTGTACTGTACTATTATTTAAAAGAGATTTTCATTTTCGTGCTGGTTGCAGCTTCTGCTCTTTCTGGTTAGGAGTTGACCAAAGTACAAGGTGGTGCATGTCCAGGGAGAAATCTGATATGATATTAAAGGTTGTTGTGAAGCATTTCTTTATAGAGAAGGAAGTCACCTCTACATTGGTGATGGATTCACTCTATAGTGGTCTGAAGGCTCTTGAGGGCCAGAGCAAGAGCAAGAAAGGGAGAGCAAAACAATTGGAGATTGAAGAAACACCAGCTCCTATTGTCCGAGTCGAGAATGACATGTTTGTCTTGGAAGATGATGTGTTGCCACTACTCGAAAGGGCTGCATTGGAGCCACTCCCTCCAAAGGATGAGAAAGGTCCTCAAAATCGCACGAAGGTAAGCATTAGTGCATGGTATATTCTATTTGAGGTTTAAATATGTGTGGACTTCTACCGACCAAGCTGATTAGGCGAACTCCAAATTTATACACTCAGTTGTTGGAATTCATACTTAACTGCAGTCACTTGATTTCTAATTTATGTATTTTGGTTCTTGAGTTATAAAATAATAATTTTAAATTGGACTCTGTGTGTTTGCATTGGAGAGTTTCTTTCCCTCGTAAAACATGGCTCTGTTATTTGAGAATTTTGTTGGGGGTGTGTTCTGTTATCTTTTTATTTTTTAAATTATTGATTTGGTGTACCATCCATGTTTCTGATCATTTTATGAATAGCTATGCTTGTTTAAAAATGCATATTACTTTAATGATTTATTCTAATTGTAGAATGATAAAGCAGGAGGCCTTTTTCTTTCCCACCTGATTTTGTTACAATACATCAAACTGCCCAGTGTAACAAAAACTAATTGTTGGTAGAGTAAGAAAGTTGTGTTATTTCTGCTTGTGATGCATTGCAAAGCAAAATGTTTTACGACAGTATTTAGGGATATTTCACCTTAATCCTTGTGCAGGATGGGAATTCTGGAGACGATTCCAACAAGGATTCCATTGAGCGTGATGAAAGACGTCTCACAGAACTTGGTCGGAGGACAGTAGAGATCTTTGTGTTAGCACATATTTTCAGGTTATTCAACCTCCCATATGTGTTTCTAGTGGCCTGCTTTTGAATGTTTGATTCTCCATACTTTTTGATTCAGAAGTTTTCCAGCATTACATGTTGTGAACACTAGAACCTGCTTTCTTTTCTAGACAGTTCAATTCCTGTGATAATTACTGGACTGTGGGAGATTTAAAAGGATCCTTTACTTTAACAAAAAGTGCAGCTGGCCATCGTTTCTGTCCAATTTCATCTAGTTGTCTGATGCTTTTTTAGTTCTGGCCTTGGTCGATTCTTTATCTATTTATGTCATAGTTTGTGATTCAATTACAAGGCAAGCGATGTTTCCCTTGCTGACTGAATTTTCACTATATTTCCTTTATCAATTAGAAATCAGTTAACCCAACTGTGTACTTCCCTCTTTCTTTTGTCATTTACTAAGGCAAATTTATCAAGGTGAAAAATTAAAAGATAGGATCTGCACATTTTCATTTTATAAGACGAGTCAAAGTCATCAGGGAGAAAGGTGTTTGGATGGAGGATGCAGTGTCTCAAGCATATCTGAAATCATGAGAGGTGGAAAAACCTTCCCTTGATAGTGGAATAAAAAGAGCATCCAAAAGAGCTAAAGGATTTGAAACTCATTGCATTGATGAAACATTTGAAAGGTTGACTTGTTCTGGATTAAGGAGGGAAGAAGTGCCGTTGTGAACAGGGATGGTATTGAATGGCGGTGGGTGAGAGTGTATGCCTCTTACACATTGCTCGAACTGGAGGCTTAATGGCCACTGCCAGCATGCATTCCTTGTTCAATTCTGATGTTTGTTCCACACTCTTGCTGTGGTTTTCAGCAAACTGTTCCTCCTGTGATTGATTTGGGACTGAGGAACAGGGCAGTGAGCATTTGATGGGTATTTCCTCATCAAGTGGCTCCACTGGGTGATCTATCAGCTTGAACCTCGGATCCAATTCCAACCCATGTTTAGAACCTGTTATGTAATGGCTGCGATAGTGATTATATTGCACCAGCCATCAAGGGTTGCCCTCTAGGTGGAGCATACTTCCTCGATAAACAGAAGTTAGGTTATTCAAGGTTCCCTTGGAAGCTTCAATGTAGGCTTTTAACATTGTACAACATTGTTCGAGATCTCATGAGATATCTAGGTTTTTCAAGAAACCATGATGGGAAGTGATATGTGAAGAATTCTTTACCTCGGTCAAGACCTTGGTCAAGTCAAGATCTTGGTTCGAGATCTCAATACGACCAAAACCTGATAATATATACAGAGCTAGTTCGAGATTGAGATTGTCACGACTCAACTTGATGAGATCTCATTCCTCTCCCGACTGCGCTCTCCTCCTTTGCTTGATTTGTGCCTTTTGCCAGAAGTTTATCAGAGTTTTTGCAGGAGTTGGATGAGCTGCTTAGTGCCTCATTGATTTTAGTCTTGTTTCTTGTATTCCATGGTGTAGCTGATAATACACCTATCTTGTCACGTGAGCATGTTTGATGTTCTGTTTGAGATTAAACCTTAGTATTCATTTATATCACATCATGGTTGTGTACTGTATGTTTTATAAATCTACATCTTCACTTCTTTAGTGTTCAAACTTAGGTTCAAAGTGGAACTCGTATCAACAATTTTTTCTCATAAATCTAATGACACTACTGTGTTTAGAAGGAGTAACATAGACTGGATACCAATTTATAGCGCAGACAAAGCTGAGATGGGCCACTGAGTTGGCTCGAGTTTGTTTAGAAAAAATACACAATCTTGACGAGATCGAGATCTTGGTTTTTTGGCTCACTGAGATGGCCAAAGATTGAGTTCTCGAACCATGGAGTACAACCTAAGGAGGGCATCTGATGCAGCACAGCCAATAGTTACCGTTCACACCATGATAACGTGAACAGTAATGCTAGGAGACATTATTCATATTTTGTGGGTCCCAGTTCCAGCTTGCAAGGTGATTATAGGAGATGTTGTTTTGTGTTTGAGTTCTAGAGATATTGTAGGTTTTGTTATTTATTCATTTGGATGATTATGCAAGTAGAATTTTTGTCTGGATAGAGTACAGAGGAACAATTGTAGTTAATTTAAATCGTTAAAATCCTAGTTTTAATAGATTTTTTTTTAAATTATTTAAATCCTTGTATCCAGTTTGAAAAGAAGGAATAATGAAGATATGAATTATAAAGTTTTGTATGTGTGTTTGCACCCTCCCCCTTGATGCAGTATCAGACTGGTTCAATCGATTCTGGTCCTACCTGAAAAAGGAACCAGCCCAAACGGGTTTTGTCCAACAAGATTTGGACTTAATTAAGTATTTTACTTCAGTTCTAATTTTAGTCTTCGTTTTGTTTTGGTATTCCTAATGAGAGTGTGTTAGACTTTGATTTGGAGTCTGTTTTAAGTTTATATTTCAACTAGGATTTAGGTTTAATTCCTTTAAATAGATTGGCTAAATATACAATTTTCATACTGAACATAAGCTAAGTTGATTTGTTTGTGAGATTTCCCTTTCTTCCTCTTCCAATTGTTCTAATTCCCCTTCCGTTACAGCCCACGATTGCAGACCTACTCTAAGCCTGCATCACCCCCCTTCCTCTTCTCTTTTTCTTGTCTTCTTATGATTCTTCTTCTCCCTCTTTCCCTACTACCAGTCTGATTCTTCTCAAGTTTCCTCTTTTGTCCTCTATCTTCTTTATCCTTCTCTATTTTGTCCCCCATTAATTGGCATCAGAGCCAAAACCTGGGTAACTTTTCTCTCTCTAAGGGATTCTTCAGTCTCTCGCATTCTATCTTCCGTGCTTTTCTTCTCCTTACTGAGATCTTCCTATCTCTTATATCCCTCCGTCCCTTTCTTTTATTTCCCTAATTTCTTTTCTCAATGATGGTGACCGAACAACGCTGCAGCAACCCATCAAAGCGTGTTTTTGTGGATATTGTTTTTTATGAAACATGAGGATGCATTTTTTTTCTAAGAGTGGGAGAAGTCAATCTTGCACAACCAATAGCTACTGTTCACGCTACAGTAACGTGAACAGTAACACTAGGGATAATTATTCATATTCGGTGGGCCCCAAGTCCAGCTTGCAAGGGGATAAAATAGGAGATGCTGTTTGTTGTGGGAGTTTTAGAGATATTATAGGATTTTGTTATATATTTGTCAGGATAATTATGCAAGTAGAATTTTAGTTTGGATAGGCTACGTAGAAGCAATTTTAGTTAATTCATTAAAATAGTTAATAGTCCTAGTTTTACTTAAATATGTTTATTTTATTGTTTAAATCCTTGTATTCAGCTTGGGAAAAGGAATAAATATTAAGCCTTAAATCTGCATTTACGGCCCCCCCGCTTTCCTCTCTTTTTCCTTGTTTTATGATTCTGCTTCTCCCTCTTCCCCTACTGCCAGTCTGTTTCTTCTCAGTTTCCCCCCTCTTTCCCCTATGCTCTTTATCCTTCCTTCTTATCTATTTTGTTTCCCTTAGCATCTCTAGACGATAATCCCCCAAAAGAACCTCCCCCCCCCCACACACAAAAAAAAAAAAAAAAAAAAAAAGTAAAAAGAAGAAGCTTTGATCGCTGGGTTTGAGGGCTAAATGACTAAATTTGGTCCCAAAATTTTTGTTTATCTTAGCTTAGGCCTCAAAACATTGTAGAACCCTTAGATTAAATAAATGCACCCTAGGTTTGTTGTGTATGCTGTATGCTAATTGTACATTCTCTCAAGGCCAACTACCTTGCGGAAATTCATTTTTGGAAAAAGTTATATGCATTTAATTTTGAGGCTTGCACAAATTTTTGACAAATGCAACCTTTCCTACTTATCAAATATTGAGTTATTTGGCAGGCAATCACAAAACAAGAAAAAACAAAAAAGGGAGGAGGGGGTTTACACGGCCTTTTTGCCATAATCAGTGAAGTGATTTCAACCCATTTTGATCATAACTGGGCTTTTAATATTAAATGGATGATAGATCAGAACTGGGCGTTCTATATTAAAGAGATCGCAAATCCAACGCCAATTGTGCTATTTTCCTCTGAAATCAACCTAGGGTTGGTAGATTCGGGTCTTGGTCCTTTGTTCAATAAGTTAATGTGGTCATGGGCCTGAAAAAGTTGAGTACCTAATGAGTACCTAAGCTAAGTATGAAAATAGTTGCTTTAATAATGTAAATTGTGCTAACTTAAGTTATAAGGGCAGAACAGTCTTTACCTGTATCCTAGTAAAATTCCACGTACAAATGCACAAGTCAGTATGTTTTCAAATATAGATGATTGATGGATTGATTTGTTCCTCTAATATGAATATAAATTTTCATAATTATGAAGTTTTTATATTATTAATCTCTTAAAAAATAAACAAACAACAATGGGTACATGTAGGGAAAGTTGCATTAGTAACAAGGCTGATAGAAAGGACTTCAGAGAACGGGAATTATCCTTTGTATTGATTTAATTTATGTTCTAATTAAAAGAACTTATTTTAATTGTCCTTTTAATTGAGGGAGATAAAAGAGTTTTTCTAGAGAGTCAAGGGAGAGAAGTAATACGTGACAATGTAAAATTGTAATTGATTAAGAGAAAATTACTTGCACATCCCAAAATGAAAGACTTAATACACTGACACCCCCCTTTATGTATGATAAGCACAGGTACCTGGTACCCCAGAGTTGAACTTACTCTGGACACAGTAGTCTCCGTTAGTGTTTTCCATTATATCAATGTTTGAGTTGTTTTAATTCCAAAACTTCCCCTAGTTGTATACGAGATGATGGTAACACCTCTAACATTCCCTGCGTTTTCTTTGTCCACTCTGTTCATGATGTAAAGGAATTCCCCTAAACCTAAGGGCTGCCCAGGAATTCCAGCAAAGGATAAGGTTATTCTAGAATGTTTAGGGTGTTCTATTGCCCTGAAAATCCTGCTGTAATGCCCCAATCAGATCTGAATTTTAACACAATTATGAAAAACTGGGGTTTAGGGTGTTGCTAGGGTGGGAGAAGAGCTGTACCTTGCTGCCTTGTGTTTTAGACCTTGTTTTAGTGGTCTGAAATGCTGGTGATGGTCTGAATTGCAGTAGTTTAGGATTTCCCAAAGTATGAATAAGTTGCAGAAAATTCAGATGAAGAAAAGATCAATTGCAGTGATTTTTTTTTAGAACTAAGAAAGCAAGGTTTAATTGGGGGACTAACTACAGGGTTAATTCCTAGAGGGTGGTGCAATCCTAAGGAAAGAACAAAGGGAGATTTAGGGGCTGGAAATTTGGAAGTTGCAGGGGGAGGGATTCTAGGGCTGCGGTGGGGAAGGAGGAGGGGTGGGGGAGGCTCTTGTTGAAGTTGAGCAGCTAAGGGGAGGGGACTACCTAGGTGTGCAGGACAGGGGAGAGGCTGGAGACGAAAGGCAGGGGTAGGGGAGGCTTGTGGGTGATAGAGGAGGCAAGGGAAGGGGGTGGGACTGCTGTGCTTGTGTGCTTGAAGAAGAACTTGATTGCTTAAAGGTTGCTGGTATGAAGAAGAAGATGCAGAAATCGGTGGTAGTTTGCTGATCCTTGAACAACTTTACTCAACCAGGGCCCCCTCAACTAGTTTATTTAATCATCCAAAAACGGAAAATTACATGCAATGCTAAGCTATTTATAGCTTTCAAAAGACTCTAGGACCCAGTAGAATTCCTTAACAGGCAAGGATCCCACCACTTAACCTGGACTCTTGATTTGAAATCTAATAATTAAAGACATGCTGAAAATGAAAGACTAATATACTTAAAGACTCTACTAAGGAGTTTCACGTGAAAAAGAATTCCCTAGGACACTAAATGACTAACTACTAAAAGACTTTTCTAATTAAAGATAAGATCCCTCCTAAAAGATAGGAACCCCCTTTATTCAAGAGTCTTGTCTTAACCACAACTCAAATTAATAAAAACCAACACAAACTCTAGAAAATAAATTTGGAAATAATTCCAGAACCGAAAAGAGGGCTAAAATGCCCTAAATACCCCTACTAGGGGGTTCGGCCAGCTCAAGGAGGTTTCTTGGAGCCATCTTGGGTCCCCACCTAGGGTTCGTCCAAGGGGTGGTCTCTGTGACTGTTCACATCAGTTCGTTCTCTAAAAACCTTAATTGAAATCCAAAACCCTAGCTCTAAGAAGGCTATGGCAACCCAAATCGGGCTAGGAAGCAGACCACTACAGGCCTCAGCAGGGTAGGCGAGGATGAGATTGAGGCCATCTCGAACAGGCTTGACCCATGGAGGACACAAATCAAGGCCTGGGAGTCGTCACCTGCAGAGCATGTGACAGTAGTTATGCAGAGCCCTGTCGATGGTGTTGACACTGGCCTGGTGCCTGTGCAGCTCGATGACGGGGAGGGTGGGAAGAATGAAGAAGGTGAAAAAATGACCAGCCCATGTGTGCCATTGGATTTGAATCTTTCTGTGGAAGACGAAGGTAATATTCATGATAATCAGTCTGTTGATGACATTGATCTTCTAGAAGCTGCTGATAGACGAATAGTTTTCAATTTTCCAGAGCGGCGTGGGTAGTTCTGTTTTTCTTCTGAGATTCAGGTTTGTTACTTGGGCTGTGCTTATTCTTGAAAATTTCCAGTCTTGTAGATGGACATAACTGAATCTCCTTTATAGGTTTGCTTTCTTTCCACTTCCAAAATAATGTGCTGCGAGGTTTGTTGATTGTTGAACCCTACACGATTAGATTCCTAAATCTGGGTTTATCATCTTTTAATTCTTATTCATCTTTGTTTCGATTATTCATCCCATACCAAATAGGGCTTTTGGTTTTAATCAAAGAAGGCAACAGAAAAATAGAAGCAAAGGAGGACAAACATGGAAGCCAAGAACTATAATCAAAATCCTCTTTCATCAATTCATCTAATCACTAGCTTCAATCCCTTTGTTTTCATTTTTTTTTTATCTGTATATAAATTTACTTCTCTGGATTCTTTTCATCTTTAGTCTGCAGGGGTATATTGGTCCTTATAGTTAGTCCTCACTCCTCATCCCCTATAGTAGGATATATTGGGCTTTTTGTCTCTAGTACTAACAGGATTAAGTAAAGCTGCTTGTTTTGGGCTGTTACTGCAATTTGCTCTAATGTTAATGTTATTGTAATTTTAATAAAATGAGAATTTACAATTCTAGGCTTGCATAATTAATCATGTCCACTTAATCAATGATTGAGGGTAATTTTGGAAGTAAGGGGATTTATAGAGAAATTTAATGGACATTTGGAAGTGAAAAATAACGGAATTCGAAGAGATGAAAATTTAAGATTGTTTTGATTTTGTAGAGAAATTTAGGGGGAGAAGAATAAGGAAGTTCCAAGAGTACTCCCCTCGTGGTAAGTGAGACATTTGGGTCCTTTGATGCTCCTAATAGAATCTGTCACATACAACTTATAGAGTCAATAAGATTCATGAATGCTAGAAACATAGAGAAATAAACTTGATTCCTCATAATCCATAGCATACATATTTATATCATCTCAAGAGAACATAGGAGAAAAATAAAATAATTAATAGTAGATAATTGTTTGAGGGTATTTTAGGTAATATGATCAATTAATAGTAATCATTACATTTCAATTAATATTATCCATTAATTATTATTATAGTTAGGAATAGAAAATTACAATTTTAGACGTGATTTATTAATGACTTAAATGTCTAATGGATTGAATGGATAAGAGTATTTAAGGAAATGGAATTGTACTCATGTCTTTTCAGTTCATTTTTTATAATAGTACATGGAACAAAAATCGATCGATATGTCTGCATTTTTTTAATTCGAAACGAAATGTAGTAGTAGGAACATAACGTTTTGTATCAACCGATATATCGGTCGATACGAGTTGAAATATCGGCCCGATACCATATCGGGCCGAAATGTTACCTACACAGCTTATAAAGTGGCCAAACCGAGCCACTTTTCGACCTATCGAGCGATATCGCCCTCTGCATTTCGACCTCTGGAAAATTTTGCTGATTTTTCTTGCTTTCATCCCCTTCTACACCTAATTTCTAGTATTCCATTTCCTTCAAACACTTGATTTGCTCCTCCATTTGTGCATTTTCTCAAATCATGCAAGGTGAGTAACCAACTTCTTCATTTTTTGATTTTTTGGTTCATTTGTGCCTTAAATCATGTTAGATTGCTTCCAAATTTATATATGTTTACTTTAGAGTGTTGATCTATGAATTTGTAGTGTCAAATTATTTTTTTATTCTTCCTACTATTTTTTTATTTTTCTGTTATTAAAAATTATTTACTAAATTATGTATATTGCTAAAAATGTATATGTATAGGACATGTATAAGCTTCAAATGAATGTATGTGAGAGTTGAGACACCATATTGCTGTGATGGTGTTGAATTAATTTTTTTCTGTTAATTATGTAATTTTACTGTATTTAATATATATTTAAATAATTAAAAAATATTTAAATATTAACAAAAACTATTTATTTTCTGTTTTAAATTTTAAAATAACGGAGTATTAGTGGAAGCATATATGCAATTTTTGGAGCATGTTGTGGATATTTTTAAGATAGTTTGTGTGTAGAATAGACTTGTAACTCACTAACTTGTAAGTAATAACATTCCCGCTTCTTCTCTGATTCATGTACTATATACTTGGAATGTTGGATATTTGGATGTTACATTTTCACTAGTTTTTTATTAAACTAGTAGTTCTATAGTGTTTAATATGCTTGAAATAGGTAGTATGCAAAAATCCAAATCAATTTGAGTGCATTTGAGGCTCGAAATTGATTTTTCAAGAGTCAGATAAAAAGTATCCAGTTTCGGTCGAAATTTCGACCTTTTTCTAGGTCGAAATTACCATATCGATTGAAATTTTTTCCTTGTAATAGTATATGAAGTGTGATATTTTTACACCTTTTTACATGCACCTCTTCCAAACTGAACTTTGTGTCCCCCCTCAAAAACCAAAAGCTTTTGGATATCCCTTCCAGCCTTCACACTGTTAGTGACCGATTGCAGCTAACTGTTTCAATGTCATGATCATATTATGTTGTTCCATACTTGCATTTTTGTTTGGACTATTTCATGTGCTTCTGTTTTTTCTCATCAGTTGTATGCTGTGATAGATCATTTGATTCAATTTATGGTAGTTTGCTTTAATTTAGTGGGGAAAAATCATCTAGCTGAGTTTAGTTATACATTTTGATACTGCAGCAACAGAATTGAAGTTGCATACCAGGAGGCTGTTGCTTTGAAGAGGCAAGAGGAGCTCATACGTGAGGAGGAGGCAGCTGGGCTAGCTGAACTTGAGCAGAAGGCGAAACGTGTAGTAGCAGAAAAGGAGAAGCGTTCCAAGAAAAAACAGGTTTGATATTTTCTTTGATGCTAGCTGTGTCCCATGTGCTCCTGATCATCCATTTCTTTTTCTGCCTTGCCTTCCCTTCTCTGCTGCAACACCATTACTGTTTATGTCACAAGTATTTTTGTATGTCAACGTGCCTGTCAATTCTGTCTGTTATTTATTTATTTATTATTTTTTTGTGCGTGGAAGGGGGTTGAGGAAAGATGTTAAATGAAAAAACTAACCCTAAATAAATTGCCTGAGAAGTGGCGAAGCATAAAAATCTCCTATACGCAGCTGCATCTAAGGTTAATGGAAGACTTGGAAAAAAAATACACACATGACCAGAGATTACAGTTGGACCACTCGCATCAACAGCATTAATGCCTTTACTGATCTGTAACTGTGGATGATGGAGACACTAAATAAACTGGTGTACGATAGCATGTCCAAACTGATCTGGGTTGATTTCAATCATAATAGAACCAATCAGCATCAGTTAAGGTTATCACAGGGTAGGAGAACAGGTCGGATACTTGGAAACTAACAGCCAACATCCTTGGAGTTCCAGTCAGGATTTAATATCAATAAGAATCTCAGCCAAGAGGATGTTAAGCTGCTGAGGTATTGATAGATCACAGAGTTAGGAACTAGGATCCAGAATTAGTATCTAAATGGTAAAGACTGGACCATTCAATGGATCACTTCAAGTGCCATTGAGGCTAGGACACTGGATGGCTATTTGACTGGCAAAATTCATTGAAGCTCTTGCTAAGGGACCTATCAGTATTAATGGATGTCCACTCTGCTTGCGGAGTGATCCAAGATCAGTATTCAATGAATGGTTCTTTAAAATCTGGATTGAGCAGTCAATGCCTAAATAACCTTCTATGGATTGTGCTAAGTATTTAGATAAGATAAGGTGAGAGGAGTGAGGGTTTTGAGGAGTTGAGGGCTTTGAAGGTAATTTTTGAGTAGGTCAAAGGTCCAGTCCTTAATATTTTCTTAGTATGCTTTAGTCCTGCCCCTTGCTAATAGAAGGCAATGGAGAGTGGTCCATGATCACATTGGAGGCAACAAGTGAGAAGGCCCCCTAACCATCTAGGGTAGGAGTGCATGTTAGCCCAATCTAGGTTTAGGGTCTTTCTCATGGTTTGAGCCTTTGAGGTCTTGCGAGATCTTGGGATCTCAAAAACTCAAGATGAGTTCCATTGTAAAAACCAGAGAGATTCTGGATCTCGGTTTGAGATCCTCTTTTAAATTCCCCAACTTGATGACCCAAGTCAAGATCCCGCTGTCTTGACTCCTTTCTCTCAATGCTCTCGACCCAACTTCTTCCCAACTGTTGTTTCTTGAGTTTCTGCCTTAAACCTGCCGGAGCTTCACTTGCAACACTTGTACACTCTCCTTAGCTCATCTACAACAGGAAATCAATGACAATCAAGGGATTTTGAAGGTGTTCTTCAAGAAAGGTGATTTTCCTATTAGGATCAATTCCTGGGAGCAATCACACAATGAAAAAGAGGAACAAAATTAATATAGAGACACAAGATTTTTTACACGGGGAGCCCTCAAAGGGAAGAAACCCACGGCCGTCAACAATCCACTGATCTTAATTCTCAAAAATCAGTTACATTGGATAGGAGAGTTATATATTTATATCAAAACCTCAATCTGAGATATGGTCAACACTGTACATCTCTCAGGGTAATCTAGGCCGCTGGATAATTAATCCAAATGCAATTCGGGCTCCTCCAAAATAATTTTGGGCGCAAAGCTTGTGCAGCTCTTGTAAACTCGGACTTCGTTTGCTTTGTAGGGGAACTCTGCTCGCTCCGTTCCCTGCGGGCGGCTGCCACCCCCTGCATTCACTTAGATTCAGGCCCACGTACATAACATAATATGTTGTAGACTTGGTGTTTGAGTGAGGATTCAATCTATGTTGAACATCTTTGCTTGACCGACAATTTCATGAAAAAGATTTTTGATGATGCTTATACTCTACTCTCGTGATTTTGTAATGTTCTACTGTGTTCTGATATGGATTGAATTGTGAACAATTTAAGTTGTTTGATATATGTTATCACTTTAAACCTTTATGTTTCCATTTATATAAATTAATGGTTATGTATTTCATGTTTTATAAGACTGCATGTTCATTTCTTCAGCATTCTGGTTTCAAAATTAGGTCAAGTTGGAATTCATACATACACTTGTTTTCTCTCACATCTAAAGCCACCACTGTGTTTAGAAGGCCTAAAATAGGTTAAAGACAAAATTAAATTTCAGCCCAACCTGATCCTTAAAACCCACTGAGATGGGTCCTCGAGTTCACTCGAGTCGGCCTTTTATTTTATTTTTATTTTTTGGTTTTTTGGCCTGATCTAGGCTGAGATCAAGCTTAAGACCCCGATTTTGAACCATGATCTTTCTTCGTAAGCGGGCCTAAAAGCAATCCCTAGGTGCTCAAGCATGTGTAAAGTTAAGTCCATGTAGCATGTCTCCCACATCTCACTTTCTTGTGTGAACCGGCTGGGCTGCAGTTTTATGCTGTCTCGAGCATGAAGAACATCATTAAGTGGACATGCCTTTGAACCTGGATTGAGCAGCCCTTGCATAAATGTCTTCTATGGATTCTGTGCTATTTTTAGTCAAAAGTTGAAGTCCATGTACCCTATCTTCCACATCTTACTTTGTTTTGTGAACCAGCTGTTCTGGGGTTTTGTGCTGTCTCCACTCTGAAGTTGCGCCACCACCTTTTTTTGGGCGTGTCCATGTGCTTTTTATGGTATGCACTGTTAAGCATGCATGGAAGTGTCAGTGGGATCCTTTTAACTGTTGCCTTGCTTAGTGTACTTGTTGTGAGCAAATGTCTATTCAGATACATGCAGGGAGGTCTTTTGTATAGCTCATGTCTCTCCTTGATGTCCTTTTCTTTTTTCCCCTTTAGTTCATCCAGTTATGGCTTTTTGGGGTGCTGATTTGCTGCTTTATCACTGTGTAGGCTAAACAAAGGCGTGGCTGTCGGAAAGGAAAAGATAGAGGAAGAGATGAAAAGTCTGATGTGGCTGTACAAGAAAAGCACCAGCAAGGGAGCAGTACTGATGGGAGAATTGTGGACCTACCCGAAAAACAGCAGCAGATATCTGTGCTTGAAAAGCCTGATGCAGTAGAGGATGTTTCTGATGTATCTGATATAGGAGATTCTGTTGCTGAGTCACAGCCTGAATTGGAAGATAGAGATGCTAGTCCCGTCAATTGGGATACAGATACTTCAGAAATTCATCCTGCTGCAGAAGTCAGTAGCAGTGGAATGAGTATCCTACCTGTGCAAAATGGACGAGTGGAGAAGAGGTCCCTATCTGTAATGGATGACAGCTCGTCAACATGTTCTACAGATTCAGTTCCGTCGTTAGTAATGAATGGGACTTGCAAAGGGAATTTGACTCCAAACCACAAAAGTCAGACGTCTCCTGGAAGGTGAAAATGTCTCTCTGTTTGCTCATTTCGTATTGGCAGAACTTTTGGTATCCATTTGAGCCTTTACCAATTTTACAGAGGAAAGACCCAGCGTGGTAAGGAAGCACTAGACCAGACTTCTTGGGGTCATGAAGAGAATCATCCATCTGGTCCAACATCAGATAGCAGGTTCCACAATGATGCTTCTGACAGCTTAACGGCATCTGAACCTGAACCAGAAACTGTTGTTGAATCATTGAAAGATCGGATACAGTGGCTTGAGCAGCATTTGGTTGAGAAGGTCAAATCGGCTTCATATTGTTCTTCTTTCTATTGAATTAACATCTGAATGAAACAGTTCATGATGATTACTTTGTTAACAGGATTTCAAAGTATTGGCAGGGTGTTTAATATATTCTGATTTTCTTGATATCTTATCTAACACTCCAAACATTTTTCATTGAAAAAAAATTATACAACAGTTTGAAGTGCTCCTAAAAGGTTCTCTATTTTTCACTTCCTAAAGCATGATGGTCTAGGACACCTTCCTAATAAATATAGAAATACATGCGTTCTCTGATCCGTAATGTAAACTCGGGTGGGTATTAGGTCCTGTATACACTGTAGTAAATTTTCTGTGGAGCAAATTGAGATCTTTCTGTTCATGAACTTTGCTGGTATTTCTTTCTATGCAGATGTGCTGTTTTTGGTGCTTGTTATTTTTGTTTCTGTTTTTGCATGCTGAGACCTATTGGTCCTTGTCAGATTGGAAAATGACTGTGTCCCTTATGGGAAGTTTCAATTGATTTGATTAGGAGAAAAGATATTGTATGGGTATTTTCATAATAAGTGCTTAATCAACTGTGGGTTGCAATAAAAACTGAAATGGTTTTTCTGTGGTTCGATATGACCAAAAGAGCTAGTAGCTTATCTGTGGGTTTGTTTGATTGTTGATGGGTCTTAGAGGGTTTCATTGATGCATTTATTCTTGGAATGTTCTGTATCCAATATGATCTGATGGGCTGCCACTGATTCTTGTGTCAGGAAAAAGAAGTTTCTACTCTGCAAAGGAAACTAAGTGTGAAAGACCCGGTTGATGTTGAAAGGCCTATGAACCAAAGCAACGCAGTCGGATCATCAGCTTCCTCTCCTAGTAGTCCCACCAGAAAATTTCCTGTTACAGTGCAGCCTAAGTCAGTTGCTGAGAGTGTGGCTGAGTCAGTTACAGTTGATGAAGTATCTTCGAATAGCCCCAGAAAAATGGAGAAAGGGGTTAGTCAAATGACGCCACAACCCCAGACTTCTGATTTGTCCAAACCAGAGGCTCAAAGGCCTTCATCTCAACCGAAAACACCAGTCCATGCAGTTGAGAAGCCAACAGTACCGCAAGTTTCTCTAATGTCTAGGCCCTTGAGTGCTCCCCTGATTCCTGGCCCCAGACCCACTGCGCCAGTTGTTTCAATGGTTCAAACGGCACCTTCATTAGCAAGGTCTGTGAGTGCAGCTGGAAGATTGGGCACTGACGCCTCCCCAACTACCCACGGTTATGTTCCTCATTCCTATAGAAATGCCATAGTGGGTAAAATTGCTTCTGCAAGTACATCTGGTTTTGTTCCAAGTCACTCAAATTCTGCTTCCAATTTGTCTCCTGCCTATTCTCAGCCCTCGTCCATGATAACATCGTCATTGATGCATTCACGTCGGAACTCACAGGAGGATCATGGTGTGGTTAGGTCAGGCTTCACTTTTGGCACAGTAACTCCAGAAATACTGCAGAATCGACCTCAGTGGATGGAAGAACGCTCCCAAGGTGATGCCAGCAACGTACTGTGTAGTCCATCCCTGTTGAATGACATGCAGAACCTTGATTTGTATGGTTCTCGAACATACTTCAGTGAGGAGCTGCCTGCTGGTTTGTCTTCACGCCAAGGACAAGGGTCGTCAGCTGACGAGTTCCCTCACCTTGATATAATTAACTACTTATTTGAAGAGGAACATAGCATAGGGAAAGCAGCCAAGGCAGGTGCAGTCTTCAATGGTGCAAGTAATGGGTATCACCACTCGTTGAACCGGCAGTCCACTTTTCCTAGCGATATGAGTATGTCCATGGACATGGGTCCCTCAGTGAACTGTTGCAGGTTAGATCGTCCTTCTCCAGCCATCTACAATGAAGATGGGATGCAGAGGATGTATGGCTCTTCAAGTAGTCACTTTGACAGGCTTAGGGGTGTGATTCCGCATGTTGGTCTTTCAGGTTATGGTAATGGTCAGATTGATGGGGTGATGCAGAATCAGTGGTGTCTGGACAGAGCTGATTTATCATTGCTTGGTATGAGGAATGCTGAGGCTGATGGTTACCCATTTCAGCAGCCCGAGTATTCTAATTTGGCATGTGGGGTTAACGGCTACACTGTATTCCGGCCTTCGAATGGTCACTGAAGGGGTTACTGTGCCTGACAGAGAGTGCCTATAATAAGTAGGCCATCATCTGTCCTAATAATGTATTTCAGGGAAGTCCCTTAGCTTTGGGAGTGAGGTTGTAATCCTTTCATAAGAAAACGTTTTGTAAAGAATGATTCTACCTTTGCTTCACATCAGGGTTGTTTTCATATGTTATTGATGTTGGAGAGTACTTTCTAGATTCCTTGGGTTTCTAAGTTCTGGAAATCAATCGATTCACTTTGCTTACTTGCTGGGGTCCCTGTGCCTATTGGTTCCTGTAATGATGATTCAAATGTAGTTGGTGTCCATAAATAATACTGGAACATCGATCAATGATTAGTTAGAACAAGCCCATTTTCTTAGCATTTATATGCCCAACTGAATCAATAATGTAATGTGGTAAGCTCTTGAGAGGTTCTGTTACGATAAAATACTTTTTAGGCTTTTATATGCTGTGAGAACAAAAATTTGCTAACCTATGTTTGATAAATCGATATATTTTTTGGGTACAGGAGAACGAATCCACTGTAAATCTCACTCAAAAAACAGTTTTTGTAAATTTCCGTCACAACTGGAGCTTAAAGCCCTTTCAAGACCTCATACAGGAACATGGGGCTTAAATTCCTCAGTGGGTTTGTTCAATTTGGGAAAGGAGACAGAATCCAAGGATGACCCTGCATCAGGAAATGAGGCTTCAGAAGAAAAACTTGGAACCCTTCTAACTATTGCGTTAAGAATGGTAAGAGATACAAGGGCTGCAACTCAGGTGTCTTCAAATAGCAGTAATCATTCTCCAGGAAGGTGATCAGATGCATTTCAGAGCTTGCAGAGGGAAGAACATCTTTCTACCAAAAAATAATAGGGAAGAACATCTCAGCATAGGGGTTAAATGGATAAGGTTGAGCTGAGGTACCTGTCTAAGTATTCATTTGCAATACTCTGTTTCGATCGATTGAAAACTTTTCAGCTACTGCAAAAATGAAATCTTTACTTTAGATAATCAAATACTGATTTTGCAAATTTATTCTCCACTTATGTAACTTGAGTCCATGAGTTATGAAAATTATGGTTTTCTTATCCTGATATTACCAGTGCTACTTTACTTTGATAAATTATTGCTCTTACCCTTTCTTTCTTAAACGAATTGATCAATCTTATAGTCTATTGTAGTACTTCTTTGTCCTGAATTTTTTTTTCTTGATTTTATTATTGGTGGTTTTATCAAATCAAGTCACACATGAACCATTTAAACCTCTCATAACAAGCCACAAGAAACTTGTGAGTGCATTCCATCTACATAATGAAAAATTGATGCTTCAGAATTCAAGCATCAATGTGCTTCAATCATGGTTAAGACATGAACTGATATAAACAAATTATTTTAGTATTTCTAAAATGCTAATGAATCATAATTCCTGTCATAAAAATCAAAATGATGGTTGTCAAAAACTTCCCAATTATTTTGACATGAGCTGTGTGGGATTTATCTCTGTAGGTTTTATTTTTAATTCTCTATATGTAAGTTCTTTGCATTACATTGACAAAATCAAGGATAGCATACAAGAGAATGGAGGAGAGGTGACTCTATAGCAGGTCTTGGCAATAACATGCTAAATACCATAGCAACCGACCTGATAGGCACTAAACCCTCTTATTGGTTTGGTGTACTTGGTGAATTCTTAAAATTATCATCTCTCTTACACAGTTCCAGGTGAGAACCCTTTTATTGAGAACTTAAGAAGAGGGATATGTACTATGAGTTACTTTGTAACTATGACTGCTACATCCTATGGTGCTTACACAAACCAAGCTTTGCTTAAAATTGTTCTATAATTTGAAGTGGTTGTTCATCACATTATAAAAGAAATGTTGGTTTTAGATCTGTATCATTTGGATGCAATTGAGCACATTGTTCTTATCTTGTCTCTGTTTTACAGGGCTGTGGATCATAACTGTGGAAGATTGCAAGTTTCCCCTGGTGCAATAATTGTTTTGACTTGGAAATATCTGTTTACTTGCCAGTTGGTCCCATCACGGCTTTATATGTTGCAGAAGTTTTTGGTATCCATTTTCAGCTACCTGATCTCACCCTTGTAGTTACTGAATTTATTAACTTTTTAGCAAATCGTGATGAAACATTTAGTCATCCAAGTAATTGCTTTTGTAGGTGCTAATAGTCTTGCCTCACCGAGGGATTTTCTTGTCCCTGCTACTTGGTATGAAGACAGTGTTATGTTAGGACCCGAATTCATGTATTCCGATTTGGAAGATGGACCCGCACCGACATTTTTGGTGGGTGACCTAAATGACCCGTTTGTAGATATTTGTAGTGGAAGCAGAGGGCTGTAGCCCACCACTAATCTGGACTGTGAAGGGGTGCGAGGGCGGAGCCCTCGAGGTATGGTATGACCCGAACCTGTTTACCTGTTTTTGTTTCTTTTTCTATTCGTTATTTCGTGTTGTTTGTTATAAAAGATATGTTTTGTCCAAAATACATTGTTGTACAAAAGTTCAGTGGGGATTTCTTCAGTACAAAGCAAGATTTTTCTTCTTCCTAGTGTTCTTGCTTGGCAAGGTTTATGTCCCTTACAAGGTGTACCTATTTTTTTCCCTCATGCCACAATAGGGACATATACAGAAACTTCTTATGGTGAGAACCTCCTCCATACATAGTCAATAAAAATTTTGTAGTCTTCTCCTAATAAAGTAACTTTCCTCAAGTATTTGAAAGTCTAAATTTACTTTGCAACTTCTCTTTATATACACACAAACTTCTCATGGCAAGCCTTCTCCTTACTTAAATTTTGTCCCAGTAAAGTAACTCTGTTTTAGTATTTAAAATCCTCTGGGTTTTAATTTACTTGTGTTCATTTTCAATGGAAAGACATCTATACCCTTTGTCCTGATAGGACAGAAATTCTCATTGAGCCTATACATGTTCTTGGCCTTCCTGATGCAAAGGATCAATGCACCAGCACCAGAAAACCTCTTCCAGATAAAGTGGTATGAATTTTCTAGGCCTGACTGAAACATGATGTAGCTCATCATCCAGCTTCACTTTTCAACATTTTCTGATACTAATCATCTCTGGGCACTGAGGGGGGGCACCTGTGGATTGGATACGTTATCAGACCCTAATTTGAAGTCATTTTTTTCTTCTAAATATGAAACCCTAATTTGAAATTTCCAGAACACAGGGACAAGAAAATCCATTATATGTTTCTCTGTTGTTTTCACTTTTCTGAAGAAAGGGTAGCTGTCTAAGTTGACTTTCATGCTGCAAGTTGCATACCCTTTTGGGCTTTTAACAAAATTAAAATCTGGAGTACTGGAAGGATATGTAGTGGAAATGAAACTGCTTTTCCTATTTTCTAAGCCAGTTGGTGTTTGAATGTTTCTGGTTTTTTGTGTCTGAGTGGTGGGGTAGTATTTATGAATGGACTGGTTGTCATTGCTTGCATTTATATTGATCAGTTGGGAGAGATGAAGATGACATCCAAATATCCAATAACAACTGGGCAACTAGCAATCACTCGAATCGAAGAGTACTGGAACTGCCCTTTATCTTTGAGGATTAAATTTGATTTTACTTTCAGGAATCATTAAAGAGAAAAGGATATGACAGATAGAGGTGGGATCCATTAGAAATTTGGGTTTCAACATTTTTAGAAATTTCAATCCACATGTTAAATACTTACACATATATATATATATGTTTTTGTAGAAATTTTCTAAAAATGTTGAAACCCAAATTTTCTCTCCTTTTATAAGAAAAGATGATTTTGTTTTGATATCAAACAAGTGTAAGCATCCACGTGATTGAAATTTAATGAGAAAAACAGGAAAGAAAAAGAAATAACAGTGAAGAAAAATATGAAATATAAGCCCCACGAACTTGTTTAACTTTTCTATAAAGTTTCACAAAATCCTAGGGTTGCAATAGGGCCGGAGTTTGGGCTTTTACAACCTCAAGTCCAGCTTTACATATTCTAATTTAAGTAAATTCATGTACTGAGCTTAAGCTCTATAAGACCAAGTTAAACCCATTATTGCCCTGACCTTAAGCTCTATAAGGCTAAGTTAAACCCATTCCCGCCTTGATTGGTCCTGTCCCTAGACCTAGCTCTGGCCCTAATCCTAATTAGCCTTATACTTGATCTTGTCCCTGGCCCTGATTGCCCATATCCCTAGCTTTGGCCTACTTTTGTCCTTGTTCTTAATTCATTGAGATCAAGAACAAAATTAGGGCTAAGATTCAGGAGAATCAGGGCTAGGGACAAGGCAAAAAATCAGGGATGGATTGGGACAAGCTCGACGGGCCAAAAAGTAATCTTAGACCCGACCTTGCCCCTAATCAGGGCTAAAATCTTGAGTCCAAGCATTATTCAGGGTCTTGAAGCCAAGCATTATGCTTAAGGTGGGTCAAGGCCATCAGGGCCAAACTTGCAATACTACAAAATTCCACAAAAAATTATGGGTATTTTTTAATTGTGAGATTGAAAAGAAAAAAGAAAAAAAGTGACACATTAGCACACAAAATTTTTTTTTTAAGCAAATTTATTTCTTATTTTTTGAATTTTTTACGTGTGGATCCCTTTAATGGACCATAAACTAATGTTGGGTCCCCTTAATGCATTATATGGATCCCAGCAAACTAACATCATTAGTTGCCGTTAAGTATATTTAAATTTGAAACATGAAAGGACAATAATGCCCCTCAAATTATTTAATACATCGTGTTAATATATAGTTTTAAAAAGAGATAATTGATAGTATTAATTATATGGTTAATATATTAATAAATTTGAATATACTTATCGACGACTAACAGTGTTAGTCTAGTTATAACCCACACGTAATATATCTCACTAAGGAAACTCAACATTAGTTTATGGTCTACTAAGGAGATCCACACGTAAAAAACTCTATTAGTAAACTTTTAAAATTTCATTAATAACAGTATATTTCAATGAGACGTCATTGTGTAAATTGTTACCAACCCAGATCCTGTAATTGAGGTTGAGTGAATTGAGACGGGGCAACATGAAAGTTCTCCATTTCTGGTATCTAGAAAAGAATCTCAATCTCCCTGTAGACTGAAGACAAATTGGGGTTAAACCGTTAACGAGATTACCAGAAAGTTTTAGTTTATAGTCACTTAATCAAAAAGGTATTAAGGTTAATAACCAACAGATTATTTGCATGATGTCTCGCCATTTATGGGTAACACAATCTGGAATCTGATAACGTCACTGGTCACAATATCTCCACGTTGGCAACTGTTCAGCCACTTGTCTCAAAAACCTTCAAAAGCACAAAAGGTAAAGACTAAAACCTGCCAGTACATAAAAGCAAAGCTTCCATGTAACTGTGGTTGCAGAAAGCTTGGCAGTCATTGTCTTTCTTCTATCCTCCCCTCTCTCTCATCCAACATGCATGATGCAAGTCTCGTCTCTCTTTTTTCCTTTTTAACCTTCTGTCCATTTCTGTCCGTCTTCTTCCTTCTTCTTCCTTCTTGTTCTTTTTCTTTTTCTCTTTCTCTTTCTCTCTTTCACACCATTATGCAACTCTTCTCTCTCTTTCATTTCTCTACATCTATCCGTCTCTCTCTGTCTCTCTCATTTGGCTTCTCTCATGTCATGAGTTTCGTTTGATCAGTCGTCCTCTCTGAACGTTTGAGAAATTCTTCTAGCTTCTTCTTTCTTTCCTTTTGCATTGGGCAAATATGTATCACAATACTTCTCTGGGAGATGCTTACAGCTAAGAAATTTCAGAGCAACGCTTGGGCAAATTGGATGCTGTATGGATTTGAAGACTTGAAAGAAGCAAGTATGTTCTCTGAAACCACTTGTTCTTAATGGGTTTTAATATTTCGGAATACTCTTTTTCTAGGGGCCACTGTTTACTACTTCAATCTTGGGTTTTCATTTCCTTTCTGCTCGCTTTAAGTTCCCTAGGTTGGATAGAACTCTGCGCCTCCTTCCTGCTGTTTGCTTTCTGGGTTTTTCGTTTTCTAGAGAAATTCATGTCCCAGGCCTTGCAAATCATATGAATGCCTCTTAGACTTTGAATCCTGCGACGATAGCATGAGGGGGCACTCCTTTCACTTTTTTTTTTTCAGTTATTGCTTTGTTTTTAGCAATCTGAATCTCAACTAAGCATTTCCAGCTGTAAAATAACACAGAATGGAAACCCCTCTGGTAATATTTATGGGGCAGATTTTGGCGTTTGTTTTGTGGGATACTTCTTACTGCTCTGGAATATTGCCTGCTGAAGTGATTCTAAGTTGTGAAATTCTGATTTTTAGTTTGCTTTAATTGGTGCGTGGCTAGTTTAATTATATCAGGGGTGTTTTAAATCCTCAACATGGAATTGAGGTGTGTTATAGTTGTTTCTAGTTATATGGCTTGCTCTGTTCATCAAATTTCGAAGGATTAAATTGGAAGTACTGGGTCCAACAAAGTTTCTTTTTGGAAATGTTAGAGGTGAACTCACTGATGAATCTGGGGCATTAGATTTTTTTCTTAGTAGAATAGAATAGAACCTGGTTGTATATTGCTAGCGGAACAGCTCTGGGCATTTGATGCCCTCTAGAGGCTAAAATTTGGGGAGATAGAGGAAAGCCATAGAGAAGGTTATGAAAGAGCCTTGATATCTTTCCAGTTAATCACAGATGAATGAGAAATTTATTTGGTATTCTAAGCCCATATAGAAGGGATGTCCGTAGACCATAAGCTGTGTTTATTTTGGTACCAGAATGCACATTAATGGAGAAATAAAATAGAGTGGCATAACTGGGATTATGTTGCTTGCAGGCACAGGGTGCCTGATTAAAGGCAAGGAGGGGGAGTACAGTGGACGCTGTTATCTCAGCTTTTCATAGTGAGCCAATTATATTCTAGAAGATAAACATGGACAGTAACTATGAGACAGACGCAGAAGAAGGGCTTGCTCTTGATTCTGCCAATAATTGCATTCAAAGGGCACTGGATGGTAATTCTGGTGCAGGTATAAATGCAGCGTCAATGAAAGAGATGATGTTTGTGACTGCCAACCCCTTGTCCGAACTAATATGGTCTCCACATAAAGGTTTGAGTCTTAAATGTGCTGATTTCAGCGTGTCCGAGAAGAATCACTCCTTTCTTAGGGGTATAGGATCAAAAAATATGATTCTTGCACCTCATGAGGTTAGTACATCAAAGGGAACTAACAATGATGAGCCTCAATCTGATGGAAACTTTCTTTCAACGCAAATGGCATCTGAATTTGACAGTGAAGTTTATGAAAGAATCACTTCTGTCTGGTCTCCCGAAAATATTTCAGGCATCATTGCAATCAATGGGCCAACAGCTCATGGACACAATCTAGGTAATCAAACTTCCATAGTGTGAAATAAATTACCATTGCCTTCTCAATGCAAAATGCTGAGTAGGTCTAGCTACAATTTAATTACTTGAATTCGTGGGCATGTCTCTGGTTCAGTAAAATCCTCAACTGTATTATGTTATGAATTATGATGCTAAAAGTGTTATTCTCTTGGTAGGATCAGGTGGAACCAACAAAGAGTCAGATGCAGAGATGGAATTGTCAGTTGAAGATATTGATCTGCATGCAGAAAACCGTTCATCTGAAAAAGGGAAGGGCCTTCATTGTGCAAATAACATTCAAACAAATGAGACTTCTGGGGTTGGAGGAAACACTATCTCAAGTTTTCAGGCTGAAACCTCTATGCCAGGTAAGCACCAACTATAGTCCTTATTGCTTTCCTATTTCATCATCTCACAGATGAACATGTTTTTCTGCAGATCTAGAAGATGTGAATCTTGTTGATTCATCTAAAATGGACCAACAAATCTTTGATCTTTCACGGCTAGAAACAGTATGTGCAATCCCTAATGAAGGAACAAGCTCAAACCCTTCTGAAAATTCTATTGATGTTGGTATGTCCAAAAACTCAATTAAACCAACTAATGCTCTCACTAACTATTTGCCACTTGTAACAACCCCAGTTAAAAATCCTGGGGGAGAACAACATGAATTGGCAACCGAAAATAATCTATGTTTGAACGATGAAGGTTCTGAGGAGGGTAGAAATGTAGTATCAGAGTCACAGCATTCTGATGAATCTAAATATAGTACTGAACAGAATAAGGGGGAATTTCCCAAGGATCAAGTATCTCCAGGTGAAGCTTCTCCATATTACAGTGGAGTCTGTTTGCGTCTACTAGAATCTAAAGCAAGATCTTTGTCTGATGAAGAAAATGGGAGAACTAAAAGGAACGATGACACCAATGAAAGTGTTGAGAGTTGCAACAGTGCAGGGTCATGTAAAATAGAAAAGAGACCACGGAGCTTTGAACCAAAATTGGTTGTCAGCAATAAAAAATTGAAGAAAGAAACCATTAAAAATCTAGGTTCTGCCTCTTTTGAGAGACCAAACAGCTCTTTCATGAGTTGGATTTCAAACATGATTGGGAGATTACCTAAGCCTGATCCAGTGGAGAAATCTTCATTAGCTCTTACAGTGAGGCCACTTCATGAACATCCAAGTCGTGGTCAGAAGTGCATGCCGTGCCAGAAAAACCCAGACCCTGAGTGCACAAGTATGGGTTTCCACGCTATTTTCCAGTCTCTCTATATTCCAAGAGAAAGGAGGCAGGACTCAGGAACTTGGAATCTTGATCATCAAGAAGAAAGGATGCAGGACTCAAGAACTTGGAATCTTGATCATCAAGAAGAAGGCTTGAAAGAACTTGATCTAGCTAACATGATACGTGATAAAAGTACTACTCCCATATCATGTGATGAGGAGAATAAAAAATTATGTGAGCATTTACCTATATCAAATGAAAAGTTTAACCAGGGTACATCTGGAAGTGCAGGTCCTTCAACACTTCCTAACATGTATACCCCACAGCTTGCTGTTCAGGCAAGCCACAAGGCCAGCAATCCTACAGTAAATAACAAGTTGCATGCTTGTACTAGTGAGGAAGGTGCACCTGGCTTATCCAACGTCCCTCTTTGGAATGATTCTAAGTCTCCATCTGGAGGAAAAGAACCATATGGAATCATGGAGCAAAATAAGTTTCCAATGTCTGAAGCAAACAGAGGAAGTCTCTTTGTTAGTGCCTGGATTAGTAGATTTTCTCCACAAGCTTCAGTTCCCTTGTCAAGTTCACCTCAGTGCAAGCATAACGGGTGTGAGACTAATGAGGGTTCTTCTGGCTGCGTCGAGCTTCAACCTCAACCCCAGAATTGTGCAATTTCTGCCAAGCAACAAAACAGTTTGGAGGATTGCAAGGATCCTTCTGCTGAGAACCCAATGGATATCATAGAAAAGATGCAGAATTATGCAGTGAACATATCCACCTCATTGGGTTTAGAAAGTAGAAAATGGCATAACTATCAGAAGGGCACCTCTAAGTTGAATCCTATTTTTCCTTCAAAAATATTCAAAAGTTCAGAGGATATGGCTTCAGTCTTTGCAAGGAGGTTGGATGCTCTCAGGAACATTATCCCATCAGTAGTAGAGAAGTGTACAGTTCCTGAAAGCACAATCTGTCTTTTTTGTGGCAAAAAAGGGCATAATTTGAGAGAGTGTTCAGAGATAGTTGAATCTGAGCTTGAAAATCTTCTCAGCAGCATCGGTCCTGATGACGGATCAGAAGATTCTTGCTTGTGCATCCGCTGTTTTCAGCTTAATCATTGGGCCAATTCATGTCCCAATGTACCCTTTAGAAGAGAAACTCATTCATACAATAATGCATCAATGGTTAACTTTGGCAGTTTTGGGAAAATGCAGCCAAATCCATCAGATAATACTCATGAAGGGGAAGCGCATTTGATCCGAATGAACATGAACAAAAAAGTGGATGAAATGAAGGTGCATATTGGACAGCTTTCAGGTTTGAAAATGCTTAAGAATTACTCTCCAGGAAAGAACTTATTCGGAAATATGGAAGAACAGAGAGCGTCCACAGAATATGTGCTGAAAGGAAAGCAGAATGCTTCAAGTTCTCAAGAGAACGACTACAAAGAAAATCGAGTTGTCACACCCTTGTGTGACAGTGTCACTAGGAATATCCCTGATGTACCAAGAGGAACCTTTGAAGCAATAAAGATGCTTCGTCTTTCTCGAATGGATATCCTCAAGTAAGTGGTCCATTTCTTAGTGGCTTGACTATCTGAACCACTCCCTCAGCCAGATAATCAGAAAGAGTAAAAAAAAATTCTGAGTTGTATTTTTGAGGACTCCTATAGGATATGTGGTAATACAACACATGATATGTTTTGGGTGCTAACTGTTATTTTCCATTTCCCAAGGCATCAAAGATCTCTAAGAGAGTATCGTCAGCATACAGTTCTTTTAATTCCAGCTTTCATTCTCGAAGCCTAGATATTTATACTTCACAAGATTCTTTGTTGTCACTAGACTAGTCCTGGTAAAATATCGGATAATAACATGATTGGAAGTGTTAGATCAGAATTCTAATTTTAACTTTTGTTCAATTGGAAGCACTGGTGACTCACTCCAATCCATTTTGGTTCTTTAGAGACCCTGCAATTTTTTCTGTGATATTTAAATCTCAACTAGCATAATCTGATGGTTTATATTCCAGAGAAAATCTTTCACTCATTGAACTCCATATCTTACATTTATACTTCCATTGTACAATGTCATCCTGGAATTACTACCATCCTCTTGCACTTTTCTTAGAAGGACAACTTGTCAGTTGTTATTATGCACTTGCGCTTCTCTTAGAAGAACTTGTCAGTTGTTATTTCTGTAAAGCATTATAGAAAAAATTTTAGGTAGTCTATATAAAGGGGTATACCTAGTGCACAAGGTTCCCACCAGGTGGGGTCTGGGAAGTTTCATTATCTATATGGCCATAGGCCTGCTTTCATGGAGAGTTGTCTTTAAGATCAGTTGAGATTATTGTGACAAGAGCTTTCTTATGCTTCCATCGGACTCTGCAGCTCTATCTTGGACAGAGTTGCACTTCCACTTGTATCTCTATAGAGATATTCATGCATGAATTACATTTTGTTTCATTTATACTTGGACACAGCTTTAAAGAGACAGTTATTATCTTGTGAGAGGAAACAACTGAAGGATGATACTTGGACTGAATTGTTATGTATCAATCAGTCTCATTAGGTAGATGACTGGTGCAATCCAAGACTTAGGAGCTGCCAAGATGGTCAATCAGGAAAAGGGCAATATATATATAACCACAAAGCCAACAAAGAATACAAAGCAAGGGAGAAAAGGGGGGGGGGGGGGGAGGACACCACAAAATGGACTGTTCAAGACCCCAGGTAACAACAACATTCCTTGGGGTGCTAAACCCAAGAACGATTGGAAGGGAGGGGGTGGTCTAGAAAGAGTCTGATTTGAGGAGGTAAGAGTGGACCTAGTCAACCCAAATAGAATTCTTGTTGGTAGAAATCTTCCAGATGAGCTTGAGTAGGCCAGCAGTATTGTAGTCCTCAATCCGTCAAATGCCCTAATCACCTTCCTTTTTAGGCTTGCAAACGGCATCCCAGGGTGGGGTGGAGAAAACACGTAGACTCATTTCCTTTCCAAAGAAAGCTACAAAACAGGACTTCCATTGCATGGATAGTAGTAGCCTTCGGGAGGGTGAAGATGCTACACCAATAGATGTAGGAGGCTTGGAGGATGGACTGGATAAGGGCGAGTCTCCCAGCACAGTAAAGAAACGGACTGGATAAGGGTGAGTCTCCCAGCAGAGTAAAGAAATCTGCCCTTGCATAATTGGAGGCACCTTTTAATAAGCTCAAGCATGGGAGCGCAATGATGGCTAGAAAGCTGGGCCGGGATAACGAAGTATTTGACTGGCAATGTACCTAGGGAGAAGGAGAGTGAGTGAGGGAGGTGGGGAAGCCAGAGAAAAAGAGATTGGAGTGGTTCTTTTTGGCAGGGTACTAACTGAAGAAGATTAGGTAGTCTAAAAATGTCTAAAATTTAGGGGACACAAATATTTAGTTAACCACAATACTAGTAATCATCCAAACCTCTTTTTTATTTTTTAGTTTTCTCCACCAACTATCCCCCCCCCCCCCTTTCTCTACTTTTGTTCCTTCCCCACTAGGTGGATAGGGCTGGGGGAAATAAGTTCCTCCAACATATCAGCATTTTCTTCAATTGCATATGCTGTAGTCAGTATTGAAGTGAATACATTATTGTCAGAAAAACCTGAAACACATAGGTCTCCTATCATCTCCTTATAGGATGAAATGATTGTCTATTGGAGAACAGATTCTTTTTATTCGGCATTTTATGTTCATAGGGAAAATATGTACTGTGCAGCTTTGAAGGTAATTAACTACCTTCTGTAAACACTACCTATGGAAAGAAAGATCACAGTGAGAGGAGAACGTTAACATACTGATAGTAAAAGAAAACAACCAAGACACCTAATCCCTTAAATCTTGGAAAAAAACACCAATTAGTGAAATTTGAGATCCAACTGAGAGGTGTTCATCCGAAAAAAGATCATCCAACTGAAAAATGACCAGTCATCTGCTTGTCAAGATAGGCACTGTGATGCATAATAGAAATCAAATTGCTTTGTTAGCATTCCTTCTCTATGGAGAATCCTTGTGTTTGATCATGGTAGGTTGGTGTTCGATCCAATCAATTCACCTTGCGGTGTGAAGCCCGGGTGTTACATTGTTATTCTCAATTCCCTTGTATTGTCCTTTCAATTTCTTCATCATAGTTTTGCCCCTGTTTTGAAGATCTATTCAGCCCATATTGTCATGCTATTATCCTTATAATACCAGTCTAGTTTCAGCCCTCTTTCACATCTGAATTTTATTTAATCTTAAGTCTATCAAATCTGAAATTGATTCCCTGGGAAAGGTCCTATTTGGCTACTGTTTTGATCAATCAAATACAGTACCACATTACACTGGGAGATAGGTTTGCTAAGGGAGATACTCGTCTACCTAGAACACAGACCTAGGTTACCCTAAACCTTTTTCATGGAAGTTAAATTGCCAATGATAACATTTATTTAGCCTTGGCTCCTCGAATAATGATTTAGCTGGAATCATTATGACTTCTGAAAAGCAACTCCTCCTTGAGAATTAGTTAATTTAAGTAATTTTTACAGTTGTCACAAGGTGAGGGGATTAGACACATCAGTGATGCAAAGGAAACATGTATGCCCAGCCTTGTGTCCTCTATCAGGTGGACAGTTCAATTCAGTAAAGTCATCTTTCAATGTGACTAAAATATATACCCACCAGGAAAGCAGATATTTGTGAACCATCAAAGGATGAACTGGTGGACTGAGGATGTGTGATGCACTAAATGAGTATTTCGGTATAGTTTTCCATACTGTTCCTCTAAAATTTATGTCCCATCCTTGCTAGTTTGATAATTTCTGATTATGTTTAACTTCAGATGGACAGCATCATCAAGTTCAACTTCTCAGCTTGATGGATTTTTTCTGCGTCTGCGGCTTGGAAAGTGGGAAGAGGGACTGGGGAGAACATGTTACCATGCGGCTTGCATTAATGGTAAACTTGGTTACACACAATCAGAACCATAGTCTCTGGTTTTTGTATTGTGTCTGTCTCTACATGTATGAGTTCTTGTTATAACTTTTAAGTTGTGGAAATATTAGAGATATATAACTAAGGCATACATGAAAATATTAGGTGTCTGTTTTTTCATTATTGTGATTTTACAGGGACACTGACAGAAAAGTCATCCAGAAGTTCTAGAATTTCCCTTTCTGTGACCATTGGGGGTTTCAGATGCTCCATTGAAAGCCGCTATGTCTCTAACCACGATTTTACAGAGGTTAAGTTCTAATTTCAGCCGATTGCCTTCTATTTGAATAGCAGTCCTTTTTCTCTTTTCCCTGCTTTTGTTGAACTATGGTGGAATGACTTGATTTTCACCAAACCCACATTTGGGGGGGGGGGGGGGGGCATGGAATCTTATCCTTAAACCTCCTTGGAAATTATGATATACAGTCTTAAATCTTAATCCTTTTGGTTTTCAGATGGTATGTCTGTCTGTCTGTGTTTAACCCTTCTTTTTAACTTTTTGGTTGTCAATGACCACTATATTTTATCATAACCTTGTCAAGACAGTTCATCACATAGTAATATTTCTTTCTTTCTTTCTTTCTTTTTTTTTGGGGTGTGCGGGGTAAGGGACGATCAAAAGAACTACTTAGTTCAGCTCTTTGGTGACGACATGGTTTTTTCCTGTATATATTGTTTATACGTTTAGTTCTTTTCCAATTTTAATAGCAAGGTAGATTTATGCGGTATCAGTGTTACATGCTTTGTAGTGATTATGCCTACTTGCTGTTTTACAGGATGAGCTTTTAGCATGGTGGTTTGCAATGTCAAATGCTGGTGAAAAACTGCCCTCTTTAGATGACCTGAAAATGAAACTTGAAGAGAAAGAGAAGCTTGGCATCTGACCATGGAAGGCTTCTTGTGTCTTCCTTCCAATTGTAACGAGGGTCTGTCATGTGAAAGAAATTATTTTTCTTTTTCTGATCTTATGCATTCATTATCTGCAATGAAAGGATGGTTTATATTTAGACCATTTAAGTAGTCAAGCCTATGATTCTTTGCTGTACAAAGCCTTTGAATGAGCATCTCAATTGTGAAAGCATTTCATGAAAGTTGAAAAGGTTTTGAAATATGAATCTAAGAGCCGTATCCCTCCATGGGTTTCAATATTGACTTCCAGACAAGTAGATGTTTTGTACTCTCAGGATACGAGATGGATTTTGGGGTGGGGGTGTGCAAAATAACACCTTGGGCGTCTAGAGATGCTCTTCTTTACCCAGGTGTAAGGGATAAGTTTCAGGTGCTGGAACTGTTCCTATCCTACATTTGTACATTTCCATCTTTGCAAATGTCAGTACAGTTGACTAAGTAATAAGTTGGCTACGAAATGATCAGAGACAAGCAAGACCATTACAAGTTTACTAATCTTCTTTCAAAATTTTGAATTGAAGTCCATGACACACCAAGGTATAGTGCAATTGCTTGGGGAAGATTTAGATTTGAAGTTTTCTTTAAGTTCTTGGGACTATGGTATGCCTGTATGAACTTCAAATTGGAACACGCCAAAGATGGCCTTGTGGTAGGTAAACAAAGATGTAAGATTCTTGCATGGATCATAACTTTAGATATGGCACCTAGGACCTCTATGCTATATTGTAGAATCCATCTCCATAACTTTGCATATCGAAGAACTTCAACCTTTTGGAACTTTCTAATAAATATATCACTATACTAAGTCTTCTAAACCTACAATTCTCATGTCATTGGGTTTCTCCTCCTCCAAACACTGTAACAGTTCTATTTCAGATTGACATTCCAATCATAGCCTTAAGATTGTTCCGTTTTTAGGTTTGACATTCCAATCAGTAGTTTCAACAAAAAGCAGATAATTCTGGGGCAATCAAGGGCAGTACTGTGTCTAGAAGCGTCGATGCTTCAAACATCAACAGTGATGAATACTATTTACACTACCAGAGTCTTTAGAGGAAACAATCTTGAAAAGTCCAATGAAGAAAAATAAAATCATAAACGAAAAAGTAGCAAAACAGACGAAACTTAACTGAACCTTGAAAATAAAGCTCACCTTATGTGATCTTTAATTCTCCAAAAGTTACGCATTTGACGAAGAGACTGCATCAAATTTCAAACCTGCACAAGCGTTTCGAAACAGTCAAAAATCGTTGAAAGACGAACACAATGGATGACTATATCCAAATCAGAGAAGATGAACGAGACCGAAAACGAACGAAGGAGCAGGAAAAACTTTTTTTTCTTCGGAAAACGAAGAGTCCAACCCAACGCATACTTCTGACCGAATTTTCAATTTACCATGCTCAACTTTCCCGCTTAACAGTTTTATGGGAAAATTACTTGATTAACTAGATTTAAGTTTTTATTACAAAATAACCACTCAAAGTTTTACTTAATAAAACTAAGGGTAATTTTCATCTGGACCCGAGGTTGGCAGACACTAGTCCGTTGTTTATTGCATAGGCTCCCTTAGTTTGAATGATTAAATAAGACACACTTAATAAAATTGTTAATTTAATTTTGTGACAAATACCTTGGTCCTTAGTTTCTTTTATTATTTTAATTTTAATTTATTAAAATAGATATCTCAAAATAACCTTCCACTCACCCTCTTCACCTTCTAGCTTCTCATCTTCTCCTCCACCTCCAATTCCACCACCACCAAAACCACTGCTCCCGCTTGTGCCGGCTCTCGGTTCCCGCTCCCCCGGCCTGCTTTCTCCTGCCGCCCTTTTTGTTCGGGATTCCGTTTCCGCCGCCGGCGGCCGTTCTTCTCCTTTTTGTCGTTCTCCGTGTCGGCTCCGTTGGCTTGGCTTTGGCGTTTTCTCCGTGTGCGGGGGGGGGGGGGGTGGGGGGTGGGTTGCTTTTCCGGGCTCCCCGCAATCGCCTCCACCATTGTGGTGCTTTGCTTGTGGGACCATGGCGTTCGTGTTGTTGGTTCTCTTGGCCGTGCTGGTGGTGGTGGTGGGGGGGGGATGAGCTGGCGGGTCGGTTTTTGTGTTTTTTTTTTTTTGGTCCGGCCGGGTTTTTGTCCTTTATTTTTTATTTTTATTGTGTGTCCTTTTTTTTTCTTCCCGGGGCCTTGCTCCGCTGTCCGCCCCCGGTCCGTGTCCTCTCTAAAACTGAGTTTGGATTTACAAAACTAGCCAAAATAGTGATTTTCACCAATTTGAACATTTTTATCCTTATAATTAATCATACTAATAAATGGGTAAAAATATTCAAATGGAATGAAAAATTAATGATTTTTTCATTTTGAACAAAATAGTGATTTTCCTTTTTTAATGTGGTTAATTTTAGGAGTTAAAAATGTCAAAAGAATGAAAATTTACTATTTTGGCTAGTTTTGTAAAACCCAAACTTAGTTTTAGTCAATTTTATTAAGTGAAACATTGAATGGTTATTTTTATAAAAGAAAACCTAAAAGTGGCTAATCATGTAATTTTCCTCAGTTTTATGTCACCACATCATGGTATCCACCATATCAACGGTGTAGAGCCAAGCTTATCTCAACCTTGTGTGAGACCCACAACAATCAACAGGGTAGAGGATTCAGATACTTTCTGTACCACATCGTCAGGTTTTATCGGTGGATATCAATCCATTTTCTAAAAGCGTGATTTTTTTTTGGGGTAAATAGGCGCTGATTAATATAATATAAAATAGTAAATTAGAACCTATAATAGATATTTCCCGTGGTATCGTCTACAACAATTTCCACCAAACGATGGACGAAAATACAATTTGTAAAATCCAAACCCTCAAATGTTCTCTAACAAATCACGCACTGTCCAAGATACAGCCTCTGGTTGATCCACTAAACTACTAGAGTGGTTGATCCTCTGGAGTAGTAGGATGGTTAGGAACCTGATTTTTTAGTTGAGAGGTAATGAGTTCAACTCCTACTAGCGGCATATGTAATATAACTATCCTTATATATATTAAAAAAAAAAAAAATGTCTTTGGGATTCACATCCTCCTTTCCTTACAATTCCCTGTAATTCCCTCATTGGATTGTGCCATGTGGCATTTAAGTAATCCAATGGTTATCTAATTTACTTAAATAACCATTGGATTACTTAAATGCCACATGGCACAATCTAATGAGGGAATTACAGGAATTGTAGGGAAATGAATTACAGAGGATGTGGATCCCTATTACTAATACACCCATCGTTGCATATCTTTCCTGATTCCCAACCACCGATTCTTCTATATACAGAAGTTGTTATTTTCTTTCCTTTGCACGTCTTCGTTATCTACGTGTCAACATCTGACAATATTACCCAAAGGCGTGATTTCTCTCCATCCATGAGACAACGTCCTCTCCCATCTAACGATCCTCTCCTTCCCATGGACGAATCATTATCATCCAACGGTCGGACCCCAAAGCTATACCAAAATCGACTCTCATTAAAAAACAAAAAAAATACATGTGGCACCCACCTAGTTAACTTACTTTATCGTTCAGACCAATCCTAGCAAAATTGCCACACCACCACCAAAGATATTTTATAAGAAAATAAAAAGTAGAACTCGACGTGCTGATTGGCAGCTGCTGCTAATTTTTTCAAGTTCACAAACGCAACCCCCAGAAACCTTTTCTCATCGCGAATTATGTTGAAAGGATTTCCAACCTCAGGAACGAACAGGAACAGATTCCATAAACGCAAACTTTGTCAAATTTGCATCATTGCTTTCTACGAAAATCTTCGTCAGGTGACTATAATCCAGGAATTATAACCGTTTAAATTCTATAAAACCGAGGAGGAAATCAGATACTACTGTTGTACAAATTTTGGTTCCATCTTTTACGTTTTAAGCATCTTACAATCTAAGATGATCAACTCCATTTAAATTTACATCACTCTACTCTTCTCAGAAGGCTGAAAATCCCATTTTACTTCTTCGCCTTTCTGGCAGGAGCTTTCCTCACCGGCGATTTCACACTCTTCGGCTTCTTCACACTCTTCGCCGGAGCCTTTTTAGTCGCAGGAGCAACTGCCTTTGAAGCCGCCGGTTTCTTCGCACCCGGAGAAGATCTAGTGATAGTTCTCGCAACCTTAGAAGCTGGCTTAGCCTTTGGCTTAGGTCCAGGCTTAGGCTTCGCAACAGCCTTTGGCTTCGCCGCAGCCTTCGGCTTGGCTGGAGCAGCAGCTTTCGATTTAGCAGCAGCAGGCTTAGTCTCCGCTTTACGCTTAGCAGGAGCGGCTTTAGGCTTGGCTACAGCCTTCGGCTTCGCAGAAGCTTTGAGCTTCCCAGCTACAGGCTTCTTGGGAGCGGAAGCAGCTACAGACTTCTTGGGAGCGGAAGCAGCTGCAGGCTTCTTGGGAGCGGAAGCAGCCGCAGGCTTAGCCGCAGATGGCAGCTTGTATGAGTTTTTAACCTTCACGAGCTTTCCTCCTGCAACAAATTTCTTCAGGTGGACCAGGACAAGCTTCTTAAAGTTTGGTGGAAGGCTTTCCTTCTGCTTCTCCTCGATGAACTTCGTAATTGCGTACTGGCTTGAACCAGTTCTCTCTTTCAGAGAGACTATCGCACCTTGGACCATCTAGGGTTTACAATTACCACATAAAAAACGAACAAATCAGATCCACAGAACAATTACATCGATCGGCAAGAGCGACGAAACCAAATGATGAAAATGAGTCGAATCTTGAATAAATTACAGAGTTTCGGTTACCTCAAGGTATGGAGGATGAGCAGAAGCAGCCTTTGGTTTCTTCGTTCCAGCAGCCTTCTTAGGTTTAGGCTCTTTCTTAGCAGCGGCTTTCTTCGCCTTCGATGGCTTTGTTTCTGGTTTCTCTTCGACCTGCTCCGTAACCGGAGGATCGGAAACTAATTCGACAGCAACAGTAGCTTCTTCAGTAGACGCCATAATTGAAGCTTGATGAAGAGATTGAAGATCAGAAATTAGGGTTAGGACAAACGTTAGAACGAAACAGCAAAGACAGAGAGCGAGAGAGAAAGAGAGAGAAGAGGCGTTAAGAAAAGGCTATCAGCAATTACTAACGACCAGTATTTTCGTTGGGACTAGACGAGAAATGGGGGGAGGGATTAAATACTCACCGGCTAAGAAACGCCAGCCAAACAAATGAGCGCTGATTGGTGGAAGGCACACTCATTCGGATCTCTAAGTTGGAAAATTTTAAATGTGGGTCATTGGATTAGTGGCTATCGACGGTCAAGAAAGTCTATTTGAGATTGGTTCGGATGGATTGTAAATCAAAATAGGAGTTTGGATATAGTTGTGTGTGTTTTCCACCTCGATTCTTTTAGGGATAACTTGGTTGATACTGAATGGAATTTAGTAAGGTTTGGATGGTTTTGTAGCTACTTAGAATAGCTTTAAAATGAGTGCTCATTGGCCTTATAAGGCTAAGGGATGTGAGAGATATTTGATTTCAAAGGAACAATGGTCAGAACTAGGGTTTTGATGGAGTTGACTATACTTTGAATGAATTTTAAGAAAATGCTTAACACTAATGCATGGGTTTTTATTCTAATTTGACTCTAATCTACCTAATAAACATGTAGGTTCAAGAATCGCGAGAATCCAACGAAAAATGTGGGAGAAATCTTCATTTGAATACAATCGAAGTTGAACAAGTTTTATCTCTATCATTGTAGCATTTTGAATACAATTGAAGATTCCATGTTTATATGTGATGTTGGTGTTTAATCTACACAACTTTAGAATACAAGTCAGTGCAAATCTTAGTTGAATGCTTATTAGTTTTTGTATTGGTTACATGAGTTTTGGAGATTTCAAATCTATGGAGTTATAATTCATAAAATATACTGTTTGGTTAACCTGAATTTGTGGAATGAAATTTTATGAATTCATCCTAAAAAGCTATTTGGTCGAGATGATTTTTGTGAATGTGCAAATGTTTAGTGCTTCTATAGTAGGGTGAAATCCAAAGCTTTCACCCAATACCCATAAATTTACATATTCACGTTTTTAGTGTATAAAAATAAATCTCTAGATATAATGAATCCAAGGATTTTCAAAGCCAAACGGGTGTAAATCTCTGGATTCATGTAACCAAACAAGCCCTTATGTCATGCAAGTAACAATGCGTGTAAGCTTTCACGAGGTTGTCCACTCAATTCTTTTATATTCAACCTTTGCCATGAGCTTTCCATCGTCTTCCTTTGTTCTGTATTATAAGTTTTAGTTGAAAATACATTTAGGCATATAAATAAGTGAATTGAATAAAAACTTTACTAGGGAAATCAATAAATTGTGTCAACCACTTAGAGTACTCTTTGATACCAGTTAACGTGTTGATCTATCAAATGACTTCCCTACCTTTATATGCAAAAAAAAAATGTGCATGTTTCATATGGCAACATGATTTTGTTGATATCAACCATATATTACAATTTGAGCCTAACAAATGACTAGAGTATACCACATTTCTATGTAGACTTTCCACTAAATGATATGTTTTATGTCAATCCATTATTTAAATATAAAAATCATGTTCACTATTCTTCACTTATTATCATTCATCTTGTGGACTACACTATATTCCATTTGAACTCTATATTTGCCCATTTCCATCTATTCATTCTAGTTGTTTTTTTTTGTAAAACAAAAAATTTATAGTTTATTTGGGTTAAAATCACTGTTATAATAGTTGAATATCAACATTGATTGAGAATTGCATGACAAATGTGGTAAAGTTTTTAACTTAAAAGTTAGTGGTGTATTTTACATATAATCCTTCAGTATTAAGCAATTCAAATGATGCAATCATACAAACAAAATTTACAACTTGAACCAATAAGAGGACTGGAACTTCATTGGGAACCAAAATCGGAGGGGTAGTAGGATGGTTAGGAACTTGACTTCTCAATGGAGAGATTGTGAGTTCAAACCCCTACTGGCATATGTAATATCCCTATCCCCTATATATAAAAGCGCCTTTGTACTAAAAACGGAATTGCCACCTAATAACTTACTTGGATGAATCTGGTTCTAATGATTTGTTTATGGGTCGGATATGGTCTTAGTGATTGGAGCAAATGAAACCGTTAGAACCGGTTGGCATTTGCATAAATTTTATAAAATTTCCTCACTTTCTTAGCTATAAATAACTAAGTATTCTTTAGTCTCTAGGCCTATTTGGTTACTTAAGTATGGAGATTTCAAAAAATTAAGAGTTTTCAAATCTATGGAGTCATGGTTCGGAGAGTTCTATCTAGGTGATTCTGTGAATGCGCAAATGTTTAGTGCTTTTATAGTAGGGGTGAAATCTCTAAATTTCACCTCATACCCATAAATCCACATATTCACGTTTCTAGTGTAAGAAGGTGAATCCTTAGGTTTCATGAATCCAAGGATTCACACAACCAAATGGGTATAAATCTCCCATTTGTGAATCCAGAGATTTCAATTTAATAGATTTCAAATATATGGAGCCCTAATTCATAAAATTAACTATTTGGTTGTGGAATGAAATCAGTGGATTCATCCTAAAAAACTATTTGGTCAACGTGATTTGTGTGAATGCGAAAATATTTAACACTTTTATAGTAGGAGTGAAATCTCTGTATTTCACCTTATACCCATAAATCTACATATTCACGTTTTTTGTGTAAAAATATAAATCTATAGATTTCATGAATCTAGGGATTTTCCACAACCAAAATGGGTATAAATCTCGCATTCATGAATCCAGAGATTTGAAATCTCTGGATTCATGTAACCAAACAAGCCCCAAAATAGTCCAAAAAGGATGTGATTTTTACATGGAAACCAAAAAAGAAAAAAAAAGTTGGATAAATTGGACTTTTCTTTTTTAATAATAAAAGGGGATGCAGTAAAGGCAATCTTGTGCCTCCCCGCTAACGCAATCTTTGGACATTCAAAAGAGTTCAACCTATGCAAGCATTAGCCATGATGTTGGAATTCCTAAATGTTAATTAATATTGCATTATATCACTGTGTTATTCCTTCCACAAACGTGGATATATTTATACATGAAAAGAAAGTTACTTTCTTAATTCTATATATTGTCTTGCTTACCATTCTTGCCAAATTTTGATTTAAGCAATATGTCTTTCCTAAAACTATTCCTATCAATTTGTGATTACAACAAAGATAGAAAACAGAATATACAAGGAAGAAAATATATATAAAATACATATATGGAAAGATATGGAACAATGAAATATAAAGATATGATAAGACTACCCCTCAAGATGGAGCATGGAGATTACGAACGTCCATCTTGGATAGTAAGAACTTGAATGGTTCATTGCCGAGTGATTTAGTGAAGATGCGAGCAAGTTGGCAACCTAATGGTGTGAGGAATCTTAGTTGGAATGATGAGGCCTTGTTGTCGTCAATTATGAATGAGGTGGCAATTTATTTCAATGTGATTATCATGTTTGTGGAAAACAGGATTTTGTCAGCCATATGAAGGGCTACTTGATTATCACAATATAAGGAACACAACATCATGCAACAAATAAGTTATCCGTATCAATTCACAAGTAGCAACAACCATTGCACGATATTCAACCTTAGCATATGATCAAGAGACGGCATTCCCCCCAAATTCAGTAGGAAAACTATATTTAAAACGAAGTGCACGTGCAACATTAAGAAGGTGACAATGTTTACGTTCTACAACACCATTGTATTGGGGGGTTGCCAACACAATTGGAATTGTTGAAGAGCCCCCAAAGACAATAGATAAGAAGTAGTAGCATGGTTAAAAAATTCAGTTGCATTATCAGACCGAATGCATTTTATTTTAATGTTATATTGATCATAAACCATGGCAAAAAATTGAGAAATTAATTGAGTAACCTTAGATTTAAAGGTCATGAGAAATAACCAAATACTACGAGAATAATCATCCACAATGGTTAAAAATAATGTGAATCAAATAAAGAGTTCGATAAGGTCCCAAAAAATACTGTTAGAAAATGGAAGACAATATTGTTTAGCTAATGGACAAATAGTTCATGTGCACTTATTGGAAAAAGAAATTGCAGGACTAATACTGTGCAAATGAGACATAGAAGTGGGACCCGGGTGGCCCAACCGCCAATGCCAAAAATCAAACTGGTTGCCAGGGACATCAGCTGAAAAGGGTGGTGCTAAGTTAAGAAGGTAGTGACCACCATGCTTGTTACCCATCACAATAATCTTATTCGAATGTTGGTCCTAAAAGGAACAAGAATTATTAGTGAATGTGACAAGAAAATTGGAGGAAGAAGTGAGTTTCCCAATAGAAAGTAAATTAAACTTAAATGATAGGACAAACAAAACATGACCAAGGGTAAAGTTTGGTAACAAAAGTGATGGATCCAAAATGTGTAACAAAAGCATAAGAACCATTAGGTAAAGCAATGAGTAAGGAAGAAGAGCATGAGGCAAGGCTTGTAAATCAAGATGTGTCAAAAGCAATGTGTTATGTTGCACTTGAATCAAGGATCCAAGGAGAAACAAGAGAAGATGCTAAAAGATTACCTGCTATGTTAACCATAGGGTGATTACCATTGGGAATGAGTGTGAGAAGATGTTGGATCTGCTTAGGTGTGAGAGATGGAGTGGTGGATAGAGCAGAAATAGGGGTAGCAAGTCGAGCAATAGTGCTAGGCAATGAATTAGAAGTGGGGCGCTTTGTGTCATGCAAACAGTCCATCACTCAGGGTAGCCATTATTTTGGACAACTCTCTGAGTGTCCATCTTTATTGCAGTAAGCGCAAAGATAAGTGGGCTTGGATGAGGATTGGCCAGATCAATTTGTGATTACAAGAAGGATAGAAAACAAAATTTACAACAAACGAGGAAGAATATATACAAAATACATATGTGGTAAGATATGGAAAGATGAATCATACATATGACAAGACTAAGGAACTAGAACTGGTGGATAATGATATCAGATTTGGAACTAACAAACTTATTAGTCTAGATCTACTCTTGATGTCATAAAATGGAACCATTAAGAAACCAAACCAATAGCCCAAAACCTAACCAATTAACATCACTATTACTAGAATGTGTCTTTGTATATAAATACACTTGTAGCCTTTGTAATCTTATGCTTAAGTGGTTACAATTGGTCATTAAGCATAACTATCTCCATCCTTAATATTGTACAACAAATTGCTTCGACACCCCAAAACAAAGGTTTTAATGCACTGACACCTCATTTTATGTTTCATAAGTATAAACACCTCAGAGTTGGACTTGTTTTCGACAAATTAGTCCAAATCCTTGATGATCTCCGTTAAACTATAATTTTTTTTAAAAATTCCATAGCTACCCTTTAAGGGGTTGTAGATGACCTAAATACCCTTTTCATCAATCAAGCAAAACCTTTTTATTTATGATTATGTTTAGAACTTTAAATGTATGTCCCTATAATTTCCCTTATACAACTGTACTATTGTACAAGAATGCCCATCTCTTCAATCTGTTTTCAAGGTCGATCTCATGATCCATTTTTGCCTTAAATTTTATTTTTGTTTTTTCATTTGGGTTTTCAATTTCATTTAATGGGTGTTGGGGAGTAAAAAAAATTAAAAAAAATTAAAAAAAATAAAAAAATAAAAAAATAAAAAAAATAAAAAAAAACTATTCTAAGGTGAAAGGGGCCAATTGCCTATGAAACTTAAAATGGGGGTGTCAATGTAATAAGGCTTTTATTTTGGGGTGTCGCCGTGTCGGTGCTCTAAAAGGGAGTTTTTTTAGGAAAGCCATTTTAGAGATTAAGTGGAGATAGAATCCTAGATTAGAGAGGTGACTAAATCGTTTGTGAATATTTCTTAAACTATTTGACTTGATTTTGGACTTTTGAATTGATAAGTCATCAGATATAAGAGTGTTATACATTAAGGGTATCAATGAAAACCATATTGATCCAAACATGCATAAATTTGCCCTAAGTTTAGCCCAAACCTAATTAGGCCTACTTAGGCTAGTTAGGTTTTAGGTTTAGGCCATGAGCTAAAGGCCTAAACATATTTTCGCAAAACTTCAGTCGCCATTAGTTTATCAATATCATCAGATCTAAGATTTAGAGTCTCTTTAGCTGCCATTGAAAACTAGTTTTAGGGCCAAATAACCAACATGATCCTACCTGACCAGTCAAGTTCAATCATGGCCCAGATGGGGGCTCTTACATCCTGTAGGATTGGTTTTAGATTTGGTGTTCTAGGGTAGAGTCATGGTTTAGGAAGGCTCAACCCAACTCGATTCATTAACAATCAGGTGAAGTTAACATCGAACAAATGGAATCAGAGATGAATGTTCGAACCCAAAACTTCTTTCGTCTTGGGTTCAACTCTTTTCCTTGGAGGAAATCTCCCAAGGAGTGCCTAATGAGTGAAGAGAAGCTACCATGTGTCAAGTGTTGATCTATGGGTCAAGATAGAACATCTATTTTTACCATAGTTGAATCTTGATTATGTGAAAACCCAAATACCTTCATTCAAACATGATCTGGATTCCAATCTCCCCCTACTGACAAGTTTTTGTCTTCCTCTTTGTGAAGACAACAAATGGTGTTTTAGGGATATTTCTAGTTGGTTGAGGGTTTAAAGTCAATATAGTTTCAACCATTTAAAAGTCTAATTGCTCCAACATTACTTGGAGAAACAAAGAAATTAAGTGCAAGCCGTTGCTTCTATCTATCGCCTTATTTCTACAGTAGCACATTTATTCAGCAAAACTAGAGCAAAAAAAAACTCACTATCTTTTCAATGTATAAAGTCAAAGTGTTTGATAATGAAAATTTTTCATCAAAATACATCTAAAGAAATTCAATTTGAAGCTAGTTATGACAAAGGCCCATGAGAGATTTAGCTGACGATTCCACAACAATTATAATATAGGTAGGCATGAAAAAGTTATATCTCAGAACCTAGCTATTTCAAGTTTAATAAATTGGCTTATTACATTCTCCTAATTTCTTCAAACTTTGGGATGGGAAAACACCCAATATCTCATAGCGAAACTCTCTTCGACTTATTCTTGAAAGGGTATAACCGCATATCAACTAGCTGGAAGAGATGGAACATGAGAAGGGACCCAAGAGAAATGGAAGTTAAGAGATAGATCTACCTCACGAAAGACATCGAAATCCATTGAAATCTCCTATCTTGAAGTCTTTGCAATGAGGAAGACGACTGGAATCCAAATTGGCTCGAGTTTTCACCAAATTGAGTTTCAATTAGGGTTAAAATGGGCGTTCTACCATGGCTCTTAAATTAGCATATGACACATGGGAGTTTCTCATTACTCATCGGGCACTCTTTGTGAGATTTTCTCCAAGGATAGGAGCCAGACCCTAGTATTACTCTGCCTCCACATAAAAGGTCAGCATCGCTATGCTAGAAGTACACTGATGATTGAGAACACCCCTCCCCCACCCCCACCAATAATAAAAAATAAAATAAAAGAGAGTAAAAAAAGAGGCACGTTTATGGGGTGAAATCAAATGCGCTTGGTTTTTTCTTTTATATCGAATAAACTAGATCTATTTAGGGCCTGTTTGGTTACATGAATCCACAAATCTTTGGATTCATGAATCTGAGAATTATACCCGTTTGGTTGTAAAAATCTCTAGATTCATAAAATCTAGAGATTCACCTTTACTAAAACACATGAATCTGTAGATTTATGGATAAAGAGTGAAATCCAGAGATTTCAAAAAAGCTATACATTTGCACATTCACAAAAATCACGTCGATCAAATAGTTTTTTAGGATGAATCCACATATTTCATTCCACAACCAAACATCTAACTTTATAAATTATAACTCTATAGATTTGAAATCTCTAGATATTTGAAATCTCCAGACTCATGTAATCAAACAAGCCCTTTGGTTACATGAGTCTGGAGATTTCAAATATTTAGAGATTTCAAACTGTTCAACTATGGGTTATAATTTTAAGTTGTGTTTGGGGGTCATCCTTGATCGTTGAGGCGCTCTTTCCCCCCCTTCCTCCTTTGTGTAAGGTGTCTCGTTTCGTCTTTCCCGCTTTCGTCTGCCGAGTTTATCTCTCGTAACAAACCCTTTGCTGGAAAGGAAAAAAATCGTTTTTAAATTTTCCTTTTCCATGAAAATACAAACACAATTCATTTTAATTGTGGCGTTAAAGAAGAAAAAAAAACCAACTCAACCCAAACCAGACCAAGCCGAATGGTCCAAACTGAGTAAGTGACCTATATAAGGTAACATCTTGAGAGCCGAAAACCTAACCATCGGTGAAGGGGAATTAGGGTTTTATCTTTGCATCTTCGTTTCAGTATCCTCTAGCTCTTGCTTTGCAGTCATGGTGGGTGGAACTTTTCTCTTGCTTGATGCATTCTCATTCACTTCTCTTAGTGTAAGACTTTACTGATTTCGGTGTTTTCTTTGTTCCCTCTAGGCGGATGTGGAAACCGATGTCGTCTCAGGACTGCCAAAGAGGAGAACATTCAAGAAGTTCTCCTTCAGAGGAGTCGATTTGGATGCTCTTCTTGACATGTCAACTGATGATCTTGTCAAGCTATTCACTGCCCGCGCTCGCAGAAGGTAAGCCTCACAATCATCGCATTTAACTGCAGGTTATTGCTTTAATCCATCTAAAAGTTTCTGGTTTTTCCTTTTTTAAGGTTCCAACGAGGTTTGAAGAGGAAGCCAATGGCTTTGATCAAGAAACTGCGCAAGGCGGTGAGATTTCGTGTCTTTGTTTATTTCTTTAGATTTTTCGTACGAATTTATTTATTTGTTTGAGATGTAACTATTAAAATATTAATTCGCCTGGTTGTGTTGATACGAGATTCTTATTGCTGATTTGTTCCGCCGTTGTATTTAATTCTGTTGGATCTATGTCACCGCGATATGATTTCTGGTTCACTATCAAGTGATAGCTAAGTTTTTTCTCAAACTATTTTTGTTTGATGTGTATAATTGAAACCTTTTGACTCAATGCTGTTATGTTATGCAACTACTGGAGTCTGTGCGATTTAGACAGGAATGTGCTTCCTTAGTTGAACAAGGAAAACTTAGTTTATGTCTGTTCCTCGGATGGATTTATGACAGCCAGCTTATTAGATTTCCCTCTCCATCAAGTGATGGCTAATCTATTGATCTGTGTTATTTATTTCAAATTAATATTGTTTTTCTTTTCTCTTTTTGAGTTTTCTCAAAATATGTTTGTGGAGATTCTTTTCCGTTCTGAAGCGTTAGAACCATTTTAGTTTATTCTGTCATGTAATCATAGGGACCTGGGAGATTTTGGGAAATTAGACTTCTCTGGCTAGAATCAAGAGAATGTTTTTGGGCTTGTCCTTGATGGCTGCTTATTTTTTGATGGAGTTTCTTTAATATGGTCAGAGGGCTTCATAGCTTTGGATATGAAGCTATTGTTTTAGCTTCTCCCTTTGTGTGCATCTCTATGATGAACTTATTTGTCTGTGTTTGCTCTTCTATTGAACTGCCTTATTGCGTTTCTTGCCATGATGAAAAAAGAGGATAGAATCTAGCTTAGTTAGTGTTGTTATAGCATGAGAATTGGAGTTGAAATCATGATTTTGATAAAATTTTCAAGGGAGAATGCTCTCAAGACAGGGATGTTTGGTTTGGCCCTGATGAGGGTCCAATAAGGCCTCAACAAATAATTAGAAAATTTAAAAAATTAATTGTAATTATTAAGAAGTATACTGTAAAGAGAAATTTATACCAAAAGAAAAGGTTACATGTATGGAATTTGCTTCTTGCATTTTATAGGGTGGGGTCTGATTTCTCAGTATTCATACCTAGCATGGATTTTAGTTGAGGTTTTAAAGCAAAAAATGAACATGCAATCCAGTAGGTATTAGATGTTTAGGCAGTAGGCAACAATACAAGCCAGATTTGACCTTATATGCAAAATCAAAGGATAGAAGTTGTCAAGGGTTGTATATAATGTTTGGTTTACAGTATTTGTTTGAAGCTACAAATCAGAGCTCATGGCTAGCAATGGGACATGTGGGTTTGGTAGATTATGTAACTATCTAATTTATGCCTCAATTCAATTTGACTGAATGCGCACGTGAAGCTGATTTAGTTTTTCACATGGTAATAGGGATTATTGTTATGAACTTCATGTTATTATTCATGTTGATTTAATTTTTCCTCATGGTAGCCTGGTAGGAGATAGAGTTGAACTCATTCAGAATTTAAATTAGTTTTTGACAAGGAGCTAAGGTACGAGTTATCATCAGCCTTTTTCTAGTTGATTTGTAGCAATGTAGCCTATTGATTGGGATAATGAAATTGATTATACCATGGTATGCTTGGTTGGGACACCCCCACCTTTCCTTTTTCAGTTTGAAGACCCTGTTTTCTTCCCATCAAGCCTATTTTCCTCCAATAATACTTTTGTCTACTCTGCTGACATGTTATTCTTTTCCATCTTACTTTCCCAACTGACTCTCTTGTTGGCATGGCTTGATAATCCATAGCAATTGGTATAGCTGGTTGGTTGTAAACCCCAATTATTCTGCAATTTGGTGGTTAACATTGCCACTTAGGATATTATCCTGTTGTGTGGGTATTTAAAATCTGCTTGAGAACCAATTCTGACACTGTCACTCTCTGTAATTCAATTCATTAAGGATATTATTCTTTTGTATCTTATTTGTTTGTCCATTGTAATTTAATTTCTAGGGTGTATGAACCTGAGATTACATCAGCTATGGTTGTGCTTCTGTTTATTGCAAATTTCTCTGGCTGGCCAAGAGTGAGATTGCTTGTATAAATGGCTATTGGAGATTGATTTTATTTAGCTCTTTCTTGGTAGGAGTGGCAGTTTGATTTGTTTAATTGATACCCAACAAATTATTTTGTGCCTGAACACCTAGCCGGTGTCGTATGTCTTCCTCTGTAGATGATGAAGTTTCTTTAACCATATGCCTAGTTGACGTTGGCGTCATATCAATCATCACGACCAGTGTTTATATTTTGGAATTCTTTGATCTGAATTTTTTATATAGAATGTTTTGTATGACTTATCACTACCGCAGTTTATTCTTGGTTCCATATTCATGGACTCTTCCTGAATAAGTAGAGTGGTATTTTTCTTGAGCAACATCATTTGCTGAATGCTTACAATTTTGTATAATTGAACAGAAGCGAGAGGCTCCACCAGGTGAGAAGCCAGAGCCAGTTAGAACTCACCTCCGGAACATGATCATAGTGCCCGAGATGATTGGAAGCATCATTGGGGTTTACAATGGAAAGACCTTCAACTCTGTTGAAATCAAACCAGAGATGATTGGTCACTATTTGGCTGAGTTCTCAATCTCTTACAAGCCAGTCAAGCATGGAAGGCCCGGTATTGGTGCTACCCACTCATCCAGGTTCATTCCTCTCAAATGAGGTCTTCAGAGGCACTGTTGGATTTCAACTAATTTTCAGATCTCAGAGATTTGTCTGGTGCTATTTATGTTTTCTTTTGGTGCCTTTTTGACTAAGATTTTGTCCCCGTTTATAATTGTTGTTAGTTCCTTAATTAGTTGGATTTATACTTGAAACTTTTATTTGGGCAAAATCGATTTTGGACCTTGCAGCTTCAGTTAAGATAGTCTAGGAATGCCTTTTCTTTTGTTTACTGTTTGTTGGAAAATTAGTATTATTTTCATACCCTAGTTGCTTGTTCAATCTTGGGAGGGTTTTCAATGCCTGCGGCATACTTTTGGTTGGTTAAATTGAATGCATTTCCGGCCAATGGTGTGTGGCTTTGCAGGCCATAAGCTTGATTTGCTTGAGGTAATCGCCTTTAATTAAGCAGTACCTTAATCAGAGAGATTTTTTTTGGTAACCTAATCAGAGAGATTTGAAGGAGACCGAAATGATAGCTGACGAATAATAGAGTACGATTAGGAGAATCTCAGATATTATACGTTTGCATCTCTAATCCATAGAGATGCATATTGTCGATGTATTTCTCTATTTCTTGAAGGATAAATATTAGTTTATATCAAAATATATTGTCTATACAATACGGTATGATGCCATATCTCTTAAAATCATAAAGTTGGTATCTACTCATCCTTTGGCTGCATCATTGGAAGAGAAGAATTGCAAGCTGAACATTGGCTCCCTTGGGGGATTATGTGAAACTCAACTCCTGCTTCTTGTATGAATTGTGAAAGTGGATTGGGTGTCATTATAAAAAAACTCTAAAGATGAGCGATCGACTGCAGTTTCCATTCCTACTCATCGACTGTAGTCTCCATTCCTACTGATTTTTTTTGAGGTAATTGAAGGTGCGATTCTTGGTATTACAATGTTTAAGCGATGGCTTATGCTGGGTTAAAGCGAAGGTGGATTGCTAACCCTTGGTTAACTTTGTCAATGGAATAGTGGAGGTTGCTATCATCATTCACAATTTGTTAGAGACTTCAATTTCTTTTTTTGTTTTTTATTTGAGAGAGACTTATTAGTTTTGCTAACTCTGACAAGGATGGCTGTCTCTGTGCGAATGAATTTGAATTACCGAAAGAAAGATACTGGTACTTAAGATCTTGACAGTCATAATTTATAAAATTAAATATTTAGTTGTGGAATGAAATTTGTGGATTCATCCTTAAAAAACTATTTGATCGACGTGAGTGAATTGCATGCTGCTTTTTTGAAATCTCGATTCACCCTTACCTATAAATCTACAGACACGATAGTAAGGTGAATCCAGATTTCATGAATCTGGAGATTTTTACAACCAAACGGGGATAATTCTCAGATTCATGAATCCAGAGATTTCAAATCTCTCGATTCAAGTAACCAAACAAGCCCTAAGTGAACCAAAATCGGAGGCCGCTCATGGAGGGCAAACAGTGAATCATGAAACTAGTGACATATCTAGAATCTGGTTGGAAAGCAAGTAAAAGGCCTTCTCAGGGAAAAAAATTCGGTGAAACATTAACTCTTTAAGAATCGATTTCACATGCGGTTCCTGCAATTTGGAAGGAAACATGGCTTATTCTATCCAAAACCGAAATCTTACAGGTCCCTTTCCACCCTCCACACCGATAAAACCGTTCAGGAAAGACTTGAACCTGTCCTTCACACACCTGAACATCAGCGAATTGGGCAACAAGAGTAATGGGACTGGTAGTGAGAAAGAACCCCATATATGGCCAACATGACCGAGGGCCAAAATGCATGGATATGATGATGAGGGTGATTCTGGAAGAGCTCACCACCGCAGCTCTGATATTCGATGCCAAGAAAAAGGACTGGTAGTGAGCAAGAACCCCATATATGGCGCTATTCTCCCATACCAATTCCCTGTTCTGTAATTGCTGCAACCGGTCACCTCCAGTCGTGGTTCCCCATTGGTAAACCTTTCCTTCGTGATCTAGATTCATTAAACAAATGAGAAATTTTATAAAAATTCACACCAAAATGAAGACAAAATTAACAATGGAAGGATATATCAAATACTCTACCCAATAAATGTTCTTACATCTGTTATAAGACTACAACTATACAAATTTGAAAAGAAAAAAGACTAGTGTACAAGACTAGAGAAGATTTTCTGTAGAGTTATCTGGAGTGACATTTGAGCATTGCTAGAAGTCAGAACCTGTAATTTTCAGGGTCAACAGAATCTTGGTGCTTCAGGATCTTCTTTCCAACTTCCTTTCACTAGATTTTTTCTCTTCAGCCTCCTTTCGCCGTTGTTGCCTGCCAGTAAAATAGAGAAGAGGGGAAAACCATCAGAACATCCATTATAGCCACCATGCACTAGAACTAACCAAAGAAAATACTGCATAGCACTCTTCAGAAATAATTACAAAACAACCGAGGAAAGTCTATTGTCTGATTTAATAATTTGACTATCCAAGTCATTGTAAACAATATTTTGATCCACCTTTGAACTATTATCAGCTGTCTTTATGTTCTGAAGCAGCACCAACAGAGAGCCATCATTAAGTTAGCAATCTCTTTTACTTTCCCACTAACAGACATTCCTTTTTTCCTTAACAAGGATAGCATACTCTTAAGCTAATTTCCACACGTGATTGTGGTAAGAGTTAAGGCAGCAAGCATGGCCATCAGGAACTTGTTCAATTGGAAAAAAGAAACAAGTCAGCTAGACAGCAGGCAGATGCTCAACAAGCAAGATCACATGCTTAAGCTATAAGAAAACTACTTACGCAAAAGCCGTATAACCAGCACCCAAATTAGCTGCAGACAACAGTGCTGCATGTGCCCCAACTTTAGATACATTTTCTTGCCCACCAGGAAGTAGGGGATTTCTTTGATCGCCATCAACCTGAGACCAACAAGATGTTATAAGAGCATAGCGAAGTAATGGTTATTAGCCGTCTGCATCTTACAAAAGAAATTAATATCCCAGCTACTAACAGGTGCAGACCTTATCCCACTTGGATTTTTTGTTCTGTCTACCATCCCGGGCCAAGGCATCAGGAACAGTTCCTGCAAACAGTAATTCACTAAGACAAGATTGGAGGATGATTGTACAAATAGGATCAAAACGTAAAAGCATATTTGGATACAAGATGTAAATACCTATTTATTTATCTACACCAAAAGTTATCTCATAATGTATAGCAGGGCAGGCTTTCGAACCTGGGATTGGCACATTGATCTTTGGCCCTATACTAACAGACCCCGGTTGTGTCACCCCTCCAGATGCGAACTCAATCCTCTGATTCTTCTTCGCTTCTTGGTCTTTCTTCTCGAACTCACGCCGCATATCTGCCTCTATAATAACAAACAGAATATTTTTATCAAGAGAAAATAATTCATGTTTACTTGGCACACATTAACCAAGGGAGAAAATAAATGTCCATTGCACAATCTAATAGGTCATATATTCTCAATTTTGTGCAAACATTATGGTCTGGTGGAGAAATTGGATAGTAGTAATGGCATGCTTTTCTAAATGGTAAGAACAGTATCTCAGAGTCTATGAAGACAAACAGCAACCGGAAAAGAAAAAGGAAAAAGAAATGTGCCTTTCAGGAAAAGGCAATCACACATTTAGCCTAGAACATGGAAGGACAAATATAATCATAGAAGATGGGCTACAATTTTCAAGGTAGAGAGGCTAGAGAAGATATGGAAAAGACAGGAAGAGAATATGCATATACTAGATACATACTCAGATATGAAATTTCAGATTTTCTTCCCAAGGTACTGCCTCATAGCTGTGCCACTTAAAAAAAAAGACAGTTAAATTGGCATTTACCCCACTAGGATTGGGGTAGTTTGTTAACCATACCTCAAACTTCTCAGGTAGAATTTTCTATCACAATGAATACAGATGATGATACCACTATCCTACTTCACAAACATGTTCTATTAAACAAATGGTAAATCTACAGCAACACCAGTGTGTTTTATACATATTAACTAGAGGTGCTACTGATCTTTAATAATTGTTGGCTTCAAGATAATTCTGCCCCACTTACCTAGTCTTAACTATAACACCCAACATTAATGCCAATATATTCTAAACCCATATAGGTTCAAATGAACATCACCCAAAAAGCAATTCCAATCAAATAGGCAAGGAGGAAGAATGGGCACCATTGAATGGGCAAAGAGGAAGAAAGAAAACAACTGAATTGGGAAGAACTGAATTGCTAAAGAGAACAATGGAAATGACAAAATTGGAAAGGATGCAAAATTGACAAGAAACCCCTATAAAAAGGAAGGCATTTCTGGAGATTAGCATTACACACCACAACAAAAGGAGGCCATAGTTCTAAGGAAGAGGGCACGATGTTTTCTTCTTTTCATTTATTTATTCTTCTTTCCCATGTCTAGCTAATTCTATCTTTTGATCAAGATTAATAGAAGTTGATTTTCGACAATTATGAGACTCAGGGTAATTAGTTCTCCTTAATTATTTGGTATTTATACATTTTTCATGTTCATTATGTTATTGGATTAATACTTAGACAAGAGGCCCCTATTGTTTGATGATTAATTCAATAGTTAGTCAATTCGAAAAGTTATTTATTGGTTATTCTAATATAAGTGACAAATAACATCCTTAAATGGGTAATCAATGCCCTAGAAAGTTTGCTATGAGGATGTATGTCCTAGTTTAAATAAACAAGGCTTTTCCAGGTTTATTGGCTAAGGATTAGATCTTTAATATTTGATGCGATTAATAGGCATAACTCAAAGGACAAATCCAAAGGTTATCGAGGAAGTAGGGAATGGTTGTTAGAGGACTGATCCTCGATGACCATAACCAATCTACCCGAAATTAAAGTTTTTGTTTTTGAATCAATGATCAATTAAGAGAATCAATACATGAAATTAAATCTTGATTGAAAGTTTTTGTTATTCTGATTTTCTTGTTAATTACTGCATCCGTTGTTTGTTTTATTTATTCTTTAGTTTCTCGATTCAAAACCCCCCCCCCAATTTTTTTCAAGGAATAAATCTTCATCAATCTTTGTGGATTCAACCCCACTCACTGCTTTTACAAATTCAGTTGAGAGAATGATTAACTTTGGAGGATTCAACACCCATCAACAAGCTAACACTAGATGGCTTGCCCCTACTTATAGGAAGCATTAATGGTGACAACAAACTTAATGGGAAAAAACCCACCACTGAATCCTGATTCACTGCCCAAATCATTGGAAATATTGTAAGATTTTTTGATTATGTTTGTGGAATAGACTGTAACTGAAGATGACATGACATTGTCCATGGGTCAGCATGTATATTTTTCACCGAAGAGCATGATGACTTGCAAACTATTCCTCTCCACTCTGAACAGAAAGAAGCCATCAAAATTTTACAACATCCATATAGGTGGTAATTTATCTTGGGGGGGGGGGGGGGGGACCTTTTCTTTCAGCAAAAAAAGCCAGACAATTCGGAAGCTAATCTGATGGGTTCCTAGAAGCCTACGGTGTCACCCCAATAGAAGCTGCAAGAAGACCTAGGCAGCCCTTCTTCCAATGGCCCTAATGAAGAACCAAACCAGCAGGGGGCAATTTAGGATGCATTTGAGTCCAAGTAGGATTCTATGGTCAACGGGGTTTTAGGTGAGACAATGAGCTGTGGCTTGGAGGGAATGCACAGGATGTATAGGGTTGATCCAGTTAGTTAGCTGGATGCAGATCAAACCTTGATTTTTGGGTCTTTTAAGTTTTAAGGGGATCCAGAAATTCAAAGAAGGGACAGAACATAAAATTAGAATATTGATGAGGATGAAAATTGGAGGGGATGCCGTAGAAATGGAGGGGGGGGGGTATGGTTAAAGATCAGAGGGATCTAAGTCAGATGGGACCAGATCAAAAGCCCTCAGAAAACACCTTGCTCATATTTACGAGGGAAATCTGCAAAACTGTTGCAGGCTCAATGGAGTTCTCCTAAATCTGAAATAGCAATTGAAGAATGGGTAGAAGAAGGTCCCTGACTGGTGGGAGATGGGGAGGTCATTGACCTGCTTGGTGAATCTGTAAACACTGCCCAGCAGTTGGTGGAGGTGGCTAGGTCCCAGACCAAGTCTAGACTGCTACCTAGGTCCCTGACCTGCTTGGTAGTTGATGGGAAGCACCAACCCGCAGTCTCAATGAAGAAAAAGGGGTTTTTGACCAGCTTCTAATCTCACAAAACAAATCAATTCTTTATTAAAATTCTGTTCACTTTATTCTTCCACATGGGAGAGGTTTTCTAGGGCCTTTGAAACTGAAAAAAAAAAAAAGGAAAATGTTTCTTTTGCCTTAAAGCAAGAGAGTTCTATAGCTAACTAATTCCTACATAACCATAACTAGAGCTTACCATGTTCTAAGGAAAAGTTAAATAACACATATTGACTCTATAACTAATCAATTAGAAAGCATCAACTCAAAATAAGGACTAATTAATTAAACATCTATCAACTCTCATAAAGACTAGACTTAAAAAATACTAACTACTTGGATTTTTGTACTCAAATCATGTACCCAAGTCCACAAAGATGACTAATTAAAAGGGGAAACCGAAGCAATGAAGGCCCAACCCATAAACGTATCAACCAGGTTGGTTTCCAAGGGAAAGGAAAAAGGTCTTCTTTGATGCCATATCTGCATCATAGAAGTAAAAACAAAGATGACAGAATAAAATTCAGTTATTATACAAGAATGGAATCAAAGACCGAAGATCTTTCTAGAAGAACCCATGAAGGAAACCACCACTTCAGCAGTCCATATGAGGGCCCACACCATTTTATTCACAAAAACAGTAATTTTTTTCTGAGTTCTATTTTGGTCCTTTTCTTCATCATGCTTTGATCTATATAAATAAGTGCAAGGCAAGTCATATTCAGAAGCCAAGATTTAAGATCAGATTTACTACTTTGAGGAGTGTTTAAATCTTTCAGACTAAGGCATGCAACAACCAAGGCTTAAAAATTTGGAACAGTAAGGCTTCAAAACAGAACTTGTGAAACCTTCTTAAAAGCAGAATTAACCTTCAGATCTGATATAACACTCTTGAACAGGCCAGAACTAGGGCATATAAAGAATTCAATGGAAAGAGGGGCAGGTAATAGAACAGCTCCGTAAAACTCAGGAATGCTCAAAGCCTCAAAAGTCAAAACTCTTCATTAATATATGGGGTCAACAAAGCAACCATAATTATATTTATGGTCAAAAATGGCTGAAATAGAACACAAAGTAGGACTCAGACTAAAACTAGGATTCACAGCCAAATCTCAATTAGGATTACAACTCCAAATAGGACTCTAAAATAAAAGTGACGCAGCCCCAGATTGAAGAGGTTCAACTAGGGGCAAATCTTCCAGGAACCAAATTCTAAATGGTTAGACGTAAAGGAGGAGGATTTGGGTTAGAAGATCAGAAGCAGCAGTTGGGAAAGAAAAGAGAAGAAGAGAAGAAGAAACCAAAATTGGAATAGCAACCCTGTATGCACTACCAAACAGCATCCAAACTCCAATAGAAAAGTCATATTCATTAATCAAATCATCTTCAACTGGTTTTTTTTTTTTTTTTGAAGGGGGGGGGGGGGGGGAGGATACATATATACAAGCCCTCTAAAATTCTCAACTTGACTCATAAGAGGACTCCTTACTCACTCTAAAATACTTAACAAGGTAAATCCTTCCTTATTATCGGCCATATCCCTGCAAACCCCAATTGCATCCTCTGTTGGAGTGGTTCGGAGGACCTTGAGCACCTTTTCTTTTCTTGCCCTTTCTCCAGATCTATCTAGAGAAAGCCCTGGCTTCCATTTGGCCCCGTTCGAGACGTTCCTTTGGCTTTTCCCATTATTGATCTTGGATTCTAAGAAACTTTTCAGGCACCTCCATTTGCGATCGGATCGGTAAGCTACTATACATTGCATCCATTCACCACCTTTGGTGGGAGCGCAACCTTCAAAGATGGACTTCCAAATCCCACTCTATAGATAGGATTTGGAATGCCATTTATTTTGATGTATCATCTAGATTGTTAGCTATTCTCCACCCCCTATTGATGATACCCCAAGGAACAGGCTTATTGTTGTCTCCTGGGGTCTTAGTTTTTCGTTTCGGTCTTCTGATTGAAGATCTTGTTCTCTTGTTTCTCTCAATATAATTATTTATTCATCCAAAAAAAATCAAAACAGAATTCTATGTAAGAATTAAGTATCCTAACCTAAGTCAAACAAAAAGGGCAAACTGGTGCCGAAGGCTTCAACACAAGCAGAGTCCCCTTGCCAGGGGGGGGGCTTTTTGCAGCCTCACCCCAACAATTTTTGCTGAGAGGCTGTTTCAATACCTAATCTAACTCAAACTCCAAATCAAATAATGAATTTAAAACCTAATCCCATGTATACCATCATTACCCCACTTTATGAGCTCACTAATTAGGCCCATTGTGTCAATGAACCCAAAAATAAGAAGCTTAAGAACCCATGCATGGGCCAAAACTAAGTATTTTAAAGCCCAATCCCCTTTTGGATATCCATTACTGCATCAAAAGGACTAAGAAAAAATTAAATAATCCTACACTACAACAACAATGTCACACGACATCCCCCCGCCCCCTCCCAAAAAAAAAAGAAGAAGACACAAAGCGAGAGCAGAGTAGAACAGAGAATAAGAAAAGAAAAAATCGAAGCTTGCTAATGACTCATCAGGTCCATTATCCAGATGGTGACCATTAATTTAGTACTTTTGAAACCTAAAGGCTCTGTTTGGTTGCAAGAAAAGATTGAAGGGAAGGAAAGTGAAACTTCCAAACCTAATAAAGAAACTTATGTAATCATTATACCCACATAATTATGTCGCTAACTGTTTGGTTCGAATTTAATTTCACTTACTTAGGATCCAAATCCATTAGATTTAAAGCGTACATAAAGAAAGTTGAATTTAAAGAAAATCATAACTGTAGTTTACACAACCATGTCGGTTAACAGCCTCCCTGCAAAGCAGGTGTCAGGCTGTGTACTTTGTCCTCCTAGACACTGCAGTTGTGGGACCTAATGCACTAGAATGCCCTACACAATCATGTCGAGTAATCGTTACGAAAGTTCTATTTAAGGTTTATAAAATTTCACCTACCTTGCAGCCAATGGAACCTAAAAGAAGATATGATGAAGCATGAAGGCATATCCATATAAACCGAAACAAAAGCAAGACAAAGAACTGATACTGACCTAGTTCATCATAGTAGTCACTTTTGTCATATCCATGAGGGTCAAAAACTTCCTTGCTGAAGCAAGAGCCCAACTGATCAATATCTTGATATCTGACAGCATCCAGTAAGAAGTCAGGGTTACGATAGTCCTTTCTATTGCGCACTTCAGCATTGAAGGTTTTTCCAGCTTTCTTATAAGCTAGAAATTTGTTTATCTTTTCCTGCAGTAAAAGGAAAAAGGAAAAAATAATAGCGTCAACGAACTGAGACCAAAATTTATACATACAAGAAGTTGCAGCATTTAAGTAAATTAAAACAATTGACCTAATAAAAAGTATTTCAAAAGGTTGCAGATGGTACTTTTTTAATATCTAAAACAAGCATAATAAACAAGTCCGGCTTCTTCCAATATTTGATCAAGAGTCTAATTTTGATCAAGAGTCTAATGTGGGAAAAGGAATGGCACCCAGTCACACATCTAGATACGTAGCACACTAGCACCATACCTCCAGCCAGGCACATGTGCACCGAAAAAGACCTGAGGACTGGAGTAAGACACTTCCAATTCCAAAGTAGCCTACCAGATCTAAACCACATTTTGGAGATTATATTCTCCACTAACTGCCCTTCAACCAGAGTTTTGACCATTCTAATGTTCTGATTTTATGTTATTTTCTCTAGCATCTGGTTTTTATAATTCTTCGCTGCGATTACCATTTTTCACCAAGGTTTCTAAAGCCCTAGGTTATTAAGAACCCCATCAGGGCTAATAGTCAAGTAATTGGACGCCCACAACTCCATGCAAATTCTCTCAAATTGCCAAGAAGCAACTTAACCAGAGAAGACCTAAGATCCCATACTGCTTCATAAAGGATCCACAAATATATACCAGATTTTAATGTCCTCATCGCACAAAAAATATACTCTCCCCTTGCAAAGAAGACGTTCAAACAAATACTAACTTGGAGCTGCTCTGAACACTTGGCTTTTGGCGGCGGTGGTAGAAACTTGTCTAATGGATCAGCATCTCTCACTACATCAGTGGAAACCACAATAGCTTCCTCAACACGTACATCTTCTGAGTCAATTCTAGAGCCACTAATTGAGATACTGTTATCAGATTCTAGTGTCTGTGGTTGCTCCGAAGGTTGAAGAGTTGCTTGAGGGTTCATTGACATATGAAACAGTGCTTGTGATGTTTTCTCTTGGAAGTCACCTAAAATAGGGAGTTGCATTGCAAATGAGAAACATTTAGGGAAAATAATGAAATCCAATCGAAGAAAACTTCTGGCATACATTAGCAACTAACATAGACAAGACTAATAGTTCAGTACCATACAACCAAAGAAGGGGGGGACTATAAACTGATAAAGTACTAAGCAAATATATAAGTAATGACACGAAAATGTCTGCAAAAAACAAACTGAAATGCCAAAATGCTTAATCCTGGCCAAGAACTGGTTTGGCACTATGAGATCACCATAAAACATTCTTTGTAACAAGTTTGAATTTTAGAGTATAATAAAAATAACAGTAGAAAAGTATAAGAAATGCATACCATTTTCTGTTTCCAGCTCCTCACCAATCAAGACACGTCCAGCACTGACTATTTCACCTTCCTGCAAGTGAACAGTAGGAAAACAACGATAAAATCGAAACCATCGATTAACTTGGTAACATATCAACACTTGGAAGAGGACCTTAACCAATCTCTCCAGTAATTAGGTATAGCGGTATTAATCGAAGCACAAGATTGAAGTCGCATACAACTACAAAGACAAAAAGAACGAGTTACCTCAGCTTCAGGAGACATTGCGGTTTCATCGTGAGCATAATCCACAATTGCAAGAGTTCCTTTTCTAATTCTCTGATTATCCTTAAAGGGCGTAGAAGACGGTGGTGTCTGTGATGGCAATGGTGAGGAAGTCGATAAAACCTGTTGCTGTTGTGGTGTCAAAGATACAAATCTATCACTTTTCGGAGTTGAATCTTCAGTTGGGAGAGAAGCCTGAGATTGAATCTGATGGGGTGTAGCTTCGCGAGTAGAGTCAGGAGAAACTGCATCGCTGTTGACTGCATCTCTACTGTTGTCTTCCTCTTCATCGACATCATCCATATCTTCGTCTTCGTCATTATACATGGATAAAAGGGCTATACCTTCCGACTCTTTCCTCTTTGACGCCATTGCAGCGAGTTCGATTCAGCTAGGGTTCAGGTTTGAAGCAGCGTTTGGGAAGAGAGGAAAGTTTCAATCGGCATCTCGCTTTGGTTTTCAGGGCTATTAAACACGTATTATTGGCGTTTAATTCGAATATACAACGGTTACCGTATAAAGTACGTATAAATCGGACGTCAGCTTGAAGGGTCAAGAATCTCTTCGACTTTCGCCAAAGTCCCGATCCTTGGAAGCAAATAAGCCATTTTTACAACAAATAGCTAATTACACATGCACTCCCTGTATTTGTAGATTATTATGCTATACCCTCTATAATTTAATTTAGGATTATCAAAAAAAATTAGAATTTTTTTATGTTTTGCCCACTTAAGTTGGCCCAAATTCTTCTTTCCACTTAAGTGGTCAATGTTACATTTTGTCTAAACTTGAAATATTACACGTTACATTTACCAAAAATATATATATATATATATATATATATATATATTACACGTTACTTAAGTGGTCAATTGAGTGGGCTAGACAAAATGTAATATTGGTCAATTGAGTGGGCAAATAGGAGTTTGGCCATCTTAAGTGAGCAAAATAAAATTTAAAAAAATATAAAATTAAATAAAACTCTTTATTTTATTATATTTTCACTTGTATGTTTCAAGGTATGTATCAAATACATACTTATTATTAAAATAATCAAATTAAATGATAACCCAGCATCCATTGTATTTCTAAATTCTCAATGTGCCCCCCTTTACCCTCAATCCATTTGGAAAAAGAAAAAAAAAAAAACCGTTTATTCGCTCTCCTCTCATCTCTTACATCATACAACAATGATTCTAGCCACTCTCCCCTTTCATCTCTTCAAACAATGATGGTATCGGTTCTTACTTTTCCCTTAAATCCCAAAATGGTAGATTGTTTGATTGCTTGGGATGTAAAAATGAGAGATTCAAGAAAACTTGTCTGCTGATGTGGCAGTCCAACTTTCTCACCCCAAGCCATTTTAAAACCTCCCATTTATTTGGTGGGACTTTGTGGGAAAATTGAGAAAAGTAAAAAAGTGGGACCCATCACTATCACTTTTCCAAAAAACTCTTTCTTTTCCTTTTCTTCTCCCTCACTAGTCACTCCACTATACATGGGACCTACATTTTTTTTTTTTCCACTCCTTTTCTCCCACCCCAGCTATGCAAACAAACGCAGCCATTGTGTTTTAGGTTAGCATTGGCCCTCTTGGGTTTGGGGCTGATGAGTATAAAGTACATACGAGGACCGACCGGGTCGATCCATTAGCGAACCAAAACATGAAGCTTGAAGAAGTGATTGCCTCCGCCCCTCATCCTCCTACCAACTCTCAACTTCCCTCTGTTCCGGCACATTTGTGTCACTTGCAACCCTTCCTCTCCCACTGCTACTGCCACTTTCAACATGTTGTGGCTCTCCATTGCAGAGCCCCTTTATCAATAATAAAAGATGCAGTGCTTTCAACACTAGCATCTCTCCTATATGTGTTTCACTATCCTTTACATCTTCTCTCCAAGCCACAAATTTAGAAACCCACAACAATGTCTCCATTTTCACAAAAAAAAAAAAAAAAACAATGTCTCCATTTCGTACTTTTGCATCTCCTCTCTTGAGCCCCAAACACTCCCTGACGGTGGCATTGGCTTTGCCATCTTCTCTATGCCCCTCAACAACCTCCATATGGATGAGTTACCAACATATAGAAGCAGTGATTAATTTTTCAACTCAGCCTATAGATATGGCGGGTTTCTTTTAATGGAAATTCCAACAGTGGAACTCTGATTTAGATAGGGGAAAGGTTTCAAACTAAAGGGAAATTAGATAGTAGGTGGCGGTAGTGGTGAGGTCAGTTGGAGAGTGAGACAGTAAACCACTTCTTTTTCTTTTTTTTTTTTGCAAATGGATAACCTTCGGATTAAAATTAGATGCTTGTCAATCTCCATTCATCCAATGCAAAACATGAATATCAAGTATTTGAGCAATGCAAAATATATTTTTTTTTGGGTAAAGGAAGCACTTCATTAAGAAAAGTACAACCACACATAAGAAAAGAAAAATATAGACACATAAAAGAAAAAAAATACAACAAATGCATGACAACACAAGGTTCGGTCCGAACCAAGGAGCAGAAATTGACCAGACTACCGTACATGCAATAGACAGGGTCATCCAGGCTAAGGGATGGATCAAGTTCAATAAACCCTTAGAATGAAAGACTGTACCAAATACAGCAACAGTTAAGCACCAACGCCCACATAAGTGGATACACGTCACAAGGGCGGAGACTAAACAAGCCACAAGGCGGAACTTCGGTTGTCACGTTGGTAGCATCCAGATTACGGAGAAGGTTCTGACCTGCCATCTATCACTACCGTAGAGGTACCTGTAAAGCTCACCACAGAAAAACTTGTAAGTCCAAATCTCGAGTTGTTCCAGAGATGCACAAGGTCGCTTCAACCAGATTTTTTTTTTTTTTTTTTTTTTTTGGATCCGAACGAAGTGGGAGATGGAAAAAGGAGGAGAAAGAGAAATGGAAGAGAAAACGATCCGACGATGAGGCGAGCAATGCAAAACATGAGCATCAAGTATTTGAGCAACCATGGTCGATTTTTAATTATTATTTCTAATAAGAAGATTCAACCATTTTTTTTTTCAAGTCGAAAAGTAATAGATACAAGGAGACGTTTGTAATATAAAAATTTAAATTACGTGTAGATGTAATACTTTACAAACCCAGAGGTGTGTATGTAATTTGTTATATTACAAAAAGTAGTGACCATTTACCAAACTCTTCCTTCTATTGGAAGTTTTCAATCGCATCTTCATCTAGTTTCCAGCAGATCCCTCTTCCAAGGAAGACGAATCAAATCAAGGGGCTTGACACTGAAAAACCTTAAAAAACAGTCAATGAGGCTAGGGAGAGGAGGGGGGTGGGCTTGACCCCAGAACTCGAGAAATCAAGGGGTTCGAACTCAACTAAATTAGGAAGGATGTGAGAAGATCACTAAGGTTTGGGGTTCGACCCTAGTCCTCAGGAAGACTAGTGGTCAAGGAACGCCCCACACTCCTAGAACTTGGGTCCATAGCTAACAAAGGAAACATTGAATTGCCACAACATTGTCCTCAACAACTCACCTGTCGAATTTACTGTTTTGCATATTAGATCCTATCATTTCAGCTACTTCTATTATACTTGTGGCAGGCACTAAGAGGTGAGAACGATTAATTCTTGCATCCGACATGTCAATCAATGAAGAGTTTGACACCAGTTGGATGATCTAAGGGCCTGTTTGGTTACATGAGTTCAGAGATTTCAAATCTCTAGATTTATGAACGCGAGATTTATACTTGTTTGGTCGTGAAAATCCCTGGATTCATAAAATCTAGATATTCATCTTTTAACATTAAAAACGTGATCTATATATTTAGGGGTAATTTAGAGATTTCACTCTTACTATAAAAACGTTAAATATTTACATATTCACAAAAATTATAGATGAATCTACAGATTTCATTATACATATTCAGGTTAACCAAACAGTTAATTTTATGAATCATGACTCCGTTTCTAGATATTTGAAGTCTTCAGACTCGTGTAACCAAATAGGTCCTAATGGCTTATTTCTATCGTTTTGAACTAAAAAGAATTAAGAAAACTCATGCTTTGCCAATACAGGATTAATCAAATAGTAAGACCCAAGAGGTTGTGAGTTCAATACTTACAAACGACATATGTAATATCCCATCATTTATATATTCCAAAAGAATAAAAAGAAAACTTGTCTTTTATTTTCTGTATTCTCTAATTTATGCTTCACTCATGTGAGATGGGAATGAGGTTTTACAAAGTTTCAGCCTTTATTCCATCCGCAAAGCACTCCCGCCTAAAAAAAAAACATAACTAATTAAGTATATGTCGGTATTTTGTCTACGACCGTCCGATCGAAATTATTATATAATTATACCAATCTGAATCATTTGATAGTGGTTAGTCATGATGTACGGCTCCAGCAGAAGAAAGACCACGGCAGTCAAATCAAATAATGGTGACACGTCATGCGGACTCTGTGGGAACCACTGGTCGAGACTCCAGACAGCCCATTGACTGTGGAGCCTGAGACCGCTTATCCTACGCTCCTAAGTCCACCGAACCCCACAGCACGACATGTCAATATTGTCGGCGCAGCGTAGCCGAGAAGTTTGGGAATTTCTTCACTCACTCCCGCCTCTCGCTTTAAATGTCGTTTCGCCGAAATCTGAACGTTTTGAAGTCCTGTTGAGTTTTCTGACTTTCTCACCAAAGGAAAAAAAAAGGTCTATTAAGTACTTGCATGTCTATGACCGAATTTCCATAAGTGCCCCTCGCCCATTAATTCCTCAGATTAGATTCTGAGATCACTTTGCCAAATGAGTAATTAGGATCAAATTTTAAATGAAAAAGATTCTACACATGCGTCCCCCGATATGAAGTGTAGGTGTGTAAACCTAGAATGGATATCGATGATGTACATGCATCACACATGCAATTAAAAATTACATTAAATTAAAAGATCGCTTGGGTAAGAGAATCGAATTTTCTTTTTACTGGTTTACCCTTTTCGTTTACAAATTTATTACTGCAATGCACGAATATTTGGGCATATTATAGTAAAAACAAAAGCACAAAGGGCGATTCCGGAATTTTAAGTTCACTAACCTTCCGTGCATGCCCGCATGCATTAAATGAGACAAGGAGAGAGCCTGAAGTAAATTTCCACCAAAAAGGTTTTAAAATAGAGCACCTGTCGGGTTTCAAAGAGACTATTTGTTGCGCTATAAATACCACTACCCAGAGGTAGGGTCACCCTTTTCTTTACTCTCTCTTTCCCTTAGCAAGTCTTCTGTCTTAAAGGGACCACGGCTCAGAAGCAGAGCAGTTATTCTTCGATTGCTCAGCTACGAACCAATGGTGGTGGTAGAAGCTTTACAGGCTCGAAAGCATACCTCGGCCGTCGTTAATGGCGATAAGAAGAAGACGATGAAGGTGGAGCCGAATCTGAAACGAGTTCAATATCGAGGCGTGCGGAAGCGACCATGGGGACGTTACGCGGCCGAGATTCGAGATCCGTGGAGCAAGACTAGGAAATGGCTTGGAACGTTCGATACGGCAGAGGAAGCTGCCATGGCTTACGATGAAGCTGCGAGGACTTTTCGTGGATCTAAGGCTAAGACTAACTTCGGCTGTGAAGGTCTCGCCGTCGATGGATTTGGTTCTGCTGCCGCCGCTGCTCCTGTAGTGTCTCAACGGCAGGTGAAGGAATGGCCTGCTGCGTACGTTACCGCTGACGGTCAGAACTTGTTTTCCTCTGTCGGAGTTCCGGCTGTAACTCCGGCTGGTTTTGGTTTTATTGGATACAAGTTTGATGCAGTGGAGGAGGTGGTGAGAAACGAACAGGAGAAGATGAAGGAGGAGAAAAAACCGTTGTCGATCGATCTCAACCTCCCTGCTCCTCTCTTTTAGTTCAATCTCGCCGGTTAGATCGTATTCAACAGCACCGTCTGTTCATAGTTTAGTTTTCCTCCTTCGATCCGTCTATATATCCTTTTATGATTTAGATCTAATTTCTAATTACTTCGACTGTACATTTTTAGCGAAACTCTTGGAGATGTGATACTCAGAGAGCAAATTTTGAAATAGATAATACTATATAGAACTCATGCCTTTGATTAATCGTCAGCCTAATTATCTTGTTCATGAACTAACATTTTGGTTTTTTGTGCTACGATTTTATCGAAGAAGAAGGTAAGGTTCAACAAATCCATTTATACGGAAGAAAGATAATTTATAATGCAGGAGGTAAGGAGGTTCTTTTGACGAAATCCATCCGTGCCTAGTACCTCTTTTAATCTGACAACTTGAATTCACAGTTTTGTCAGTCGCATGAACAGCTCCGATCCGGTGAGTCAAACGGAAACTGATGAACTCATTACCTAGGAAACCGTCTTAGCCGAGTTCGTAATTACACAGAATTGTTAATAAATTGTCTTAAACGGCCGAGCCGTCCTGCGTTTTTTTCTTCTGTTGGGTTCACTTTTACGATCGAAAATTTGGACATACTTTGGGCTTTTGGCTTTATCTGCGGCGGCGTTTGGGAAAGGGACGTTAAAGTAATTATATATATAACATGGGAAAAAGTTATCCGGTGGAAAAAAGACAAAGGAAAAGCCACGTAAGACGAGTGGGGTCCACAGAATGAATTTTGTAAAGGGATAATGCGACTGGGGTGGTGCTTGTAAGACTCGTAGGTGGATTTTATTAAATGCCGACCACACAGGAGATGGTGGTTTTGTTTACCTCAAAGAAAAATCAGTTTTTTTTTTTTTTTTTTTTTTTCACATTAGTTGAGTAGATGCGTACATTGTGTTTTGAACGAATCTACGTGACATCCATCTAACCCTAGGAATCAGCATGTCAGTGGTATTAGCTTAATAAGATACCTTGAGAATGGTCCTAAATCTATAGATCACTTTTTATTGGAGGGACACAATGTTTTTTGGTTTTTAGAAAAAAAATGGATCATACACGACCTAACAAAAAAACTAAATTGGTCTGACTAATATGTCAATTCAAAAACAATTCCTCTAATTTCAGAGGTGGTTTTTGTAGGATTTTCAAAATTTTCATTTTATCACAGAACATCCTTAAGTACCAGTCGACTACTTAATTTCCTTCTCAGTCTAGTGTAGGTGAAACTAATATGTCTATTTGATATGAATATTTAATGAATGTTATTAATAATATTACTAAACTTTCCTTAGATCATCGGATAAGAATAAAGAAGTAGGACAACCTGGACAGGAATCGATTCTATATCAATAGACCATGCATCGATATGACATATTGTTTAAGTAACGCTTTTTCATCACATAATATGAATGAAGTGTAAATTTTGAAAATAAAATTTTATAGTTTCATATGCCATCTTGACTGGAACGCGAGTAGGCCCCACCCCTAGCAGGGATGCGTGGTTGTGTTTGTAGGGATTTTTACCCGCTCCTATTTCAGCATCCTCCAGTTGTATCCAGTCCACTATTGGATGATTGACTACTGTCTTATTCTTATCCTAAAGTCAGTATTCTCCCATTTTTAACCATGATTTTTCCTCACAAACCTTTTACCACTCCTCTTCTCAAACAGCTCTCATCTCTCCTACACTGCGGTCTCCCTCTTTGACTTTGACACAACCAGCATAAACACCAACCGACCACCGCCTGCCATCTCCAATGTGGTGGTATTCTTTTTCTTCTGGCATTTTGGGTAGATGGAATAAAAAAGGAATGACAAAGAATAGAGGATTTGATTCAAAACTGCTGAATAGGAAAGTGAAAACTCGGAGGGATAAATCATGAAAACTCAGACGGATAAATCAGAGTCTGGATTTACCAAATTCCTACTAAGAAACCTCAATGATGAAGAAGCCATCAATCACCGCCATCTTTGCATTTTCATCCGAGTAACTATTATGGCGAAATCCTCTGTTCCCAATTACATTTTTCTGAAAAGAAAAAAAAAAGGAAATAATTTTAGGTTTCCTTCTCAGATCGGAATTTCTTCATTCTCATATGTTCCCTTAATTTTTCACGTTAAATTCCAATCAAGTTTTCAATTAAATCTCTCTGTTGAACTTTTTCTCGCTGAAACTTGTAGCCCCTCCAAAAGGATAGAATCGTGCTTTTAATATTGCAAAAAATTTAATAATAGAAATTTGGTTTAGAAAATGGTAGGAAATGGCTTTTGAAAATGGAAGAAAAAGTTATAAGAAATGGAGACTTGAGTCATTGTGGCAGAGATGAGATATTGGAAAAAGTGGGTGAGAAAAGTTGTGAAAACAATTTGTTAGTACTATGAACAAAGAGAGAAGATGAAAAAAATGTATATCTAAAGGTTAAAAAGGGTAGAGAAGGTGATGACAGTGCTACGTTGCCGGAGCTGAAAATGGAGAATGGGTTAAAAAGGATGATAATTAAGGATGGAAAAATTCTAAACGTTAGGATAAGAATAAGACATCTGTCAATCATCCAATTGTGAATTGATGCAACTGGACGATGCTAGCGGATAAAAATCCCAGCGTACTGACACGAAAATGTGACGTCAGGGAACGGCCGAGGAGTCCTTAGCATGCGGCGCCCACGGTGGGCAGGCAGCACCACAGAGTCACATATCGCACCTCCCTCGCTGACCGAGTCTTCAACGCTGCCCACTGTTACATGGCGCCGCAATTATTCATTTTAAAGCGAAGCGAGCGAAGCTCATAGCCTATCTTACCTAGCTTACGGAGCACGGGTTTCAAAGTCTTGAACGCGTGTCACATCTTTATTACTGTATCTGACAGATGACGTCTCATTAAGTCGCGTGAATGGGAAGACAATTGACTGGCCAATAAAAAAATACAGCTTTGAACATGTGAGGACCGTCAGATTCGAATTTTTTTCTAAAGCTTGACAGAAAAGTGATAAAATCATAAAATAGGTGGACCCTGATTGATGGAGCTGCAGGAGACGACGAAATTAATCGTCCGAAGAAATGCAGACAACGGCGTATGTTAGCTAAATCGATTAGTTATGAGGTCAAGCTCCCTCTGAGGTGGACATTATGAGCCATGTTGGCCTTGGGATTGGGAAACGTTACAACCAAGCAGTTCGTACGAGTGGTTGTTTAAACTTTAAACTTTAAACAGCTTATCTAATTGGATATCGACGATCTACGTGTACAGCGATGAGTTGGAGACTGCATGTATTCACCATGCAGTGGCAAGTAGCTGATAGGCCCTTCTGTAACGCAACCTTTTGCCCGTCAATCCCGAGATTCTTTTCGTTTTTATATCAAAAGTAGCCGCTACCTTTTGTTTCTCCGGTTGCAAATTTTCTTTTCTTTTGTTTTTTCAACCGTAAAGATTGCATCCACACTCAACGCACGTATATTCTAATAGTTAAAAGTTAAAACCAACACTTCTGAATGAAGAAGTTGTGGGTTCGAATCTCGCTAACGCATATAATATCTCTATCTCCTCGTACATTTTGGTGTTTTGTTCTTTTGAATGACATCTTCTTTGTTGCTTTAATTTAGCTTCAATGCTGTGCAATAATGCACATCACTAAGCTGCAAATGGTGAGGATTCAAGATCGTGGTTGAGATTATATCTCCACCCCTCGTTTTACTTTTATTATTAATATTATTATTATTATTATTATTATTATTATTATTATTATTATTATTATTATTATTATTATTATTATTATTATTATTATTATTATTATTTTTATTATTTTGAACTACACCAGCAAAACGGGTGGTCGAGATTGAATTTCAACTACCACTTTTTGTAAATGTCTTGAATCTTGTTCTCCCATAGTAGTCCCACACTCGATTTGTCTCCTTCTAGTTCATCAGATAAGCCTGCACTCATAAGGATTGGTAAGAACCTATAATTATTTGATGTGTTTAAGCATTTAAGGAGGTGGGGTGATGATTGTGTTACTTCCACAATTTTGATTCCCATGCTATTTTGAGTGCAAAGCTGTAATCTCCAATCCACCTATTGATATTAACAAGTAGTTTTAGTGGGTTTGGATTTTTGTTATTGTGGACCTTAGATTTTTTTTTCTTTCTATCCAGTCATCCAGATGTAATAGCATGTGATTATAAATATGGAAAAAAACAATGTTTTAGTCTTTTTGTCAAGGTCATGACGGACTAGAAAGAAATTGTAAAAGTTAATGAAAAAATTATTATTTATCAATTCCGTTTGCAGTCCCAATGATCATGCTGCCCAATTCTCTTTGTCAAACTGCACGATAGAAAGTTGTGCCACAGAGATTCCTCATTATTATTGCATAATTCATAGGTTGGATATGTTCTTGCACATTTAGAGATTATGGCTTTGGTTGACAATCCTACATTAAAAAAATTGCCAGAATGATTTTTTAAACCTTGGGTGAATTGGTAATTTTCAAAAGAATTTCTATCATCTAGAGTGAGGTGTTAGTGAGTTATTTAGTTTTGACAATGTTTTCCCAGCTAACTTAACCGTGAATTCGTCTATTTTCGATAAAAGAAATAACCATAAATCCGGTGTTTGTGATAGGATTGAGTGGGATAAAGATGTTGGGATGGAAATAGCAAGATTAGGATTTTGTGACTCCTTGGTTCTCTGTTGATGAGAAGTATATAGTTCCAGCATCGTGGATTGTCTTTTTTAGAAATCAAAATTGTGATCGCCTATCATAAGATTCGTTGATGTTTGATTCCATGGGTCAAGCTAGAAGTAGGTATTCCTTCCATCTCCGATTTTTTCTCAAAATCATAGTTTGTAGCCGTGGGAGAATAATTGTTATGCTCTGCCAAATCCATAATTCTTTTTTTTTTTTCTTTCCCATTTTCTTGAAGCCTAGCCCTCCCTGTTGTTTAGCTCTGCAACATCTATCTCATGATATGAATGTTAATTGTTTTTTCTAGGTTGGTTTCCTAAGCCAAATTCTTTGGCAGACCACATCCAAATTCCTGCATACATTTTTTGGAAAGAGAAAACACTACATTAGATATATGAATTGAGATTGAAAAACAAATTTCATCAGAACTTCTTGTCCTACATATAATAGGGCATGTCGCCATCCTGTTTCCCATTTTTGTTAGAACATAATCAAAGTGTTTTGATTTGTTTCTTCCATGGAAAAGTTGAGTTCCCAAGTAGGCAAGTACACATCATTTTTCTCTGTGGCTCATTCCTTGGCTTAGGAAGCCCTAGTGCTTGAGACAGCACTGGTTTGGCATAATTCCACTGTCTGGCTGAAGGAGACTGTTCCTCAGCCAGAGCTTGTGTCTCCTTCTACTTAATATAGTTTTCTACCAAAAAAAAAAAAAAAGTACACATCATTTTTCTTCATTTCCTTGATCCTAAAATCACTATGATTGTTTATTTCTTTGTAGGATCTACATTTCTTGAGAAGAAGGTGTCACTTTTCTCAAAGTTTGATAGTTTGTACCGTGAGATCAGAAAATAGATCAATTGCAGCTTTTAAAGCCAGTACATTATCCTTTTCTGCTTTACAAACGAAAAAACTATCATCAACAAAGAAAATATGTGAGATTTTCAAATCATACCAAGCAATTTTGATGCCTTGAAAAAATTGAGGTCCTTGTATTATGTCAGAGGTTTGAATAGTATTTCTATAATGATAAGGAAAATGTATGGGTTAAAAGGGCAAGTGGACAACCTTGTCTCAACTATCTAGACCCCGAGAACCAAAGATAGAGACTTCGGTTTAGTTTGATCGAGAAAGAGGTTGAAGATATGAGAGTTTTGATTAGGACACATCAATGGTTGTCAAAGCCCCACAATACTAAGTTAATATTGATGAAACAAGGAATTCCCGGTACTTACATTTGTTCATAAATATAGGGAAAAGAAAAAAAAAACTTACTGTTGTGAAGAATTAAATTATGATGTGACTAGCATTGTGTGACTAACATCATCTTAAAAAACTATAGGTTAAGATGTCTATTGGTTACCAATACCGTTTTACTGTAGTGAACTGCACCGTTTTCAAATTCGAGTACGATATATACCAAAATCGTTTTTTGGAGTTCGGTACAGTACAATTTCGGTTTTAGGAAGCATACTGAAACTATAGAGTATACTGAATTATCGTACCGAATTTGACACCCTTTTATCTAGTTTGGGTTGGGCCTTAACATTACTATGGGTTGGGCCCAATTGTCAAGAGAAAAAAAGAAAAATAAACTTCAAATTAAGAAAGCTTATATTAAAAATATACGGTACGAATAATATAAATATAGGTTATTCTTCTTCATATATTGTAAATCTGAATAGTTAAAATATTGACTAAAAAACCATATTACACAACCAATACCATGAACACTCTTAGGTTGTAAGTGAAGAAGATTAGAAGAATGAGTTTTTTACCAACGGAGGTTGGTCCAAGTGGTAAGTAGTTTAGGTCCCCTTAAGCAAGGTTCCGGTATCGAAACCTTGTGGATGCAAAAAATTCTCGCTGGGAGACTCACCCACCACAGCCAAGTGTGCGACCCGGGTCGAACACCGGATTCGTCAGGGCCAAGCCTTGGAAACCGGGGTTGGCAATAAAAAATAAAAAAAAAAAAGAAGAATGAGTTTTTTATACCCAAATTATATTGTACTATATACCGAACTGTACCCTTTTCTTCGTACCGATTTTATATCGAAACCATACTGAACTATTTCTGACCTTTTTTATTTCGGTATGAGGGTTTGAAATTGGTACCGTACTGAATGACCGGTACATACTGAATTGACACCCTTACATGGGGTCCAGGCCTGGTTCCTTTTTTTTTCTTTCTTCCAAGCCTGGGTTACAAAAGCCGGGTCCAGATATGCCCTGAGGAGACCTGGGCCCTTCAGGGAGCTTGGTGTGATTACGGGTTTTAAAGGGGTTCGTATTTGGAATATAATAAAAATGCACTACGGATTACAGACCGTCGTCACGATCAGTGTAATACAGAAAACCATTTCGAATGCTTATATCCTCTCTTACATGTTTTCTTCCTCTGCTTTCCCCATTGCTACTCTTCCTGGATTTCTTACTCAAATGTCCAAATCTCTCCATTTCATTCAAAACCCAGATCAGAATTCCTTGTTTTCTTCTTAACTTCGATTGATTTCATCGGATTCTACTCTGATCCTGATGAGGATCCGAGGTTCTGCAGTGGTCACTTCTAATTCTACTTCTTCATATGCAGCAAGTTCTACAAATTATTTTACTTCATCTTCATTGGATTCTCCTTCTTCTTCTCCATCGTCAATCAATTGCATAACCCGATGTGAAGGTCTTGATATTCTGGCGGAAGCTGTTCAGTTTCTCGCCGGATCAGCATTGCCAATGGGTATTCCAGTTACTCGCAGAAGAGTCACCATTAGAAGGAAAAGCGCTTTCAAATTCAGCAAAATCGATGTGAGTGAAGATGGAAAGCAAGAAGAGGTCGAAGTGGAAGAAGAGATGAATCAAGATGATGGAATTGGGGTGATTAGGAAGCCAAAAAAGCGAAAAAGAGTGATGGCTGTGCCTTCGAAGTACCAGGATTCAGTTCTTCAACCCTGGAAGCGTCAGAATCGTCAGAATCGTTAGAATCGTGGATCAATGTGCACGGCTTATGATGGTGCCGTTTAATGGAGGGGCAGTCTGATATGGGTTTTCACTCTGGTGTCAAATGATCTTCTCTTCTCCGTGGAGATCTGCGTAAATCGAAGTCTGAACTTGACTTCTAATATATCTTTATCTGCTGGAATTCAATGAATATCAATGCTTGGAATTTCTTTTCTTCTTCTTCTTCGCTTGTTCCTGCTTTATATTATGTTGCAGATAATTTAGATAAAATATAAATTGAAAGTTGGGTTTTTGTAGAAGTTGCAGATCCTTGCAATCTCAGATGTATCCATGAACTATTTTGCGGTGCTGGCATAATCACATACAACAATTACAGCAGCGACCCCAATAATTTTAGGTCTCTGGTAATTTATCGCTTAAATTCCTCTACCTGTTCGATTTTTATTTTGATTCTTGGTCTTGCCCTTCTTTGGCATTCTCTTTTTCCACATTTTGGGCGACTGTTCGTTGGCAGCAAATTCAGGGTAGACAGCTCCGAAATCAAAATCTACTTGTTTGCACCACGATGTAGTGCAGAATGTTTCTGACTGAAAGAGAGGAATGATTATCATCTTGTTCGGGTACAGCTCAAGTTGAATTATTTTCATTTCAGATCAGGATTGATCAGTCAAGCTGAATTTCTCCCATGGATGCTCAAGTTGAATTATCTTCCCTGTTTAATATGCCCTTACATCAGTTCCTGCAGTGGACAATTATTTTACTGATAAGTGAAACTGCAGTTTCCAACTCTGATCTTTCCTTCCTTGAATCCTGATGCTTGGTGCACTCTGCAATCCTTGATCTATCTCAACCGTAATATTCCTCTCTTTCCAAGTTATCAGAAGCTGTTTCTGAACTCTAACACGATCTTAATTAACAGAGCATTGCCAATTGAAATGCCATTTCTTCTTGTACAATTTGCAGCCACCAAGTAAAGATGTTTCTAATAACTGTCTATTGCTTCTTGAATAACTAGTACTTCCTTGTTTACCATGTAGTAGCTGTCCACCATCAGTTCTTGTTGCTAACACATTACATGCTTAGGGGAATGAAAACACCATTTTCTGGTATGAACAGGAACATTATTTCTTGGTTGTTATTGACTAAAACCAGGCAGTAAATCAGACATTTTATCAAGGGGAGCAGCAGTGTCCAAAGGCTTATCTGTGAGTTGTTGGAAGAAGAGAGATTGTGGTTCTCATGGCAGTGAAATTGGATGCCATTGTATTATGACAATTGGCAGGAAACTATTTTTCCAGATTTTGTCAGTTCAGGATAAAAACTCGATCGAGTTAATGATCTATGACAGCAGATTCAAGGTTAGATCATCTTGAAGATGCCACATTGCTAGAGCCAGTGATGCATCAAGTGTGTGGATATGAGATAATAACATCAATGCACCCAGGAGTTGAAGCACCAAATATTCACTGAACTTGTTCATTGATATTTGATGGATAAAGAGTTATATCCTTCAAGGCATGCTACAGGCATTGTTTTTAAAAAATGGGACAGGACTAAAACCATACAAACTTCCTCTTCATGAAACTAGGCAGTGTTTGTTCTACAGGCACTGCTATTTCACAATTTTTTCTCTTTGTTGTTTCTGTTCTTAAGGCTCACTTTGTTCTTTGGGAACATAGAAATGGGTGTTGCCGGATGTGTTTCTGATCCTACTGTTTTCCTGCAAAACAAAAGAATACCACAGACACTCCAGAAGAGTGTTACAAAACACATCATTACTGCAAAACTGAACCGGACGTTTGCGTTTGACAATTATGGTCCTACTGATTTCATGACGTGTTTTGCTCCTCTCCTAGGAAGAAATTTCTATGAGTGCCCAATGAGTTATAGGATTCAGCCACGTATAAGGGAATTTCAATCCAATGAATGCTCTTTGGATTATAATGTTATATGTGGCTGAATCCTATGAGTCTATGACTCATTGTGCACTCATTGGAAGACCCCGTCGAGCAGAGGATCCAAACTCCTTCATGAGAGAGTTGAAGAAGAAACAGAACTCAGATCCAAGAATAATTGGATCCAATCACATTCTATAAGTTCACATAGTTTGGATTGAAAAGGCCCATAAGGCAGTGGAGCTCCAAATAGTTTGACAGGCTTGATTTGATTACAAATCAGACTGCCCCAAGCCCATGTTTGATCTAATTCATGTTGGCCTAGTCAAACTTGGCTTGTCCCTTGAGTTGGGCTTTTTTTGGATCGAAAACTGGTATGCCAAGGTCCCTTTCTTTGAACTGAGATTGCCAACACAACTGAACCAGAAAATGCTTAAGCATTTGAATAACTGGGGTGGAATTCTAGTTCTGCTTGTTTAGGTAGGGTTTGGTGGCCCTTCTGTTCGTTTCTGATTTCGAAGATCCTTTGAGGATGAGTAACCGCGGATTTCCAAGCTGAACAAGAAGCTGATCACTGGATTGAATCTTCCAGAACTAGATCCAGTATTCAGTTCATCAAGCTTCAGCTGAACCTAAACCAGATGATCATCAAGGGAAGAAAAAAGAATTGGCAAAGGATCTGAATTGGCTTTGCTTAGGGTGTTGATTAAAACCGTGTTGGCCCGCACCGGCCCATACCCCCAGGTTCGGTTCAAGCTTGGCCCAACTTTTTAACCTGAAGGGAAGCCTGGTTACAAATTAATTAGCCCTGGTAGGGTTCGCGTTTAGCCCTTGGGCCAACCCATCCCGGCCCTACCTGACACTATGCTAATTAAATTAAATTAGGATTACGCGCATAAATTGAGTTTGAATAACCAAATAACTCAGTACCCATTAACCCTAAAAACTCGAACATATTCCAACTTCAATAATCGTATCAATCTCTTCAACTCCATCACTCCAAGACTCCAAATCTCTTCAAGACTTCAGCTGTCATTGAAGATAATTGGAAGATCTGAGATCTTCACCTTCTCAACCTACTATCCAAGGTTATAATACTGTGCTACAGTTCAAGTAAGCAAAGGAGATCTTAGCCAAGATAAAAAAAGAATAATAATAATTAGAGTAGTAGAATATGCTTGTTCTTTTGTTTTCAGTAGAACAAATCATGTAGGTGTATATCTAATAAGCAAGAAATGAATAAAAAAATGGGTGTTAGGGTTAATTAGGAATGACCTAAACCTATTAGGGTAAATCAGGCGGGCTTTGAAGAACCTTGGCAAGAAAGGGTTTGAGTTGGAACTTTTAAGCCCTAATAAAATTGAGTAGGGTTTGGGTTTAGGCATAGGTCCTAGGGGAAGGTTGAGTTTAGATTAGGCTGACCCAACCCGATCCATTGACATCGCCTACATATTTTAACTCAAGGAAACTCGACAATATTATGTAACCTAGAATAAGTGCCAAGGGTTAATTTCGAGCTTCTCGAATGGAGAAGAAGCTAACAACCCAATTAAATTTATTCCAATCAAGTCATCATAGGGGCTAGTGTTACATGAGTCTAGATCATCGCTCCGTTAGGACTTAGGAGAGAGGTATGTGCTCCCCTGACATTTATTTATCATACAATATAGATGAGTCCACATTGGATCCATTAGGAGATCCACCTCTGATTTATATTGTTAGTATTCAGAGGTGGGTCCCACTCAATTGTGTGGTACAAAAGCTCAGGTAGCACATACCCTTCCCCTAGGGATGTCAATTTGCAATTCGAACCATTAAAACTTAACAAAATCGAGCCTGCTATAGCTCGAATCAGACCAAACCAAATATTAATGGACTATGTTTGGGTTGAGAGGGGCAAAACCCTAACAATTTAGACTGGTTTGGGCCAGCCCTATGACCTGTTAGCCTGTTAGTTCTACTAAAGTGTAGTTTTGGAGAAATTTTAGTAGACGGAAAAAAAACTATCCTCTATTGTACACAACAATGCATTTTTGTGCCAAATAATTGGCTGAGATTAAAAGTTTAATTTTAAATTTTAAAAATCCTCAAGTCTTGTATTTACTTTGTTTTCTTTGCCAATCATTTAGTATATATGTGTATTGTTGTGCATAGTAGACGATGTTTTCCCTGAATAGACTAATTCTACTAAGGCTGTTAGTTTTCTTTCATCTTTTTTGTGAGAGGTCTTCGTTTTTAGTAAGATAGTTTTAAACATAGAGTTTTTCTATTTAATAGCACCAACATTTATTTAACATTATTAGGTTCAATTTTGAGCTTCAGTTCTCTAACATTTTTCAACTTTAACTTATACTGAGTGCCATCAAAATATCTTTTGTTTCAAATGCTTTCTATTTTCTACTCCAAATTTATTGTTGAGAATGAATAGTAATGATCTCAAGCCGTCTCTACTAGAATCCAAATGGTTAGCACAAACTGTTAGCCAACCAGAACCCAAACAACACCAAATCAAAATCAAACCGAAACTATTATTTTGCAAATTAGCCATATTTGGACTTAGTGCCTTTCAGCTTGAAACCATTAAGCCCATACTAAAACCGCTCCAAACCGTACTGTTGACACCCTTACTCTCCCTGACAAAGAGGTGATCCAAACGAGAAGCCATTGGGCTTACAAGTAGGAAACAATAGCAAAAAGGTCAAGGAGGCAAAGGACCCAACAACCCCTCCCCAAGCCAAAGTGGGTGGTGGTGGTGGAATGTGGATTGGTGAGTGGACCAGCCAACAAACACTTAGAAACCACAAAATATTCAAAAGAAAACAAAAAATAAATTAGATTTCAAGATACTGCTTAAGTATATAGATTCTAAATCATTATCTCCTCTCAATCTTAATCCAATGTCTCTTTTTGGATCATCATCACAAGATGAATTCATTGATTTTCTAGACCCAAATAATTATCTATTAAAGGGAAAAGAAAGGATGAATGCAAATATAGGTCTCCTCAGACCTCACACGTCTCCCCTGGATGAAAAGATTGATTAGAAAACCAAATAAAAGATTGAACCGTTTAGATACGAGTGTTGAAGAAGCAGCAAATCATGGATGATGACATGTTCCCACTAAGAAACAAAGAATCACTTGTGCACATAAAATAGAATATATTGAAAGAAATCAAGTCAATTTAATGTGAGTCACTGGAGATCATGATCATCACCATTAGCAATTAGAATAAAATCAAAAGGAAGGTGGGTTTGGTTCCACTTTAGACAAATCACATAAGGCCAACAAGCCAAGGAATAAAATTCAGGCAAAGGGTTCATCACATAATGGACTATTTGTCAGGCCGTAGAAAGTAGAAACTTCTATTTGTTTATTGCTGCAAAGACAGGTATAGTCAAAAGAAAGATGACAAAAACCAATAAATGCAGAGCTTCACATGTTAAGACCTCTTCTGGTATACATGAAAATTTAAGGGAAAAAAAAACCCAGATGGGTTCCTAATTTTTCTTTTGAAGAACCCAACAAGATTGAAAAATTCCAGAGGAAATCCTTTCATGCATTAGCATTCCATTTTTTGATACTTCCATGTGTGAAGCTCTGCTTCACTTCCTTAGGACGACAATGACAGTCCAGTCCAAAATGACACAAACACTCAATTTCAAACCAACCCAAACAGAGCTGAGAAACAGGGGAAGCTAATCCCATATCATTCCCCTGTTCCATATCCATCATTCCCCAACTCCAATTGGGTGAGATAACCATGATAAATAGCTCCTTTTTACCCCTCACTCCACTTTCCCTAAAATCTTAAAGAGAATATCCAATTTTGGACAGTTATAAAACCAAGAAGAAAGAGAAAGTACTATAAAACTAAAATTGATCAAATTGAGAGAGACCCATAAGCTCCACTTGGAACTGCAAAAAGTTGTCTCAAATTTTCTTTTAGCATTTCAGTTAGCTGTCATGAATATTCCATTCTCTATCACTTCTGTTGGAATTAGATTCATGTCTGAGGTTCATTTCCACCCTCGGTTAGCCTCATAAAAAGCAGAGATACCCTTGGTAGTGCTACCACCAAAGATGCCTTACCTGGGGGATTACTAGATAACAAAGAAAAATCACATTCCTCATTGTTGGACAGATATAATTACCTCCAAAGGGAGTAGGAGAGTCAAATTTTAATCTATTACACATCAAAGCTTGAAAAGCAAGCCAGAAATCCTCTGCAACTCACTAACAAAGAATGTTATAGGTAAAAAAGTTGATTAAACTCATACGTTACACTTGACACACCAATGCTTCAAAATTGACCCTGTAAAAGAATTTACTCCCAGTTTCAGTGTAATACATCCACAAATTTACACAATATAGGCTCAGAAAGCCAAACAGACATCCACAAAGAGAAGTAATGACATCCATCTTTTAAAGTAAACAAAATGATCCATGATCTAGACACATATGACTAGTGTGCTAACATCCATTTTTGTAACCCTGATTCATTCACTAAAGCAACCAGACAGGAAGTTTTGGAATTAACTTCATTATCCAAAGCTTTTGGTCCATGCAACTGCCAAGATAACCTAGGAGGACATTAATCTCCAGAACACTTTAAGCAGCTGTAATTGATATTTTATACTATTTGAAACACCTACCAACATACAGAAACTTGATGGCAAGAGTACTCCAATGAAAGCATGGTTATTTTTTGGGAGAACACTAAAACATCACCCTTTTTGTTAGTGAAGGAGACACAATACATTATTAGTTACAAAAAAGTCAAACACAACAACATAATCAAGGACAATTTGTTTCTCATCCGCACTTAACATGCAATATTTCTTCTTTTTTTTCCGGGGGAAGTGGGGAAGAGATTATGAGGCCAGAGATAGATCAAGGTCTTCTTTTTTCTTTCTTTTTTGAAGGTTCACCAGCCTCAATATGCAAGCAACCTGCTGAAGCCACTAAGTATTTTTTCTTTCTTACATAAACTAAAATCTAGACTAATAATAGAAACTGTAGAAATTCGGCGCAGGCGAAGATGCCTTCAATGTTTAGGTAACAGATACGATAAGACAAAAACAAATATATTAGGAAACTAGTTCCACTTCCAACAGAGAGAATTAAACTGCACAAACTGCAGCGAAAGGAACTGGGATTGAAACAGATTGTTGGTTGTCACAGAAGAACTATATTCTTACAATTTACAACCCCTTGTTCTTTGTAGAGGTTTTATACGGTTCAGTGCTTTAATATACCTGCCTGTGCCAACCACATCAACAAAACCAGAAGAGCCTCCTATTCTTGCCAGCAAATTACCCCATCATCTGTTATCTCAACTTTGAACCATACATATGTACAGGAGCAATTCACAACCAGTTGATGAGGTTAAACACGGACAGTGTGGCTCGAAACTGATCTTTCTGATGCATATTCTGAACTCTATTTAAGTTTGAGCAGATTGGGTTACCAATCTAGAGTGATTATGCTCGCCTTCGTAAGTAACAATAAGCATTGAGGGATCTTCTAGGCACCTCTCAACATGCTTCCTTGCAGGACAACCTCTCATGCTGCTACATTTATAGTATCCCCTGCATAGAACCGGGTACTCTCAGTACTCATACTTTGTTCTAAATGCAATCTATGATATTAACAACATATGAAATGCACCACAGACAACGTTAGGTACTAGAGAAAGAATTGAAAATTTTGAAGGTTGACAAATACATGGTACATTGAGCATAATGCAGTTCGCATTGAAGTCATAAGTGAGCAATTACAGATCACTTTACAGCCCTGCTGCAGCTATTGAAAAGCTGGTGATTAGTTCCTTCTTAATAATTCTGCAGTCTATATTCTGGCAACTTGGTCAAACCAAATGAAATCGTGCTCGTGTAATGTCATTTCAACAGACCCTTGCCGTATTATTCAACCCTTGGTCCATTCACTAGCTTTGGTCAGATAAACTCAAAATTGCTTAAGTGAAGCAACAGTAAATGAGGTAATGACTCACAATACAATATGTGGGAAGCACTGCCAATTAAGAGACCATTCACAATCAGTTAGTGAGTTAATTTTCCAATGAATCAAGGCCTACAACATTCCCATCCTTTCCACTGCAAAATTCTGTTTTAAGTATGACAACACCAACAGAAGCAATGGAGAATTTTGGGAAAGATCAAACTGGAAGACTGAAATCACAACTACATCAAGTGCTCAGACATAGATGGATTTTCCTTTCAATTGGAGACTCAAAAAATTCATCCATAGAAAGTAGGAATGGTTCATTATAAAATATTTAAAATCATCGGCCAGACCTAAGGGTTCCAAGCATAAATCATGTGGTACTCCAGAAAAATGTAGACATACCTAGGGTGTGGAGAACCCTTGATCGGCTTCTGCCCATATTTCCTCCAAGAAAACTCATCAGGAGGGATATCTGCCAGCTTGTTACTGATGGCAGGCACCTTAATCGATCTCTTGACCCTGAGTTTCCTACAATCAAAATAAAACAGTCGTTGACAATTAAAATTTATCAAGCAGCATTAAGTGAAACTTAGTTAGGGACTGAAGCTAACCTCCTCTTGGAACAATGGCATCTACCACTGGTTCCACATTTGACACTCCCATCTTCTCCCCTACCAGAGCACCTCTTCTTGGAAGACTGTTGAGAGTTCCGGTCAGATGACTCAGGTGCACCGATTAAATGGAAGGAACTTCCATCCACACCACTATCCATACTCAGAGATGAGATGAAAGATCGAGTGGATGACATAGTAGGTGTACAACTAGAGGTATCAAACTTGAGGTTTATGCTGTTACTCCTGCGATACATCATATCAGCTTGAAATTTCATCTGTTGCTGCTGAAACTGAAGCCTTTGTTGTTGGTGATGTTGGAAGATTTGATACTGAGTAGCTGGCGTTTGCTGAACAAGTTGGAGAGGATTCTTAGATGTAGAAGCCATTTCCAGTGCTGGGTTTTCAAGAAGCATTTTTTGGGTAAATTGTATCTTTGAATTCTTAGCTATTTCAGCTACCTGGACAGGGTTGTCAAGAAAATTAGCAGGCCGGAGACGTTGTAGATGGTTAGGTGAAGAGTCAACTTTAGAAACTGGGTTGTCAAGGTAGACACTTTGGTGGATATGGGATTGAAATTTTCTGAACTTTCGAACTCTTGCATGACCCAAACCATTACCAAGGAGAGACACAACTCTCTTGAACTTGATCACAGCGTCCTCAGCTTCCACCATCAACTTTCTGTGCTGAACTTGATCCTGGGATTGAGATAGGAGGCTAAGAAACTTATGGCATGCCTCTACAGCAGCTTTGTTAGTTTCTTCCACTTCCTCCATGTCTTCTCCGATTCAAGGACCAAGCGTTAGTTCTGTCAAAACCCTAGAAGAAACCCAGATGGTTGAACATCATAGAACTTGGAAATATTATCTCCAGGAAGCAGATCTCCTAAAACCCATTTGTGAAAGAAACAAAGGAAGTAAACCCAGATGGGTCTTCAACAAAAATAAGAGAAATATTCAAACTTTTTGATTCCCAGCAGATTTTCTCATCTGAGAGCGAGAAAGGAATCAAATTAAGCTGGTAATGATTAATGCGAAGATCGAAAAAGGAAAGTTAAAATAAAAGTAACCCATTAGTAGATTAAGAGTTCTGTTTAAACAGGTAGGCCGTTAAAATTACATAATGGAAAAACACCACCAAAGAAACAACAAGCGAACAAGGAAGAGGAAGAAGACGATGTTGGAAACCCTAGATTTATCCATGACAATTCAGAGAACGAGAATAGAAGTGGGTGTGAAAGGGAAGACTTCTTAGCCGGCGCAGAATTGAAATGGAAAAAAGGCAAAACTGGTTCTCATCTTTCGATATTAATATATAATAAAATAAGTGAAAACAAATAATTAAAAGGAAAAAGGTAATGGATGATTAGAAGAATGACATCTCATAAAAATCAACAACTGAGAGATTTTCAAAACCCAAAAAACAAAGAAAATGGGAGGGAGATAGAGAGACAGAGACAGAGAGAGAGCAGAGAGAAGTCAGGGTTCTCAGGCCTCAGAGGCGCATGTAAAACTAGCAGAGAAACAGAGAGAGGAAGAAAGAGAGAAGAAGAAACTATTAATTCAGGCTGGTCTCCTCTCATGGAGAAAGAAAACTGCCGTTTGTATCAGTGTCACAGACAGGAAGGTGGGCCCTTCTGTTATTCCTTTTTTATTTTTTCTATGAACTTTTTTGTGATTTAGAAATTCTTATTGTTGAAATTGAAATGGATATCCAAAATTATATTTATTTGGGTTCAGAGGTTATCCAAATTTCAGATAAAAGAAAGAAGGGGGATTGTAATTGGATGGGGATAGTTTCTATTTTTGAATATTTTTAAATAGATTCTAATAATTTTTATTGAGTTTAAAGAGTTTTCAAATAATTATTTTTTAAATGTCAATTTCCTTAAATAACTGTGTTCACTGATTAAATACAAAATTTCAACTATTTATTATTATTGATGAGAAGCAGCAACTATAGGGTGTTATTTAATTTGAAGGACTTGAGCTTTGTTGACCCTATTGAATGAAATTACAACTATCAGAAAGAAAAAAATAAAATAAAATATAGTGTTATAAAATAATAATTGTTGTAGATTGGGTGAATCATACTTTGATTCTTTCGAAGATGGTTACTGTTTGGTCATGCTATAAATTCGGGTCTTGTTTGGGTCCTGCACATTAAATAATGCGCAGGACCATCAAGCCACACACTATGGGCCGTCGGATCAAAATTTCGCTTGAAATTTCGATATCGACCATTGAAATTCTAGGGTCGAGATTCAATTTCAACTAAGATGATCTGACAATCAAAAATCTCGACTTGATGGTCATGCAAATTAAGCAATTTCCCTAAAATCTAAATCTTCAAATCCTGAATTGGGTTCTCAATCCCCTCTTTCTTTTTCTTTTTATTATTTTTTTAATTTTTAGTTTTTAATATTTTTATTTAACTTATTATTATTATTTTTATGAGTTATAGATTATAGAGTAGAGTATGGTAGATGAGGAGATAACCTGTCAAGGTAGCTTTCAAGAATAGGCTTTCTTGACTTGCATTAGTTATACAATACTAGGATAATGACAAAATTTGAGCATAGGTTTGGTACCAAACCTCTAAAAGTATTGTATTTTCTTTTTCATGAAAAGACCTCCTAAAGTTAATTGCTTAGATAGAGAAGAAAGAGAGAATATCAAATGAAATGTTTCAAGCATCCGAAGGTTTGTTGTTAAGACATAGAAGACACAAAGAAAATCAAATAAAATGTTTCAAGCATAAGATATGACAAATGTGGTTACTAGCTGTTGTCCATGGTATCACAGTCATTGTCTCTTAGTTTTTAGACTGTAACATCGCTTTTGTATCTAACAAATTCGACTGAATATCGGATTTCTTAACAAGGAAGGCCATGTCGATTTCAAGCCTAACAAAATGGTCCTGTTCTGATAGGTAGTTGGTGGAATTATGTTCACCTTTCCTTTTTGCTCACTTTCAATGGAAGTGCTAGTTATCAAAAAAAAAATGTGGTTTCTCTGAATTTGAGGTATCTTAGTTCAAATTTTCTTGCTTGAATGAAATAGTCATTAATCAAAGCCCGAAACAAAGAAAAGAGAATGTAGAAAAAGAGCGAGGAAAAGAAAAAGGGAGTTCAGATCGTCTTCTTTGACGAGTGCTCCCCTGACAGCTGTTAACTACAAATTCCAGGAGACCCACAGGGTTAGGTGATGTGATTTATTTTTTTAAAACATTTTTTTTTTACTTGTGGGCTCCACATAATTTGTGGTTGTAAAGTTATCAGGGGAGATGATCCACACTCAAAAAATTACAACCTACTAATTGGCAAGAAGGAAGAATTTAAGACCCATAGGAGACGACAATAGTCATGTTGTAGGGTATTCACAATTTTTTTTCCTTCTTTTGTTTTGGGGGTGGGGGTGTGGTAGGAAAGAAATTGTAATTTAGTAAAAACATCACAATAGATGGCTTTCCAAATTGAATCAAGAGACCTAGAGTTGGAAGTCCATCTTCTCAGATTGTGCTCCCACCATAAATGAGAGATCAGCACGTTGAACACCAATTACCTATTGCATCACAAATAAAAGTGTTTGTAATGTGTCTCAAAAACCAAACTCAATCCTAAGAGAAACCAAATGAGTAGATGAAGCGGGGCCAAATGGTGATAATGGTTTTCACCCATAATGAGCAAGAGCAGGGATAGAGGAAGAAGAAGCGGTCAACATCTTTGGGACCATTTCAACAAAGGATACAATTGAGACTAACGTTAGGTGCCAGTTGGAGTAGAAAACCTAAGGATTGAGAACGCAAAGGATAAGGGATCTCCAAGTAGAGAAGGTGTGGTGAAGAATGTGACCTCTGAACTAAATTACGGATGTCAAGTAACTATGGGGAAAGGGCGTTGGACAAAGTTCCAGACAGAGAACGACAAAAGTTAATCAAGTAGCGAAGTCTCGCAGAGAGGTTGAGGGGGGGGGGGGGAGGTTGTTCCTGCAGAAGAAAAGGGCATTAGAAATTAACTAATTGAAGAATAATTTTGCCTTTTACTTCCACTGAGAACCGAAAGATAAGTTCACAATACTCTAATGTTTGGATAAAAAATCCCCATGATCATATGATATTCTTTTTTATTAATTAAATAAATACCCAAATCCCAACAAATAAATTGATAGATGATTAATCAATATAATTAACCAAGGTTCAATGATCATGGACAGTTGGGTTTGGCATATAAGATTTGGCTCATTTGGTTGTACATGGATGTACACCTAATTGTTAATTTTTTAGGGTAGAAGCTAATTGTTAACTTTTTTGATTGTTATAATAGATTTTCCTCTTTCCATATAAATAAATTAAAAAGGAAAAAACAAAAAAACAAAACTAGATTGCCCTCATATGAGTTATGACATGATCTTTGAAAACTATTAGTGCAATGCAATTTCTTCTTTAGAAACACAAAGAATTAAAAAATTGACTTCTCCTCACAACTTGTCAAACAATTCTTATCGTTTTCTTGGTCATCAAACATTACCATTTGGAAGGTGGGGCCTTGTTAAGGTATTTGCACCTTCGTTACAATGATGCCAATTCAATTTCAAGCTTTTGTCAAATCTTTCAATTCTTTTCTAAACAAACCTTTCTTTACTCTTATATATTGAATTTGAAAGATAAATTTAAGAGTTTTTTACGTGTAGGTTTCATTAATGGACCATAAACTAATGTTGGGTCCCTTTAGTACAAAATATTATATGTGGGTCCCAACCACACTAATGCTATTAGTCACTGTTAAATATATTCAAATTTCAAACTTGAAATGACCAAAATATCCATCAGATTATTCAATACATTGGGTAATGACTAAAATGCCCTTTAGCTATTAATAATAAATAACTAATATATATAATACAATATATTAAATAATTTGAAGGATATTTTGGTCTCCCTAGGTTTGAAATTTGAATATACTTAACGGCGGCAAACGACGTTAGTGTTGTTAGACACGTGATATATTATACTAAGGGGACCCAACATTAGTTTATGGTCCACTATGAGAACCTATAGTTAGAAAACTCTAAATTTAAAAACGATCTCAGACATCAGTTTTCGTTTTCAGAAAACAAAAGAACGGGTGGTAAGTGTTTATTATAATTACTCTTTCCTTTGCTCTTAAATAACAAATGATGAGAAAGTGATGTGAATAATAATGCTTAAATTCTCTTAGAAAAACATAAACTTGATAAAATGATCCCAAAGGTAAAGTCCTTTCTGTCCTTGTTGAAGACCAGATTTCTACTTGCTTATAATTGGGAATATACCTAAATGCGTTTATCAAATCCTCATTTCAAAAAAAAAAAGTGTATTTGCATTGTAAAAAGACTAAATTGACTTTGCACAAGAAATGATCTCCTAGAACAAAAAGGTTATCAAACACATACTAAAAAGAGTATTGACCCCAAAAATTCTTGAATTTAATAAATTTTTCATCAATTTTGTGAGGACTTAGAACACTTTTCTTCAGCTCAGATGTGTGGAAAAAACAAATCCTCTCTTTACCATGAATGGAGAGAAATAAGATTCAATAGGAACTAGTGTTGAACAGAAAGGTTATCAAAAACATACTAAAAAGACTATTGACCCCAAAAATTCTTGAATTTAATCAATTTTTCATCAATTTTGTGAGGACTTAAAACACTTTTCTTCAGCTCAGATGTGAAAAAAATAAAAATAAAGCCTCTCTTTGCCATATGACTGGAGAGAAATAAGATTCGATAGGAACTAGTGTTGAACCACCTAATTTCTATAGATGTTGAGTTAAAAAGAGCAAATATTGGTTCTTAACTAAGACATCTTGAGCCAAAAACACTCCCAAATCCAAATTACAATTTTCCAATGCGAAAAGATGACTTCTAGTGTGTAGGTTGATGGTTACAAATTTATTATTTTTATTTTAATGTACTCAATATTTGCATTCTATTTTCTTTCAAACTGGAGTTCCAAACATATCCAGGAACCAGATGTCACTGAAGATTTTTGTATATTATTTTGAGAGAGAAACACTCTTCAAAAAGGATCACTTGGGTTCCTCGGGCTCTAAAAGTAACACAAGGATTCGATAATCTCACACTGTAGATGAAGTAATTAAAAGTTAAAACCATTTGCTCATGATGGCTTCTTGCTTTGGAGAAAGATGAATCCAGTGTAAGATTTTCTATTTTGGTGGGTACCACGGTCATTGTTTTGTTAGGGTAAAACTGCAGTAATGGAGTGTTGAGGTGGCCAAGGTAAGTTTGATCTACCTAATTAACATTGGTAAAGTGGATCATAGAGAATGATGAGTGGAGTTTGAGGAATCTCCTTGATCATGACTGACGTAGCCTAATCCATGACCTCAAAGGGAAATTGAACGCTGAGATGATGTGTTCATAGAATCACTAAAGATAACAACCTTAATAATGTGGAAAGATGATGATGTAGCAGAGCGAAGATGCTCACTTGATATAGTTCAAGCTGATTAAAAAAAACACAGACCAGAAAGCAAATCTTTTAATGGGCATTAGAGATGGAAAAGCTGCCATTGCAAGTTGAGTCCATTTCAACGAGGGCTACCTGGGGCTCATGCCCAAGCTGTTCAGACTTCGGGGGTTGGGGGGTTCCCCCTTGTTTTCCCTATGAACCCATCTCCTGATCCTCGAATTCTTGGTCTCATACTGTGAAACATTGAATTTTTGTCTATGAAAACCCACCTCATCACTTGATCTTCAAATTCTTGATCTCATAGTATAAGACATCGAATTTTCATCTATGAAAACTCACCTCATCATCTAATCCTTGAATTCTTGATCTCAAACTATGAAACATTGAATTTTTGTGAACTGAGCCAACCCTTGAAAATATTATATTTCATTCAACATGAAATCACGGACGCTAGCTTTCAGTTGGTTGATTATAACACTTAAACTACTTGTATTGTGGAGAAGAAATATAACTTACAACCAAGGTGGAAAATTTTGGTGTGGTGTGCCGTGAAGGATGAGAAAGTCAAAACGAATGTGTTGCATTTGTCTATTTCTTCCTTGTCCATATTCTCTTTTTCAACTTCATGCATCTAATTGCCCAGAAAAAAAAACTTCACGCGTTGAGGAATCATGATGAGGCTAACAGATCGAATAGGCCAATTTGAATTTAAATATTCTCGCTTATTTGAGGTGGGAATTCTTTAACTTATTCTATGGTTTAGGTGATTCTGTCTGTTTCCAAACAGTGAGACCAGACTTTCTGTGTTCTTCTGAACAGTAATTGTTATCTACAGCTATTTCTGGTTGTAATTGTCACTCTCTGATTCAAGCTTCACTAGCTCACTCTTTTTCTCCTCTTCTTCCCCTTCTTTCTAGTCCTGAAACTAATGTCATGCCTCAAAAAAGATGACTTTAGGAGACATGATCAAAGAACACTGAGAAGAAAGTAGAAGTTAAAAAGCCTTGGTGCAGAAAAAAGGGATGGTGTGAAGAATATGAACATGCATGCATGGCTGCCTGTCACTTTACTGCTCTTTTCTATCTAGTTTCTGCTTCTTGTGAGAATCTTGTCCTCTATAATTAACAAGCAAGCCTGGTTCTCTTCTTTCCATGGCAACCAGAATCTCTACACCTTGACAGAGAAAGACTTCTTCTTTGTTTCATGTTGTTTTTAGCTTTTATCAGTGAATACAACTTGAAGGCACGAATCATTCAACTTTAATTATCAATAATGACTAATCTTAAAGGTGAAAATGCATAGCAAAATTTTGAACATTGTAAAAGCACGAACTCATGGAGGATGACTATTTTTTTTTATCCCTAAAATACTCTCAATTATTCAAAAAAAAAATATATATGATTTATTATGTCCAAAATTATAATTTTATATTCTCATTGAGTTTTTCATTCTAATTCTATATTAATATTAATTGTAATTAATTCTCTCCACTAAATCTATTAAAACAAACCCTCACCGAAAAGAAGAAAAAAATTGAAGAAAAACATCGGTACCACTACCAATAAATTCAATCATTTTTATACAAAGATAGGAAAAAAAAATTAATCATTTAAAATTTAGTATTAATTGTAACTAATTCTCTTAATTCAAATAAAACCCTCTTGATATTCAATGTTTAGAACCAACATTCTTAATTCTAATTAGAACTAAATGTATTAAAACAACCCTCACAAAGAACACTAAAAAAAAATAAAGAAAATGTTATTTGAAAACATCACACTATAGTCTCAATTCTCAGTATAATTAAAAATACTAAAACAACTCTCAATCCCCAAAAGGAAAAAATTATATGCATATTATTCAAGTTAAAATAATTAAAATTGTTATATTAATGCTTAAGAAACCTATCAAGTTTATTCTTACCTTTAGACACTCTTATTATGTCTTGTCAACCTGATTTTTTTGGGTCAAAATATTTTAGGATAATTACTGTTGCCCCCTGTATTTTGATTTTATTACTAATAAAACCCTGTTCTTTACGAAATTACTGTTGCCCCCCTTCCTTATAACGGTGTTAAGTTGCCGTTAAGTTTGAATATTTAATATCTAATTTGCCCTTCATTAAAATTAAGAAACTAAAAGACGATTCTATCCTATTTATAAAACCATATTAAATGTCAATTTTACCCTAAACTTCATTTATTTGAATGAATGAAATGGACAAAATTCAACCGAGTTGGTTTCCACCTTCACAAACTTCATTAATTTTGAATTGTTACATTAATGTTTGAGTTTTATTCAACCATTCATCTAGGTATTTTATTCTTTTTTATTTTTATTTTATAAAGAATACCGGATTATAGACACTCTTAATTATGTCTTGTCAAAAGGCCAATAAAGAGTAAGTTTAGGGTATTTTGGGATTTTTCAGAAAATATTTCGATGCCGGGGGCAATATTAATTTTAGTTATAACTTTGAAGGTTGGATTAGTAATTTTGAAAGATACAGTGCATATAGTAATAAAATCAGAATAATAGTAATTATCCCAATATTTGATGATATTAATTTTATTTATAATTTTTTTTAGTAAAAAAGTGTATATATTAAAATAGAATATAATAATATGTACAAAAATTAAGATAAATATTACATACGAACATATATTTTTACTGCATCATTTGCTTTTAAATAGTTAACTAGAGATGCTAGACAAGTAGACCATGACCATCTAACTAAGAGATCAATGCTACTATAATTATTTTAAAAAATCAACAAATATTCAACATGCAATGCACGTGAAATTTTATCAGTACCTTAAAAGAATACCAATGATACGTTTTAGTTCCAATGCAACGTTCATGATTATAATTTTACAAGTACTCATAGAAAATCTTTTTTTATTACATTATGTACGAACATATATCTTTCATGCATCATCTGCTTTTAAATAGTCAACTAGAAATGCTAGACAAGTAAACCATGACGATCCAATGATACGTTTTAGTTCCAACACAACATTTGATTATAATCTTACAAGTACTCATAGAAAATCCTCAACAACAAGATGGATTCTGGCTTTAAATTAAAACCATCTGATCAAGATGGATTCTGGCTTTGGACATGAGTCATGATCATGATGGTGATGCATGTACGGCCTTTGATTGCATATTACATGCATGCATCATTGGAGAATATGCACGTATGCATGATTTGGAAGAGTACCAAATGGCCACAAAATCCAGAGATGCACTTTGGTTCCTCATTTCCAGGCAAATTTATTAAGTTCGTACACATTAATGTTTTAGTAAGTGTTCTTTTTCTTTCTTTATTCAAAATTTCAAACATTAGCATTAGGGTTCTTCTCTTTTCAAAGGCACAGAGAAACCTGCAAATTGAACGAGGAACCCACTTCCACTGTTGGGTAGGGAACCTAGTAATCATAAACATACAAATTCGATCTTTTCTTTCTACTAAAAGTTGGATAAAGCTAATCAATATTCCTTGAAAAAGTGATCAATCATCCCTTTTTTGGCCTTTTTGAGAAAAGAAGGGAGCTTACTGTTGAGTTCAGATTCTGTTCTTATGGTTTAGGTTGGATTGGTTTCCCACCTAACAACTCCATAGCTGAGCAAACTCCTATTTACTTTAACTTAAGTAAAGTTTGAGTCAAGAGAGTTCATGTACATTAGGTTGTAAGATTCTAGGGTTTTTATGCTTCAAGGATAAAATACTTTTTTTCTGGGGGCGGAATTGATGTTTGCCTGAACTAACTTATGCATACCAAGTCCAAATCCTCTACCTCCAGTACTCCTGTACCTCTAAAATTTTCCTCTTATAGTCTACCTAACATTGGTGGACCCGAGTGGTCTACATCAGATGGGTTGTGAGAGCGGATTTTTGAGGTATGGGGTATTGGAGATAGAAGATTACTTTGAATTGTATGCATACCTTAACTACATCCTCTAAAGGTTAATTTTTACATATAACTTATGTATAAAGTAAGATTTTGTCCCGAGCTCTAAAAGGTAATGGCACCTGGATCACAAGTGAACCTTGTTCCCTTCGCTATTTGAGTTGCGGGTTCAAACTCTTGACTTCATACTAAGAGGCATTAGTCTTTTGCCAATTGAGTAACTCTTCAAGATCAAAAATAAATATCCATAACGTAATGGAGTCCATATCACTTGCACAAACCAGTAAGTGAATATAAACCTAAAAGCCAACCACATCTTACTTTCCCCAATTAAATGGGGAATCCCTAAATAGAGATGGCTATAAAGATAAAATACCAATGTGATTGACTCTCAGGTGTACATTCACCTACTATTATGTAAAGATTAGGTAAACATACAGTTCTATAAAGATGATTTGTTAACCAAAAAATTTCAAAGATGATTTAAACGTGACAATGTTGACTCAAGGGCCTGAAGCACATCAACCAAGTGTGTGGCAATGCTAAAATATTTGAAAAAGAACATATGATGTAGTGCTTGTTAAGTCACCACTTAGGCCTAATTTTGAGAATGGGCAACAGGTGTTATTTAATTTGAAAACAAAGGTATCTTCTAAGATTCAGATCCTTCTAGTCCAAGCCTCTCATCAGTCTTTGTCCGTCAACGGATGACGCGTGGACGAAGAATCACACCTTTTGAAAACAAATTAATTCCGACCTGTCTATTTCTAAATGGACTGATTCCGTTTCAGCCTTTGCATCTAATAGTTGAAATTTTACCCGTCCACCGCATTACCCATCCATCAGTCAAGTGGCAAGGTAAAGGACGAGGATAAACCATGGTGATTTTCCAGATAACTCCACCAGCGATGCAACACTCGTGTTTTGTTTCGCACATATTTTGGTGCCTTTTAGCTCAGATGATTGTCTAGAATCCACCACCTCCCCTGCACAACGAATCAATCAATCCAATGTTGGTTGGAGTTTAGATCACGTCCCCCAAACCACTCTCTAACGCTTTTCTACCACACATTTAACGTAGAACCCACGACTGAGTAGTGATAAAACAATTCAAAGATGGAACCTTTAATGTGTCTCACATAGACCCCCACACAAATATGTGGTAGAGAAGCGTCCCGAGAGCAGAATCTGCTACCTCGACGGGGAGATAATCCGAACTCTGTTGGGGGGATTATTCTGTAATTATTTAAACCCAGAAACCAAGCCCAATTTGCAGCCATTGAACAGCTTCATGAAAAACAGTTAATTTCCTATGGTTTGGAGGACCCTATGGCCAGCTTACAAGGAAGACATCGGGAAGAAACTTTGGCAATTGGTTGGACCCTTCAGCCTTGTATGGGTATCATATATTCAAATTCCAAAGGGAGCTACTGTTAAATGTACAAAAATGTTCAATACAGGTACAAAAAAGAAAATAGTTACTTGAAATCTCAGTTTCATCAAATGGCTCAACAAGATGGGAATTAAAGTCATCTTCTCCAACTCCAAAAATTCCCAAACCTAAGTTCCTCTGTATCCGGCACTTACTGTTTCCTACCCCTCCCTCTCTTGCTAGGCTGCACTTCTGCTTGTTCTTTTCCCGTCACTTCTGTTATATCCGCTGCAGAAAAAGTTCAATTACAGACCAAACTTGGGTCAGAATTTATGAAATCCAATCAATCAATACATAAATATGCATACACAGCTCCCTGACTGCATCATTCTGCAGCTGGGAAAAGAAAAATCTGCGGTTGGTTACTCCTACATTTTCCAATTCACAGGAAACAGAAGAAAAATAATACCATCAGGACCCCGAGCCATCAGGGTAAAGAAAATGTTGTTGAGCTTCTCCATCTTCTTAGCATCCTGTGCTTGATCTGTCTTATACTTGAGGCACTGGAAATGCAGAATTCAGAAAACATGAATAAGACCACTGCAATGCAAAATGAAGCCACTGAGAAAGAGTAACAAAAGATAAGCTTGAAATAATGAAATTCATTCAACAGCAGGATACTTCAACCAAGTATGTGAGCCAGATGAAGTCAACTAAACTATCGAGAATGTCATGAATACTGTCCCAAACAGTTGCAAATGGTATGTCACCTATAATAAGGACCCCTAACAGTCCAGCCTAGTCACTGACAGGCGCAAGATGAAATCAAGATATTGGATATGCCAAAAGTGACCTTGGCTGTGATGAGGAAAGAACCAAGTGCTCAAAATTTAATCAATAAATGAACATATATTCGATTGGAATGGCATCACTTTTACACCCTATGGGTTTTGGTTGACTGGTTTAATGTGCTTTGGTCATAGGTCCTGGTTTAGGATGATGTGCTTTGGTCATAGGTCCCATGCTTGAGTCCTCATGAGTGAAGTGTTACACAGGGCAAGGGAGTAACTGGGATTTTTCCTTGGGACTTGGGCCTGAATAGTAAACCCATGCAGGTCATGGGTTTCCTCGTTAACCTCAAAAGCCCCCACCCGTAGTTCAGATACAGCTCAATTGGGTTACAGTGAGCCCAACATTCTGAAGAAGTCATTGTAATCTCTAGCATGCTTCGAAAATAACAGCATTCACTAAAAAGAGAGAGAGAGAGAGAGAGAGAGAGGGGGAGAGGGGGAAAAAAAACACACAAAGAGAAAACAAAGTTCAAGGAAAAGCTTAATTTTGCACCCCCACAATCCATCTCCTCACAAAGACTAAAAAGGACTCAGAAGATTAAAAGATGAGATTGCATGAAGAGAATGCAGAGCAACTGGGCCAGCCATAATACTGTCAATAATATAAATAATATGATGTTATGGACATGAGATTTCAAAAAATGCACCTTGCAAAAATGGTAGATGTTGACAATTTCAACAGATTGAATGATATTCGTAGTCTGAAATTATAAGTAAATATGGAAATGGGATATTAAGAAAAACAAAAGCAAAGCACTCAATACATGGCAGCTGCCTAGTATGTACAAAATTATCACTAAGATACCAACACCATATTTTGGACCACGAAACCAAAAAAGATTATCCACATCATTCTGTATTTAAAAAGGTAAAAGCAAAAAACTATTGTTCTTTAGTGACAATGGCATAACGGGCATGAAGAACCAGAGTAACATGACTATGCCATTTGCACTCAATATATGGCAGCTGCCTAGTATGAACAAAATTATCACTAAGATACTAACACCATATTTCGGACCATGGAACCAATAAAGATTGTCAACATCATTCTCTACTTCAACAAGGTATAAGCATAAAATCATTGTTCTTTAGTGACAACGGCATAATGGGCATGAAGAACCAGAGTAACATGACTACGCCATTTATCCAAAAACACATGAACATGCGTACTAGTTAGAGACATCATGTGCAGGCACAAATATCAACCGTGAAGATAGATTCAAGGGTCTCAGCTGCTTTGCTCCAAATTCTTGATTTAAACTGAAATAAGAAAGCCTGCTACATTTACCCAACAGACCAAAACAAAGACCACCCATGGATGACAATGTATTAATTGGACCCGATCAAAATAATGAACACTAAATTATATAAGGGCCACAAATGAGACATCATCAAACACAACTCATAACTCCTATGAACTAATAAATACACGGGGTTCTACAGTTGGCTTGTCTATTTTTCAAACGTCGACAGCCTTGCTAGTTGCTACACAAACCATGAACAACCTCAAGTTTCTTGCCTGATTAACAAATGATCAATTCTAGGCTGTGTACTACAGTACTAGACATTACTCCCACACCCTAGAAGCTAATGCCTATGCCTGTATATAGCCTTTCTGAACCGAGGAGAATTTGCAACATGAAGGAATTTTAGCGCCAATCTCAAGGATATAAGATCACAATCAACAACGCTTGAAGGCCATATGCTTACCTACCAATAGTTTTGGGTGATTTCAAAGCAAACAGAAAGGATGATAGAATGCCTTCAGCTTCCATATTACAATGTATTCCAACATCTCAGCAGGTTCATGCCTTCACCATGCAGCATCCACATCTACGTTACCATGAGACCTACCCATCAATAGTAGGGAAAATTACATGGACCTCCCCTGTGTTTCCAAAATATACAGTCAACCCCATGTAAATAACAGGGTTGATGGAAGGGGAAAAAAAAAGCAAATTACTATTTAACCTCCACCTTTTCCATTTTCTTCCTAAAACACCATCTGACCGCCGAAACACAACCCACCTCACTTCCGATTCTTCTTCTGCATACCACCAGCACCAAGGACACAACTTCTCATCACTCCATCTCCTCACAACTGCCACTGTAGCCGCACCATCATTGCTGCCTACTCCACCCGCTGCCCTGCACATTGTGGCTTCATGTCTCAACACCATAGGTTGTCCAAGGAGAGGGGATGCTATAACTGCCACAGGAAAGTGAAAAATCTCCTTGGCCCAGTAAACAAAATCCTATCAAATGTATTCATAACCAAACAGATCTGCAGCTTCTGCTAAAGCACCAGTTGCCAAAAGAGCTTCAGGAAACAGAGCAGATAGGTACAATTCAATCTTCTTGTGGTGTTGTACTTCCTGGTCTGTATGTAGAATTCACCCTCAAGAACACTGGTCTCAATTTGCAGAGCAGATGCAACGGAAACAGAAGGAGGGCCCCTGATCTATCAATAGAGGGAGCAAAAAACGGGCTTTGCTCCCCTTTACAATATGAAGAAAGAAATAAGGGACTTGACGGAGAAAAAAGAAGAAAATGAGAGAATAGTTAAAGTCTGGGATAAAGCCACACTCTCCAAGAAACCCAGTGCATTTGTGGTCAGACGTCAGAATTAATTGTTTCAATAAATTTCTGAATGTTTAGTTTCCTCTTCAAAAGAGTCCCAGTTGGGAGAATGTAACAGATTCAAAAACTCAAATGGGATTTTGGCAAAACCCTTCACCTTTTCAAACATTTCTCCTCAAAAGCCTCAAAACATCGGAACCCTTTCTCTGTCTCTTGCCTCATCATCTCATGCGGCCTACCACTGCCAGCCAACATTTCTGCATCCAATAGACCGGACTCAGTTCTACCCCTCTCAGGAACCATGCATTCGCTGAAGCCCATATATCCAATCCCATTGTAACTGCCTATCATTACTCATGTCTAGTCCTACAAAGACTCTTTTGCCAAAACTAATGTTCTTCCTGAGCATTTTGAGCCCTAACCTTGCTAAATTTCTCTCTGACAAACCAGGGTTTTGTTGACTAGCTAAGGAAACAAAATCATCCCTACTTTGTTCACAAGTTTGGCAGGGACTTTGGAGAATTTTATCAATCAAAAGCATCATTCTCATGACTCATCTCATCCTCTGTGATTCACAGAAGGTGGCTTATTTACTCATAATCTAGAGAGAAAATGGAGTGCCGGAGCCCAATATTGTGTTTTTATTAATTTACTCTCCCAGTATGATGACACCTGAAAATGATTGGTCCAAACAGCTGGATGAGGAGATTAAGGAAAAGGGTTTCAACCTTTTAAAACATATGATTATGCATGCTCTATGGGTGTTTACATAAATGAAACAATTGGCATCGAAGCTAGAATTGAAGGCTTATCAAAAGTGGGGTTTCCCTGACAATGAGATTTCCATGGCATTTTCAAGTTACCTTATTTTATGACTGTTGAGAGTTGCACTCGAAATGGAAGGATTGGAAGCTGGTTGTGTTGCAAGAAGACAATGAAGAAGGAGGTCAAAGTAAAGCCCTAATTTTTGCCCCCATTTTGTTCCACGGTATGGGCAGCTTGGTAAGTTTACATCATAGTAAGGGTAATGGCTGTTCAAAATTTTAAAAAGACACCACACCAGCAACTAACGAGATGCCTTAACAGAGTGAAATGGTGTGGTCTCTTACAAAGTCTAACTTTTCAGTGAGGTCCACATGCCTTTTCTTCATGGAGAAGGAAGTGTATTTAGGCCAATTAAGGGAAGGTCTGCACAATTTACTCTTATTAACAACGCTGTATATGGCCATCCAGTTTACAACCAATGCCTGTAGGCTATTCAAAGATCAATGGAACCAGAAGGCGCAGTGTAACCCCCCTCCAAAACCCAAAAAAAGAGTTTTCTCAGTCCAACACCATAACATAGGAAAACTTTCATTTATCCATATAATTGAGGGTACCTATCACAAAACAATGGAACCAGAAGCTGCATGTCAAAAAAACTTGCTCAGTCCAAAACCATAACACAAGAGCAGTCCCAATTTTCCCTTGGTATACAACACCACTGAGGTGCATGCATCAAGACCTAGTTCTCTAGTTCCATGGACTGTCATATTCATAATAATGCAACAAATAGATATCTACGGTACAAATCTGAAAGCAATGCACAGAATTCCAAATCCAAAGTGTCGAACTAACTAAATGCAAATAAAAGGACGAACAAACATATCTATGAAAGCATTACGATATTCATAACCACTAGGTAGCAGAAGGGAAAATTCATTACGTTAAGACCAACCAATTTATTTATTCATCACAAAATGACCAACCATTGTCCGTGGAAAAATGGGAAACCCATAAGTCTTCCGCAGCTATTACACCTTTTACTTATTTCCATCAATTAAATGAATATATGTTCCTTAAAATTAGCCCATTCTGTATTGTTACTAGTTCAAGAAAAGCCCTTTCCGTACCAATTACACAGAAAAATTCCGTGATGCAATCGATAAAGGAGAATAAATAAAACTAAATAAAGGAGCAAGTGATACCTCACGATTATCAGTAACCTTGAGAACTAACTTCCCATCGCAATGCCTATACTTCATCACATACCTTGACTGTTTAAGATATTCAATGGAAATAGCATAAAAAACAGATTCAAACAATGGGTGAAGAGGGAAACAGAAATAGAAGCAAGGGCAGAAGAACATACAGATTCAGGATCCGCACGAAATAACTGTATAGATCTCTCGGCGAATTCATCCCAAGAACTGATGTACACCATTTGATCAAAAAGACAAATTGGTAAACAAAAGAAAATAGATGATTTCTTCGATGATACCGTGAAGGAAAATGATCTTCGTTTTCTCTCGCTGTTGCTTCCGATCAACAGATGGAAGGTAAAATACGAGAAGGTTTCATCGGTAGGGTTGGGCTAAGTGGATGTGGCCCAGCCAAAATTGACCCATTCGCTGGGCCCATGGGCCCCGATTTGTGACTGGTTCGATGTAACTAAAAACTTGACCCAACTTTGAACTTCGTTTATTCATCAGAGCCCAAGCCCACGACCAAGTTCAGTTTTTGTAAGAATATCTGGCCCATATGGGCTTCTAAACCTAATGCTAGCAAACCGGTTCGAATTTTAACCAAGAAAATCGATGGACCGGAATCCAGAGCATTTTCAAGCTTCATCAAATCGATAGTTGAATATAATTTACCCAAAAAATGATAATTAAAGATATTTTTCATTTACAATCTTATGTGGACAATTGCAAATTTATGCATATGTTATATTTATTTTCGAGATTTTTACGTGTGGATCCCCTTAGTGGACCATAAGTTAATGTTAGGTCCCTTGTACAATATATCACGTGTAAGTCCCAACCAAACTAACACTGTTAGCCACGATTAACTAGTGTATTCAAATTAAAATAATACAAAAAGCCATAAGCATTAATATTATAGTTGATGGATTGAAAAATAAATAGTGTTTTTTCTTATAAATTTATATTCTTAAAGTTTCTTTGTTGATAATTTTAAGGGAGAAGTATGGCACTATAAGGAGGAGCAACCCATTAAACAGTTCAGTGACTGACTCTCTACTCTGTAAAGCAATAACAAAAGAAGTTGTAACCATCAAGAAACATTGTGAAGCGATAGTTGGGAATGGTAAGTCTATTATTTTATGTAGGGACAATTGGATAGAAACTAATCCTACTTTTGTAGTATATGGATATGAAACCTATTCCAGTTGATTGGTTAGAAGATAACATACAGTCCTATGTGCAAACCAGTGAGAGGCTGTGGAATGACAAAATTTATTAATTTTCTGTTTGATAATATCTGTCAACAGATTAAAGCCCCCTTCAGAAGATAATGGTAGTGACAAATTCATATGGAAGCATTTTCCATATGGGCTATTTACAATTCGCATAGCTTATGAAATTATTTCAAATGAACTAATAATGTTGGCTCTTATTCATACACAACAGCTTTCTGGGACATACTTTGGAAACTAAAACTACCGAGTATATTGTGCTCCTTTTTTTGGCTTGCAAGCAAAAATCACCTCTTAAATAATACTCGCAAAATATATTTGAAACTCCAGGATGAAGATGGATGCAATTTTTGTAATGTTGGGGTGGAGGACAATATACATGTATTCCGAGATTATAATTTTTCTACGGGTGTATGGAATTAACTAGTCCACCTGACTCGTTGAAATTCACTTTATACTTGTGATCGAACCTCTTGGGATGAACTTAACATTTATGGAGAAACTTTAAATGGTATTCAAGCTGGTCAAAGAAATTCATTTGTGTGATTTATTTTCTGTGGAACTGGAAGAATAAAGGTGTGCATGATATCGATTATGTTCGACATGGAAATGAGAAGTTAATAACTGAAGATTACTTTATCATAGCAAATGAAGCATGAGAATCCTGCAATGCAAAAATACAGAAACCACCAATTATTACAAAGAAGTGTAATTAGTCTAAACCACTAAAAAGTTTGTTTAAATGCAATATTGATGCCTCCATTATCAAACAATGTCAAATTGCTCAAATGGGAGGAGTAATTAGAGACCAGAGTGAGCTTTTCGAGGCAGATTCACAAAAAAATTGCGATGTAATGAAATTCTAGAAGCTGAACTTTTGGCTTTGAAATCTAGACTCAAAGTAAGCAAACACACCCTAAATCGATTAAGAATGAATAAGAATGGATTAATTCCTCTAATCATGCAACCCATTGGTGAAGTTTTCTCGATCCCATTGAATTTTTGTGCTGGGCTTCTAGAGAGGAGAGACTTCTGATTTCCACATTCAATGACACGTCATCATTTCAAATAAGACATGATGTCGATAAGAACAAAGTTATTTTATTCTCCTACTAAGACATCAAGGAAGCCATGGAAATTCCAAGCTTATCTTCATGGCATGTCTGTTCATTTAATTTTTCATTATTTTTTAAGGTATTAGACTTAGTCAATTTTAGGGTATTCCAAACGTATCTTATGCATTGTCTTCAATTAATGTTCCAGGTTTAGAGGTGGAAATGTGTCTATAATTTGCAGGTCGACATCTACTCTCAGTTTTAGAAAGAGAATATATGAATAGATTATGCTTAGAATAGTGTGAAAATGACAAAATGAGGTGTTTCCTTGGCATAGCTTCAATTATACAGTCAATTTTTCCCAAAAAAATAATAATTTATTCAGTCAAATTCAAACTTTGTGTTCTATACTTCTCTTATTTTATGTGTCAACAGGTTATTTTCTATCCTCCAAGGCTGGTAGTTGAGAGAAGTTCCCTGAACCTGATTCTATAAATACCAATGAAATCTCATTCAGTTTTCATCATCAGACATCACTCTCACAAACACCAATCTTCTTCTTCTACAATCCTTTGAGGTTCTATATCATATTCTTGATCAAAATGGGAGTCACCACTGTCAACAACGAGTTCAATTGCCCAATCCCACCTGCAAGGATTTTCAAGGCTGCAATTGTTGATGCACACAATTTACTTCCCAAAGTCCTTCCTGACAAGATTAAAAGCATTGAAATTCAAGGAGATGGTAGTGCTGGTTCTGTCAAACAGATCAACTTCGCTGATGGTTTGTTCTAATTTTTCTTACTTCATCTTTATTCATTCTATATTGAATCAATTGCACTGGTAATTAAGTAGCAAATTTTCTTCCTTGTGCAGATGGTCCTTTTCCCTTCATTAAACATCGGATTGAAGAAGTCGATGAACAGAACTTCAAGTGCAAGTTTACATTGATTGAAGGAGCTGTCATTGGAGAAAAGATTGAAAAAGTTGTTGATACAGTTCAATTCTTGCCCTCTGCAGATGGGGGATCCATTATCAAGACTTCTTCTGAGTTTTACACCATTGGTGACTTCACAATGGGTGAAGAAGAAATCGAGATGGGGAAGGAAATGGCCACTGGGACATTCAAGTTGATAGTAGAGTATCTCTGCAACAACCCAAATGCTTATGTTTAAGAACCCCTTTTAGTTTGGTGGAAAGTAATGTTTGAAGGTCATCTTTTGTGTGGGTTGCTATTTCTAATGTGGAACTAGGAGTTGTAGGACGACTGGTGTTAAAGAATAATGCTTGTGCTGTAATAAAGGAGCATTTTGTTTGTAGGAACTGTAATGTGAAATTTTCATATCTCTTTTGGTAGAAGGTTTGGCCAAAGCTTCACTTTGTTTACACTATCTGAAATCTATTAATGTCACCTTGAAATAAATCAACTTATTAGTCAGACTCCCCAACTACTATATATACAAGTTACCTTGTTTGAAAGGCAAAATTGTTCTTCTCATTTGAAGCTTTAAGTGTTTCAAAGCTAAAGTCAAGGTGCTAATCATCAGAGAAGGCCTTAATTGTCAAGATCATTTATGTGTTTTTGTTTCCCAACAAATAAGTCCATCTTACAAAAGTCGCTTTTAAGATTGCTTTTCTTGCTTTTTAATTAAAAAAAAAAACCCTTTAGGGTCTGTTTGGTTACATGAGTTTGGAGATTTCAAATGTCTAGAGATTTCAAATCTATGGAGTCATAATTTATAAAATTAAATGTTTGGTTGTGGAATGAAATATGTAGATTCATCCTAAAAAACTATTTGATCGACGTGATTTTTGTGAATGTGCAAATGTATAGTTTTTTTGAAATCTTTGGATTTCACCCCTTACCCATAAATCTACAAATTCACGTTTTTAGTGTAAAAAAGTGAATCTCTAGATTTCATGAATCTATAGATTTTTACTACCAAACAGGTATAATTCTCAGATTCATGTAACCAAATAGGCCCTTAACAAACATTACATTAAGCTCACATATTTTTGTGGTTCCACACATACTAAAAAAAATTGGTAAACAGTTAATAATGATATATTTTTCCTTGGCAAAATATAGGCAAATTAAAGTTTAAAAAAAAAATGCATGATTTCAACCATGGAACGAAGTTTCAGAAATTTAAACTGGCGAAATTTCAACCATGGAACGGATTTTTTTTTAATGAAAATCACCAATAACAACTTTGCTTTCTATATAATTTTCGCTTTTGTTGTAGGATGCTCAATTGTTTTTTCTTGTTATTTTTCTTATACACCATAAACTATTAGTTCAAACCGTTAGTTAGCCCGAATCCAAATTGCACCAAACTGAAACTGTCGCAAAAAATGTTACAGTTTAACCGAGTAGGAGATTCCGCGACGGTTCACCATAAACCGTCGCTAAATAATACGTTCCAATTCCATTCCGTAACTTGAAGATAAGAAATTCCCCGACGACGCTTTCCATAAAACCTAAATCCGCGCCCAAATTTTGGGATCTCCCGCTTTTATTTTCCAAGCGGTGCTCTCTCTCGCTCTCTCTCTCTTAAAGGTATCCACAGACTTATCTCCTTGGGGTTCTGATCCACTGCATGATTTATTGATTTATATTGTAATAGTTTATCGCAATAACAACTATCCAAGGTTAAAAATGGACCAGATATAGGCTGATTGTTGCTATACCCATATTTGGTTTGTGTAGCTATTACCTGTAATAACCTTATGGATATGAATAGGCATGTCCGAATTCAAAACGTTTACAGATATCTAGTTGTTGTTTTCTATCTTTAGCGATTGTTCCCTGGGTTTCAGGTGTCACTAGTACTTGAAAAAGTTTTGCATCAGGAGTTTGGCTTGTGAGGATGGTCAGAAATCCCTTCTCTAATACAAACTACTAACATCACTCTTGATGCCAGCTCTAGACTCAATCAGCTGATCTTCCTTCATTGAGGTATTTTGTAATCTTTAATTCATGCTTTCCATTTTATGTTATATGTTGAATCATCATTTTCTAACATAGTTTCTGGTTTCGGGGCTGAGACGTTCAAAGTTCAGTCTCATCCTTTGGGGAATTTTGAGCAGTGAAAAATCTACTGAAGCACATTGATGGATGTAATCAGTGCTTATTTGATTCATTGTAATGTGGATATCATGGTTCATTGCTATTGATATTCATTGAAGGAAAAAAAAAGAAAAAGCAGAAAAGAAAGGATGAGAGGAATATAGAGTGCTAAAAAGAATCAAAGAAAAGAGAGGGTTTTGGAGAAGTTCCCAATCATTTCTTAAAATCTGAACCAACCCATCAACTATTTTCTTCTTATCCTATAGGAATTTTGAACACTTCAACATATGGATATGGATTTGCCTTGATGCATATTAACACATGTAGTGGTCATGATTCTATATGAAATCATCTGATTTTTCCTTGTGTGTTGGATTGAGGAAACAAAGTTCCGACCAAGTGAATGGGAAACCTTGGGAAATTGGAAATATCCTTGTTTTTTTCTTTTTTCTCTATCTTTACATGAAATTTGACCACTTTTGGCCCCCTCCAAAAAATTAAAGATAAAAAACATTGTTGTATTTTGCTAAGATAAAATCAATGGGTAAATATGTCATTCAATAATTAATATCAATGAGAGTTGTCCTTCAATCCTATAAACTTAAGGACATGAAAAGGTTAAATTTCTAATTAAAAACATAACTCAAAGAATCGATCCAGGAAGTACAACTTCGTGCCAAGAGTATATCCATCTCCTAGTTTCATATTCTATTTATCCTCTCTCCAACCAATGGATTTCCCTTCATTTTATTCCATTTGGTTGTCTTTCTTTCCTCACACGTCTCAACAGAAAATAATTGAAGGAAGTTGATAGGGAACTTTGGAGGTATTTGTCATATAGAAACATCTCCAAAGATATTCGGAAAGCTACAAAACTTTCTCAAAAGTCTTATGTTTCCATAAATTTCCCTGTCTCTCACACTTTCACGAATTTTCTATTCAATTTACCTAATTTTCTGATGTAGCCCTCTACATTTGGGAAATTATAATAATATATTCGTCTAGATGGTTTGAGCTAGGTTTCAACAAGTCGATAGGTTCCCACGTTGGCCCACATTCAACTCGTTCGGCCCCCTCCATGTTCAGATCCTGGTCCGCCCCTAGCTTGTAGTGGTCATGACTCTAAAATGGGAAATCATCTGGAATTTTTCCTTGTGGATTTTGTTCTATGGTAAACATCATTGAAATAAAGGCAGTGGATGCTGTGTATTTGAAAGAACCAAGAGGTTGTAGCCATAGTTTTCTAATCCTGATTGTGAACCATTTTCATGTGAAGCTCCCATGTCTACTTGTGTTCATTGTGAACTACTGAACTGGGAATCTAAAGCTGGGAACCCTTTGGTGGCTAGTATTCTTCCAGTTCTAAATTTTAATACTAAGCTACTTCCAAGTAAACATTATTTTATTTGCTACTCAATAAGAAAACAATCTAAACAGCAAGTAATCCAACAAAAATACAAACTTGAGAAATTATACTTTACGTGGTTTAAATAAAATTCAAATTTAGTTTAAATTAGATAATTTTTGGATTACTTAAATGCCATATGGCACAATCTTATGAGGGAATTATAGGGAATTGTAAGGAAAAGGAATTACTGAGGATGTGAATCCAGCCAAGAGTAGTTGCTTTCCTATTTATCAGGAGGTGGTGGCGTGGTGCAAAAATAATAAATAAATGTTAAAGATTTACAGATCCATCAATTTTGCATGGTCTCGTGTATGGTTGAGAAGAGATATGGATTGATCAGTTCGTCGGATAAGGGGATCCATCAGTATTCTATATAAAAAGATGTTAGATGGTTTTGAAGCCACTTACACGCCCAATTCCTCCATAACTAAAAAAATTCTTTACAACCTATGCTCCCTAGGGAAACATTCTGGGTTCATCGAGAAGTTGATAATTTGAAGCTTCTTTAGCTTCTTCGTAAGGTGCACTTCTCTCTTCGTCTCTCTTTTGGGTTCATGGAAAATTTTTGGTGCACTTCTCTTGCTTGTCATGTATTTTGAAATATATTTGGTTCTATATGTTCACTAACAGGTTCAAGAACATTTGGTCCAACTCTATATGGAATGCATGGATTGAGAATGATTGATACTTTGGTGCTGGAGTTAATTTCCACAATATCTTCGCTCGTTTGGGTCTGAATCTATTCAAAATGTGGCAAAGTTGATAAGATTTGCACTAGATTTAGACGACATCACAGACAAAGAAAAGAAAATCTGTGAACATGAATGTTCTTGAACAAGAAAAGAATGAAATGAATATTTGGATATTCTTTTCGCATTCTTCTACAACCATATTTTTACACGAGTTTTCTGCTTTTTCACACCTAATTTTGTTACCAACTTTAGCTATTTACTGGGTTTGCAAAAGAATATCAAAGTGCAGACTTGAAAATACAAGACCAACGTTGAAGAATGTCTACTTTTCACATTATTTATCAACCCTTATCTCCTGCATTGGTCTATCTTTCTGTGATCTTGTCCTCTGCGTGTTAAACTATCTCTTCGATTATAGACATGATATCTCTAATTTAAAGCCTGCTATTCAGTTGGATTTTGCATGCAAAACACTCCTTTGGTTTGAGATCTCTGCTTACTTGTATATCCATTTTTCTCATTCAAGTGACCGCAAGTTTCCCATTCTACTAAGGATTTGGTGGCCCTTTTACTTCCTAATGTCTTGTTCTTATCTTGTTATACATCTCTGCTTTTATTGGAAACATTCGTCCTTACCATTCCTGCTTTGGGTCTCTGATGCTGTATCCATTACTGGTGGTTTCATCTCTTGTTACACTGGATTAATTGGCATGAGGCGTGAAGGTGAAAATTCCCAACTTCTGGAGGCTCTTGTGAAAACTAGTTCCAGTGAAAAAAATATTGATGATGGACAAGAAATGAGTTCCAATGGAGAGAAAGTCACAGATTATGGAAATGCTAATCTTCTTAGTATTTTTACTTTCTCTTGGATTGGCCCTTTGCTTGCGGTTGGAAATAGAAAAACACTAGACCTTCAAGATGTTCCGCAGCTTTCCAGTTGTGATAGTGCCAACGTAATCTTTGCTCATTTTATGAATAACCTTGAAAATGATGGTAAGAGCAGTGGTAAGATTGGTGGAGTAAGCTCACTCAAGCTGGGAAAGGCATTAATTCGCTCAATGTGGAAAGAAATAGTATGGACAGCTATATTTACCATTTTAAATGCATTAGCTTCTAATGTGGGACCATACTTTATTGATGCCTTCATTGGATATCTCAATAGCCCTCACCAACTGAAACACAAAGGCTATGTGCTAGTTATTATTTTCTTTCTTTCGAAGCTCGTAAGTTGCCTCTCGGATAGGCACTTGTCTTTTTTATCACGGAAGATGGCAATTAGGGTTCGTGTTTCCTTGTTTGCATTAATATATAAAAAGGGTCTTACGCTTTCAAGCCAATCAAAGCAAGACCATACTAGTGGAGAAAACGTTAATTTACTGACAGTTGATGTTGAGAGAACTGGCCTTTTTAGTTGGTACCTACATGATTTTTGGAGGTTGCCTCTTCAAGTTATTCTATCATTATTAATCTTGCACAAAAGCCTTGGGGTTGCTTCGTTTGTAGCTTTGGTTACTACAATAATGTTGATGTTATTAAATGTTCCATTAGGAAAGCTACAGGAAAGATTTCAAGGAGAATTGATGAATTCAAAGGATCTAAGAATGAAAGTGACGTCTGAGGCTTTAAGGAATATGAGAATTCTGAAACTCTTGGGCTGGGAGATGAAGTTTTTGGACAGGATAATTGAGCTTAGGAACTTTGAAACAAAATGGTTAAAGAAGTTACTCTATACGTCGGTTATGACTAACTTGGTCTACATGTCAGCTCCTATGTTTGTTTCCATGGTTACTTTTGGGTTTTGTATCATTGTGGGAATTCCGCTGGACTCCGGAAAAATTCTATCAGCACTTGCAACATTTGAGATACTACAAGGACCCATTTATATTCTTCCAACCTCAATTTCTATGGCTGTTCAAACTAAAGTTTCCCTCAGTAGGATAACTTCATTCCTTTCTCTTGATGATCTCCATCAGAATACAATACATAAGCTTCCAAGAAGTAGCGATGAGGTTGCAATTGAGATAGTAAATGGAAATTTTTCTTGGGATCTTTATTCATCTAATATTACATTGAAAGATATTAATTTCAAAGTATGCCACGGTATGAAAGTGGCTATTTGTGGTTCAGTTGGGTCAGGTAAATCAAGCCTACTTTCGTGCTTATTAGGAGATGTACTTAAGGTCTCTGGAACCATTAAATTGAATGGAACAAAGGCATATGTGCCACAATCTCCTTGGATACAAAGTGGCAAAATAGTGGACAATATATTATTTGGTAAGGAGATGGACGATGAGAAATACAAGATGATCATTGAAGCATGTTCATTGAAAAAGGACTTAGAATTATGGCATTTTGGAGACCAAACTATCGTTGGGGAGAGAGGAATCAACTTGAGTGGTGGGCAGAAACAAAGAATCCAGATCGCACGTGCTTTATACAATGATGCTGATATATATCTCCTTGATGATCCTTTTAGTGCTGTGGATGCTCAGACAGGAACTCATCTTTTTAAGGTAACTACTCTTTGTCATCTACTTCTACAATTTTTTTTTGGAAAATATTACTAAAGCTCTCCATATCATAGTTTACATCACCATTTTGTTCGTTAGAAACTATTTTTTACCTAAACAATAAAAATGAAACCAATGTCACTATATAAACAAGACATATAGATATGTGATAGTTGAGAATGCATAATCTTCATGAAGCCTAAGGATTGATATTATTTATTAATGGAAAAATAAATTACATTGATGTACTTATTATTTTTATTTTCTAAGTAACCTTAAATTCTATTTGAGTTTCTAAGGGTGAACACTGGCATTTTTTGCGACAGGAGTGTTTATTAGGACTACTGGCTTCAAAAGTAGTAATATATGTTACCCACCAAACAGAATTTTTACCTTCAGCTGATCTTATCTTGGTGAGTAAATATTATCTTCTTCTTTTTTAAAAAAATTTCAGTCAAAAGTTCATAACCTAGCATGAGAATGACTATTTACCTTCTCTTGTTTGATAGGTTATGAAAGATGGAAGGATTACTCAAGCAGGAAAGTATAAAGAAATTCTTAGTTCAGGAACTAAGTTTATGGATTTAGTAGGTGCACATACGAAGGCTTTAGCAGATCTTAACTATGTTGAACATGATCAAGCTACTTTGGATAAATTAAATAATAACAATGAAGATGGTAATATGCTATGTCCTGAGAAGTTTATTCAAAACAATGAGGAAAATAAATCCAAAAATAATGCAAAAGAAAAACCAATAGGGCCAGAAGGACAACTTGTTCAAGAAGAAAAAAGAGAAAATGGTAGAGTTAGTTTTTCAGTTTATTGGAAGTACCTTACAATTGCGTGCAACGGGGTTTTCATGCCATTGATATTGTTGGTGCAAATTCTTGTTCAACTCCTAAGAGTTATCAGCAGTTATTGGATGGTGTTGGCTGCTCCTGTTACAAACGATACGGAACCTCTTGTTAAAGGATCCATTCTTATTTTTGTTTATACTGGATTGACTCTTGGAAGCTCTCTTTGTATATTTATAAGGTCCATACTCATTGTACTAACTGGATACAAAGCAGCCACTCTACTCTTCAACAAAATGCATTTAAGTTGTTTCCGTGCACCCCAATCATTTTTTGATTCTACTCCGAGTGGTAGAATTCTAAATCGGGTTAGTACATATGCTTATAAACTCTTTGATATAAAATTTTTATTCAATTACTATAAAATCAATGTAATTTAATTTTTAAACATATAGGCATCCATAGATCAAAGTGCAGTTGATACAAGTGTCCCACATCAAATTGAGGAACTTCTTATTTCAATTATAGGACTCATGGGAACTATTGCAGTAATGTCACAAGTTGCATGGAAAATACTAATGGTTTTCATTCCAATGACTGTGACATGCATTTGGTACCAGGTAATTTTTTTCTCTTATTTACGTCTTTTCATCAATACTTCAAATGAAGCTCTATCATATATCTCCATGGTTAGTAGCTAATAATCATAATTGTGTATGTTTTGTCTAATTAGAAAATTTTTAATTTTCCTGTCACAATAAAATTTATTTAGTAATAGAGGTATATTAGTTCGTTTGGAAAGTGGCGATTCAAAACACAATATATTGCTTGAATTTATCATATTATGTATGAGAAAGACAATTACTTTTTTAGTCACATGATTCATATAAAATTATGCAAATTTTAGCATTTTTCTTGAATTGTTAGAGAACTAATAATTCATATGATGATCATTTATGACGTTGCATTTCTGGAGTTTAGGAAACGCGTTTATAGTGTTCTAACTTGTCAGCGTTTATACAAAATGTAGCCATATAACATACTTGTGGTGTTTATCAAATGCCCTAGTTGGGAAGCAAAGTGCCATTATATTGTCGACATTTTTTGGAAACATTGTTAATAGTATTTCTTTACGGCATTTTGGAAACACCGCCATACACATAAAAGTTCATTTATTTGTCAGTGTTATTTATAAAACGTATGCTAGCATTTATAAAACGTCGGGATAAGTTCTTTTAATAAAAATAAATTTGGTTACTAGAATACCATATTAATTCTAATGCTGCACCAAGAACCATACATACTTCAACTGGATTATCTGATAAAAGAAACCTCATTATAATCAGTCCCTTCCCTCCATCCAATCAAAGAATACAAGTGATAGTTATAGGACTTAACGAAATGTGGGGATAGGGCCAAAGAAAAAAAGTATCAAATAGAAACCCAAGAAACTCATGATATACAGCCATGGAGTTTAGTATCTCAGCATCAATGGATTCATCTCCCTAGTCAATAACACCCATGTTTTCTCTGATACATTGTAGGGCAACTTCAGTACATAAAGCAGCAAGGTCAGCACCAACATACCCATGAGTGTCCTTTCCTGCATAAATGGACTAGGATTTGTTAGATTGACTAACTCAAAACAGAAACAGGTGGAGATGATTACAAGACATAAACATTAAGAAACTGAACCCTATTTTATCTTCTACTTCTAGAAAAGATCATACATCCAAAGGCCACAAAAATCAAGTTATTCAATAAGAAAAGTAATATAAGAATAGGGTTTGGAGCCAGTTAAATCACCAATTAAATTTCAGTCTGTGAATCCAAATCCATAACAATGACAAGCAGAATTTGTCTTCGATCAAAACCAAAAGCATAATTTCTCCCTGCCTTCAAGGTTTCTCAGCCATGCCACAATCTTTTTTACTTTGTTTGGCAAATATTACATTGTTGAGAGCCAAAAAAAATCACAATTATTTAGGTCATGCATTACAGATCAAATGCATTGGGATTTTTTCCTTTTTATTCTATGTTACTTTAATGTAACCAGAACCTTGATAGAACCCTTTCATTCACCAGTAGATGACATGCTTTGATCTGCACTTTACTTGTTTGAAAGTTTGCAATAATTCTCTCTTATTTTGAGTCTTTTGGCTAACTTAATTTTTCCCTTCAATCATATATTTTGAATTTTGTATAAATTAATAGCTTGTGCATTGACTTTCACTTCCTCCTGTTAATTTTTATTTAAATTTATTTCACCTAGTTGAGATAAGATTTGCTCATATCCTATAATAATGGGGACTTGTTTCTAAATCATATCTGAATAAGGATTCTTGGTTTGCAGTACAACTAAGCTTATGGTCTGCCAGACTAACACTATACATTGCACCATACTTTGAAGTTTTATCCAAGTCAAAGCAAAAACTGCTAATTGGTTAGGCATCTAGCACAGAGCCCCTTCTCAAATATTGAAGTGTTCATGAGTAAGATATCTTCTGAAGGGGACAACTTGTTGATAAGAAGTGTGAAACCATTCCAAACTCAAACCATCATTATTATATAGGACTTGCTAGCATTTTCTTAGACAGATTGCAAAAATTCTTACAATGTGAAAATAATGAAAATATATTTCATTTAAAATTAATAGCAAACTTTTTGTCCAATTTCATGTAATATGACAATAACCTACAAGAAATCAATTTATAAAAAAAAAGATCCTACAGTCCTTACTACATTTAAGTTCATTATATTTTATTTTCTTACAAAATATCTGATCTATATTTTTCCTGCTTAATAAACATCAATCTATAGCAATATTATACATCTACATCACGAGATCTTTCACGGCTGGGAAGGGTGTGTCAGGGTCCAATTATACAACATTTTACAGAATCTTGCTCAGGTTCGACTACTATAAGGTGTTTTGAACAAGAAGAGAAATTCATAGAAACAAACTTCAAGTTGGTAGATGGATACTCTCGGGCAAAACTTCATCTCTCCGGTGCAATGGAGTGGCTATTTTTTCGCATGGATATGTTGACATCTATTTCATATGCAATTTCTTTGGTGTTCTGGATCTCAATGCCAAAAGAAGTACTCAATCCTGGTAAATGATAGATTTCAAATCAAATACATTCATCTCTAAGCATTATTATGATTGATGGATAGCACGAAACCATAATTTTGGATTAATTATATTTTTCCTTCTCTCTTAAAGGTGTTGTAGGTTTAGCAATCACATATGGGCTTCATTTTAATATGCACGCGGTTGTTTGGGATCTTACCATACTTGAAAATAAAATCATATCCGTTGAGAGGATATTACAATACACTTGCATCCCTAGCGAATATCCCCTGTCGATAGAAGAAGATAAGCCAAGTTGTGAATGGCCATCACAAGGAAAAGTTGATATTGTAGATCTACAGGTATTATGCCTTTAGAAATCCTCTAATATATTATTTTTATTTTTATTTTTTATGAATCAACCCTCTAAAGCCTAATATTGATTATAAGTCTTTTGCTCAATGGGCTCTTATAAAATTGTGATTTGATCAATCAATATATAGGTCCGATATGCCCCACATCTACCTCTTGTATTGCGAGGCATCACATGTACTTTTCTTGGAGGAATGAAGATTGGAATCGTCGGGCGTACAGGAAGTGGTAAATCAACTCTTATACAAGCACTTTTTCGTATGCTTGAGCCTACATCTGGTCAAATACAGATAGATGGTATCAATATCTCCACGATTGGTCTTCATGACCTGCGATCACAATTGAGCATCATCCCACAAGATCCAGTAATGTTCGAGGGGACTCTAAGAAGCAATCTGGATCCTCTCGTAGAATATACTGACGAACAGCTTTGGGAGGTGAGTTATATTATTTTCTTTGATGAATAATTTTTAATTAGTGACAAACATGGACATTTAGAACAACATTTTGTTTTTGTAAAAAATTTAGAAGTAACATATTTATAAAATCAATAGTGAATTGTTTGCTTTGATGAGCCTTTTTTCCTTGAAATCTCTGGATTCATGAATCTGAGAATTATACCCGTTTGGTTGTAAAAATCTCTAGATTCATGAAATCTAGAGATTCACATTTTTACATTAAAAGCGTGAATTTGTAGATTTATGGGTAATAGGTGAAATCCAGAGATTTCAAAAAAGCTATACATTTGCACATTCACAAAAATCACGTCAATCAAATAGTTCTTTAGGATGAATCCACAGATTTCATTCCACAACCAAACATATAATTTTATAAATTATAACTCTGTAGATTTGAAATTTATAGATTTGAAATCTGTAGATATTTGAAATCTCCAGACTCATGTAACCAAACAGGCCCTTAAGTTCTTTTGATATATTGAAATCATTTCATAAAATGCATTATTGGAATAAATACACAAATCACTTCAAATTCAAGAAGTAGAGTAGTCAAAGTAGTTTGGAGTTATGTAATAAAAATTTCATTTTTTCACTTTACAGTGACATCTCATAAAAGTCATTCAGTTATGAAATACTTATTTAGATGAAATTTAGAAACTTTAAAGTAGCATTTTATATTCTATCAACAACATCCGCCCCCCTTCTAGGTTCCATATCTCAAAATGTTCCAAATGTTCTAAAAATTCTTGTTGCAAAGAATGAAGCACTAAATCTGTATTACTTTTGAGACAACTTTGGTCTTGAAACATTCTTTTATTTGGGGACTTTAGTAGTCCTATATATATATATATATATATATATATATATATATATATATATATATTTTCCTTCTTTCTTCTTTTGACCCTTATTCTCATTTCACCTGACATGCAGTTATCTGTTTATTTTATCTGTTACATAACTCAAAATTATTTTGTCATTTTCTGTAAAATAAATTAAAGCTAGATGTAATTTTGTCATGGGTTTTGTTTGTCTTAGGCTTTAAACAAATGCCATCTTGGCGATGAAATCAGAAAACATGAAAAGAAGCTTGATCTTGCAGGTTAGTTTTGTGTCTCATTCATTCCATAAATAGTTTGTCAATATTTGATATATCCGTGCATTACACAATTCTTCCAAAATAAATCCTTAGTGTATCATATAAATCTAATATTTTTTATGCACAATGGTTTCTGCAGTGGCCGAGAATGGTGAGAATTGGAGCATGGGTCAAAGACAACTACTTTGTTTAGGACGAGTATTACTCAAAAAGAGCAAAATATTAGTACTTGATGAAGCTACAGCATCAGTGGACACTGCAACTGACAACCTAATTCAGGAAACACTTAGGCAACATTTTTCAAGATCTACTATCATCACAATTGCACATAGAATAACATCAATTGTTGATATTAAGATGGTCCTCCTTCTCGATAATGGTTAGTAAAAAGTAATTAGTACACCACACTCAAGTTGATTCAATTGAGTTTGACAAATTCATGCATTCTTATCATTTTATGAGGCTTTTACAATGAAGATGATAAAACTTTCTTCTTTTATGTAGGTTGTATATTGGAATATGATTCTCCAGCTAAATTACTAGAGAACAAGTCCTCATCATTTGCAAAGCTTGTTAGAGAATATACTCAAAGATGTAGCTCTTAATTTGATAAATGTATTTCATATGTTCAAATATAAGCAGTGTATTGTACTAAGACTTGTGAGTGTAATAAAATTTTGTGGAAAGAACCAGTTAATCTTAATTTACTCATTTGAGTTGGATTAGCAGTATTCAAGGGAGGTACATTTATTGGTAGAACAATAGAGGTACTAGGGTACAAAAGAGAATGAGATAAAGAGATAAAGAGATAATATTATTTTTCTTGATGCAAGTTCATGAGGTTTGGGAGAAGTTTTAATAATCCAATTATATATGAGCTAATACAAATGTCTACCACACAGCATATTAGATGGAAGTCATTCATGGACCCCAATGTATCTTTTTTTTTTTTTTTTTGTTACAAAACGGGGTCAAAAGACCCAAAAAAGAAAAACAAATCAAACTAGAGCACAACTCTTGAGACAATCCTCTCTAAGGATGTCTGTCATTTCCTACGGGAGATCATTGAAAAAGACCAGATCATCTCTTCCAATTAGTCGCCTCTTAGACAACCAATCAGCAGCCTTGTTATTTTGACGCCTCACATGACTAAATCTAACATGGCCTCGAGAAGCATATAGGCTTCGAATTTCAGCAACTAATCTTCCCATCAATCCTTGCTCATTAACTTTTGGGTCCAGTAACCTTATGGCCTTCAGCGAGTCTGATTCTATTGGAGTGGCCATGCTCCCATATCCAACGCTATCTTCTACATCGAGTTATCACCTTCTCTCGGCCTCAAAATACAAATAGCTTTTAATATTAGACGGAAAAAAAATTTATAACTTATAACATAAGTTCATTAATCACACACGCACAAAAACACTTATAGCATAACTTCTGTAGTGCGAACATCTTCACATGACTAGTTCATATGGTCAAAATCTCCAAATTCTAGATCTTCTCTGGTGACATTTAATCATTTAAGGTCAATGCCTTACCATCTATGATGTGTTTGAGGGAGCACTTTACTCAAAATTTTGAATTTATACATACAAAATCATTCGACCTCTTCTACTTCTATCGTGAGTGCACCACATCAACACGAATGCCAATCTAATGCATTCTAGCAAACTTTTTTAGCTGCAAAATCTGAACTTTAAAATTCTCAAGGGGTTGGCTCAGTTGGCAAAGATTGATGCCTCATAATATGATGTTAAGAGTTTGAATCTTCTTGAGGCCAAAGGTTAAGCCCCAAATATATGAAATAGTTAACCCCCCTTGGCTCAAAAAAAATCTTAATTTTAAAATGGAGTCAATACTAACCATTGTATCAACATTGTGTGATGCACTAGATCTACATGAGCATATGATGGACATATGCTTATACTTGAGGAATTCATTAACGGAAAAAATAAACAATAAGAATTATCTTTTTATGATGCACAAAAAGATAAATTAGTGAAGAAGGAAGATAAAGATAAAGATGAGACTTAAAATGTACAATCTTTGAAAAAATATATATTAAAAAAAGTTTGGATGTGGATATCTTTCTTTTCATGAAGAACAATTACTAAGTTCTTTTTTATAGCTAAACTCTGCCTATTTTCTACCAATTCTTCAATGATTAAGTTTTTTTAAGTCTCTTTTGTGTCTATTTGTAAACCTCAAGAGTTATTCCTAAAATTTGGCAATTTGAATTATGCCAAGAGAACCATGTGGGAGGTTTTTCTAACCTTAAAAACATATGGCTTAGATTCTTCCACCCTGAAAAAACCTTTCCTAACAAAATTAAATTTTCTTTAATTTTTCCATTGATTGTGTTGTTTTAACAAACTTCTATCCCAATATCTATCTGGTAAGTTAGGAATGCAATAGAAAGTAAGAGACCTATAATCTTTATAAGGAGAAGATTTTGTCTCATTTACTAAACACAATTTTTTCTTGGTCACATTTTCTTTTTCTTTTTTTTTCCTTTTGATACTACTTTTTGGGTGGAATCATAGAGGAAGAAGGGCTTCCTTCTATTTGACTACATCCCATTGATATCTGTTAGTAAAACTGGAAACTTTCTCTATATAAATTTAAACACCCTCTCTCATTCAACAAACTCATTCTCCATGAAACCATAAACACTACTTATTCAGTTCTTTTTTTCGATTTTGACATGACACATTTTCTTTTGTTTATGGGAGTTCTCATAGTAGCAAATTTCACTGTAAGAAAAGCAGTCTTCACCATTATTCATTCATTTGAACTTGCTTGCTTTTGTTTTTTTCTTTCTTATCTATACTCTTAGTTTCTTTTATCAATCAAATTTCAGGGTTCTCAAGCAAAAAATGCCTTCACACAATATTGGGATGAGCATATTGGTGTTTCACATCCTCCTCATTGGTTATCTGCAAAAGCTTCTCCATTAAGCCTTCGTCAAGTGGTAGTGTTTATGAAAATTATAGAGGAAAACAAATTGACTACCCACTTGCATTCATTTTGTAGGCAAGCTAATGTTGTTTGTTCTGAAAATGCACTGGTGAGAAAACTAGACGACATAAGCTTGCCACCAATAGCCCATTGGATTGCTGACAAAGTTAGATATGATGACCTCCCAAATAGAACACCCCCATTACGTAGCAATCAAAGAGGTTTGCCGTTTTTCCAAGAATCGATGATAAAAGCTGGTGGTTCCATGTCTACTCTTGATCTAAGAGACCCACTATCATATAAATCATTCTTGCCACGACCTCTAGCATCAAAAATCCCATTTTCAATTGCCAAGATTGACAAGTTGAAGAAGCTTTTTGATGTTATAGATGAATCAAGCATGGATGAGTATATTCAACAAACCATCAAGATATGTGATGAGAGTCTTATTCAAGGTAAGGAGAGCACTTGTGTGACTTCTGCTGAGGATCTCATTGATTTTGTTGTCGAGAAATTACAGCACCATGTACAATTATGGAGTACAGAAGACGTCCAAGGATCATATGAGAATGTTACAATTGGAGATGTGAAACTCATCTATGGAAATCTCTCCATGCCACCAGTCGTATGTCATACTCTTCCGTTCCTATTTCAAGTCTACTATTGTCATGTTTTAAAGAAAATAAAAATATTTGCAGTGGATATACATGCTCAAAAGAAAGTAAATCATGTCATCATGGTCTGTCATTATGATACATCAACTTGGAATCCAAACCATGTTGCTTTTAAGCTGTTAGGTTTTGGCCCAGGAGAAACTGAAGTTTGTCATTGGATAAATGAGAATGGAATGGTGTGGACAAAGTCTGAAAGTTGAGTTGCATTTGAAGATTTGATCACCTAATGCTTATCTTATTTGTGTTATATGTTACTACTTGGGTTATTTGAAGGATAATCATGAGCTATTTTGGCTTGCTTATGATGTTTTCAAGTTTTCTTTTTCTTTGGTAGAAAATTCCAAGCAAAGAAAATTTGCATTGCTATTGATTTTATTTCGGAAAAACTAGGGTCAAACTCTTAAATAGACCTAATCAACCTAGCCTATTGACACCCATACACCTTACTACATTACATTGCATTCAACAACAATGGGGCTAGAGTGGAAGATTACCGTTAAATCAAAATATTAATTCAAAAGTTAAAATCAAGGTTAATTTGGACCTAACACTCCATCCCTCATAAGAACATTTTTCCCTGAAATTTAGATTTTGGACAGTTTAAATCCTATTTAGGAAGTTACCTAGTGGACCAACCGTATTAACAAACTCTTTTTTTTCTCTCAATTTTATTATTATTATTATTTTTAAATTTTAGATTCCAAACACTTGGCTATACATACTTACTCGTTGTTTGTGGAATTCAAAAATCAAAATCAAAATCAAAATTGCAAGAATCCTTCTTACTCAAGATCTTTGGTACGTTCCCGCGCGCGAACTCACTTTATATATTTCAAAATTTATCCATTCTTTCTCTCTTTATTTTTTCAAAATCTATCATTCTTTCTCTCTTTCTCCCAAGCCTTCTGAGCTACGTTCGCTTTGTTCAGTCGCGCGCAAAGATGAATTCCCTCAGAAACATTGATGGATCACGCCCAGAACTTGAAGAAAATCAAGATATGGTACGTTAGTGTTTCTTTTCTTCCGTTTTGAAAATCAAGAGTTTGAGCAATTCTTTTGGATATCACCGTGCGTTAGTGTTTCTTTTCTAATGTTCGTCGTCGTTCGTCACTAGTTCATCATCGTCAGTTTCCTAATTTTTGTTACTCGTCTTTTCAACAATTATACTCTCATCAATGAAGGATTGTTAGTCGTCTTTCCGATTGAATTCATCTTTGTTAGAGAATGAAGGATTGTTAGTCGTCTTTCCGATTGAATTCATCTTTGTTAGAGAATGAAGGGATTGTTAGTCGTCTTTCCGATTGAATTCATCTTTGTTAGAGAATGAAGGGATTGTTAGTCGTCTTTCCGATTGAATTCATCTTTGTTAGAGAATGAAGGATTGTTAGTCGTCTTTCCGATTGAATTCATCTTTGTTAGAGAATGAAGGGATTGTTAGTCGTCTTTTCAAATTTATGCTCTCCTCGTCGTAGTTCACCTGGACGCTGAAATTCTATGGAGACTTGTTGAATTTACTGGAAGGAAAATTTTATGTTTGAAGTTTTTGATGGTGTAGTCGGATAATTAGGTGAACACCTATGAGCATAAGTAGATCGGTGAAGAGTTTTATCTTTTTCCTTAATATATACTGTTAAAAGAACAACCGCAAAACTAACCTTGTGTTGCATTTTCGTTTGAACTATGGTAACAACACTCAAAAGTAGCCAGCTTATTATGTTTAATTTTGATCGACTTCCTAAGCATGGATCTGTTTATATGGATTCTGGATTCTTTGCTGACATTTGGTTCCTGATCTTCCTCCAAGAAATCAACTATATATGTGTGTTTGATTGTTTCCAAAAGGATGGCTATACCTAGACTACTCTAGGGTTTATTCTCTTTTCAGGAATTTTCTTTTTTTCTAATTCAAATAAGTTAATTGGCTTCATTTGAATTGGTTGAAGTACATATGTTTTAATTTATGCTTCAGTATTGAAGTGCTATTGCCTATTGGGTCACTCAGATTTTGATTTTATGCTTCAGTATCAGACTGACCATATAGACTCTAATTCAAATAAGTTTATGCTTCATATCTTTTTTCTAGTTTGTCACTAGTTCATCGTCGTCGTCGTCGTCGTCATTAGTTTGCTCATATGTTTGTTTGTCGTCTTTCCAATTTCTTGCTTTATTGATTTTCATAAGTTAGTTTTCCTCGTTAGTTTCTTTGTCTTTTGGTTTGATAACTTTTTTATTAGGATCTCACCAAGCTGTGGTAAGGAGATTATGATTGTTGTATTTCTTACATTGAGATTATGATTGTTAACAAGTTTCCTTTTCGTGGTCAGATAAATTGGGATGCGATAAATGCCCTAGAACCTGACCTTTTTCCTGAACTACAATGTGCTGATGGGTTTCCTTGTCAACCCTATGAGTTAGTTGATCAACAACAATTACATTCCCCAGCAAAACAACAAATGGGGGAGTCACTGAATGATGACAAAGCCTTTTATGAGTGGATAGAGAATGCACTACCAAAACCGCCAGCTACTCCGAATAGTAAAGAATATGCGAAGGACTTATGGACACCTGACATTGACTTGGAAATGCAAGCATCTGTTGAGGCAGCTGCCCCCCTCAGTGAGGAAATACCAAAACTCCCAAATTTTTCTCACAATGAGAAACCAATGGAAGAGATAGAACTTCCATCAGGGTGCTACTTTAATCCCACCCCAAGAGATCTCCTTCTAGATTATCTGGATAATAAAGAAAGTGGCAGAAATACTCCTACAAACATGGTAAAAGATTTTGATGTCTACAGCGTTGAGCCATGGTTACTACCAGGTGCGTACTTGTGTCCATTTCCTGCTTCTCATCATTTAATTTTACAATTTCTTCCTAAAATTGATCCATATCATTACTTTAATCCAATTATGTGAAATAGACTGATTCTAACTTTTCATGTTTTTTTTTCATTATCAGGGCTGATTTACTGGTTAATGGGATGAAGAAGTCTCTTTATTTCTTTGTCACCCTGAGAAAAAGTTCACAAAAAGGGTCAAGATCGCTTCGTGCGGTCCCAAAACAAAATGGATTTTGGAGGTCCAGCACTGGAGATAAAGGTGTCAAGGATAAACTACGAAATCAGGAGACAATAGGGTATACAAAGCAGTTGACATATCATCAGTATGCAGATAGTGCCAATCCCACATCTAAAGGACGCAAAATAACTGATTGGATAATGCACGAGTATCGAAAAACAAAGGTAAGATTTTGCATGTTTAATCTCATGTCGAGCAAATATAGATACAACATGTCTTTTTGGCTGACATATTAGATTCTAACTAAATATGCATGTGATGTTGTGTAACAGGGCTTCGAAATGGCAATTTGCGAGATTAAAATACGGAGAAAAGCTAGTTCTTCAAGATATGGCCTTGAATACTCTGATAGTTGATTATAAAAGTCATGATCCATCGACTACCCTCATTTTCTATGAAAATCTTGTACACAAATTCAGAAGAAATAAAGCAAAACAGACAGCACTCTTCCCCGTGGATGTAGGTTGGTCACATCGACCAACCGAACCACGTAAAATCTTGTGTCTTTTGTCTCTTTCTTTTTTTTCTTCTTCTTCTCCTTAGGTTGCAATGCTCTACTTGAATACAATATTAACATTTCCTTAAAAATGCTACTTAGCCAAATTTAGGTTAATAGTCATGGCCTAGAACGGTGTGGATTATTATATTCCCCTAGCACCACTAATTTGAAATTTTAGCCCAAAGGTGAAGGAGATCTTGGAGTGATTTTTAATAAACGTGGCATATCATATGATTAGTTATATTCTCACATGTGCCACCTTTAGGGTGAATGCCATTAGACCTAATGGATATATTGAAATCATATTTATTATCTGTCTATGGTAAATTATTACACGTCTTTCCCATGGGAATTCTAATAAGGTTAGAACCTAAATCTTGGGTCCCCTGGTACCTAATGAGGCCTAGCCAATACTAGGTATCACTTTGTAGTGAAAGTGTCAAATGCCTTTCAGCATGGCTAAGTCCTATTTAAGCATGGATCACTTTCCCAGTTTAATGATGGTTATAATTTAGCCATTAGTCTTGCTATTAAATCATAGAATAAACGCGTTACAGATTCTTCTCTTAAAAGCTTTCATCGAATGTTTAAGAAAGGGAAGTCCCCTCTATAATTAATAGTAGAATTTTTTTCCCCCGCTTCTTTGGAAATTTGCTTTTATTTCCCCTTTCATATCGCGTATGTCTAATCTACGGTTTTTAATAGATTCACTCATAGTAGAAAGTAACATATTAAAATCCCGCTTGCACCATCTTCTGTGAAGAAAGGGAAACTTTGAAAAGAGTAAAGCATTAATAACAAGCCATAATGTAAATCCTAAACAATGAAACGGAACTATTGTGGTCCTCAATTGAGAGGTGAGCCAATGGATATTCAAAACTTGAGATTAAATGTTATAATTTGATCTTGAATGAGGGGGAAAAATGACTTCTAACAACCGCAAAACTGAATCAAAGTTTATGAGAGTTGTACAAAGCAAATCGCAAGTTGTTGTAAAGGAATGAAGAAGACAAAGAGTGAATATGTGTAGGGGGTATTCCGGTAATTTACCTCAAAAGGGTATTTGAGTAATTAAAGCTGTAAATTTGAAATGAGGTGTTAGGGGTATTTATGTAATTTAATATTAAGAGGATATTTGAGTAATTACACTTTCATATATGAATTGAAGGTAAAATGCTCATTATACCATATGGAAAGTAGTATGGACATTTCACACTTGGCTTAATAGAATTTTAGATGGAAAGTCATGAGCGTGGAAACTGTAACTTTGTAATTTAGGGCAGTAAAGCGTGCAACCTAGAATTTAGGCCTCACTAAAGCGTACAATCTGTAATTTGCTCAAATACTTATTTAGATGAAAATCTAAAAACTTTAAAGTAGCATTTTATTTTATTTTTTTTCGTCCAAAATAGCATTTTATATTCTATCAACATCTGCCTTTTCTAGGTTCCACAACTACAAAATGTTTCAAATGTTCTAAAAATTCTTTTAGCAAAGGAAAGAAACACAAAATAATCCAATTATATCTTTAACTACCACTAATATCTACCCACAGATGGAATTACTGTAAAACATATCATTGAAATATCGTCGTTTTCGGATGATGGCAAAGTGGAAAACCAACGACTTTTGCACAATATCGCCAATAATTCTGCAAAAAAATTAAATGCAAGCTCTCGACTCTCTCACGCTTGCGCTGCAAAAACAAAATTGCGACCTCACGACGGTTTTTGGCTTCGACTGGAAAAATAGTTTTGGCGACAGTTTGAGAAAAATCGCATTATCGGGATAAATGGCGAGGCGATATCTCATATATGTCGGTTTCGGTTGGGATTTCGTTTCGCCCCATGCCGATATCACCGAAATTCAGCGATATTGTGTTCCATGCATGTTACTACAACAAAGGGAGAGGAAAGAAAAATATTAATATTTTTACAAAAGTTGCTTTGAAAATGACTGATGTTTCTTGTTATATCAACATATTCCTGTAGGGGCTAATGTCAATGCTAAGTGCCTCCACAAACTTGGATATCAATTGCATCAAGTTCATACTCTCTGGCTTTGGCTTGACAAATCAGCTTTCTCATTCACTTCTGCATCAATTCAAGTTTCTAGAAAAGCAAATTGGATTCATTTTCCATACCTGAAACACACAAATTTCGACATGCTTAAAAAAAGTTTGTTACCATGCAAAAATAAGATAAAGAAAAAGCAAACCTCAAACATGCATCAAGTCATAAGTTAGTGACAGATTGCCAGGAGAAAGCTTTTAACTGGTCTATACTATGTCTGTAATTAGCAGAATCCAACTTTTTCATCATATGTATATATGTATTACCCAATTTTTATGAAGAGAAAATGTTGAACAAATTGAAAAGCCTACTACAAGGCATTTACAGCATGATTTGTTTAAACGTGAGCAAGATTTGGGTAAGATTTAAACTTGGATGTAAACCCATTTTCCCCAAATGTTTCGAGCCTACTAGAGCTCTAAATAGTACTGACACAGTTTGAGGAACAGTTGAGCAGGGTGTTAGCTAGGTTGTACACTTGTACTAGCAAACACTGACTTTGTGTAACACTAAAAGTTTTTCTTCATTCCTGATGCATATTTAAATTGTTTTCATTGAATTTTGAGCAATATTAATACCATATTAGGTGCAGGGTACTAGGGTAGGCTATATTTGAGTCTGGAAACAGTTCAATGTGAAAGCAGCTAAGGGTCCATACATTAAAACATTCCTCAGATCCTGCAGTGGCAGCTACTGCACTGGGAATGCTACATTCCCTTCTTCTTCTTATCCTTTTTTGTTATTATTTCATATGTAAAAAGACACGAATAAGAAGCTAAAAAACAAAAAAGAAGTTCCATTTATCATACTTTTATCTTCCTTATTGTCTTGATCCAAGTTGCAATGGATCTCCACTGGTTTCTCCAGTTCAAGGTTGACTTTTGCATTAACAATGTACACTACCAACCTAATATATGAAACCAAATCACCATTTTGAGTGTGTTCTTTTCCTTTTCAGAATCTAAAGGGTCTAATATATTTGGAAATGCTTAATGAGGGTTTGCATAAAATCTTGCTGTGATGATCTCACACTAGCTTTACTCAACATGATAATCCGACAAAATTGATGGAATGAATGCCATAATGTTAGCATGATAATCAAGATATTACCTTAGCACTGACAAAATCAAAATGAGGGAGTGATAAACCTCTTACCAGATCAACATTAGGTATATCAAGCCCACGAGCAGCAACATCTGTAGCAACTAAGATATTAAAGTGCCCATCCCAGAAGCCTGAAAGTGTCCTTTCCCTCTGATTCTGTGATATATCCCCATGCAAAGCCTCACATCTAAAAACTATGCCCCATAGCATATGCCAACTTATCAGCATCCCGTTTGGTTTGGGTGAAAACAATAAATTTGCCTCCTTTGGCATGTTCCTAACAAGGAACGATGGCCTGCAATTAAGGGAAAGGACGGATGTCAATTGAGATACTACGAGCAACTAGTAAATTAGTGCAAGCTGATTCAAGAAAATAAGTGAAATGCACAGAAAAAATTTCTGGAATGATACCGTTACTAGAGGACCAATAATTGATGCCTTCCCATACATGTCTGCTGCTATTGACTATAGAGTAATCCCTTCTGCCAGCTTTCAATCAGAATCCCCAACCTGCTTAATAATACCAATTAGTTTTCAATCATGAAAAGTTTGGCAGTATAACAAAATTCATCTAAAAAGGTTTCTTGAATTCTTTTTCCAACTTGTCGCTCCTCAGTAAGGAATTAGATTTTACTAATCAAATGTTGCTGTGACAAGTAGTTGATATTTTAAGATACAATAACATCAAGAAGAGTGTGCTTCTTATCATTATATTAAGACACTAAAACACCTAGGAACTGATGATGATCATCAATAATTGATTAACTGAACATATAACGGATGCAAAGGAATGTGCACTCACAACTTCACAAGATCAATAGTTAATGGATTGTTCAGGTACTACAGTGTGAGCCTTCTTATCCAGCTAGGCATTGTAGCAGAGAACATCATGCTTTGACGCTCATGGGGTAACTTCTCTAATATTATTTCAACATCTTCATCAAATCCCATAGCAAGCATCTGATCTGCCTCATCAAGAACAACAAACTGAACCTCCTACAATACCAAGGCACCGCTTTAGCAGATCAGTCATGCGACCAGGTTTACCAACAATTATATCAACTCCATAGTTAAGAGTTCTCATTTTATGTGAAATTGGCACACCTCCGTAAACACAGTGTATCCAAGTTTGGTGCAGATTCATGAAATTCCTTCTCAACTTGCCGTGCAAGTTCTCTTGTTGGAGCCAATACTATGGCTAAAGGATTTCTTCCCTGGCTGCACAAATTATGGGAAACTTTTGAGGGAGGGAGGGTGACAGTAGGACATTACGTACTATATCAAACAGCTGATTCCAGGGCAACTAGCAATTATTAAATAACTAATTCTACTCAGCACCATTAAGTCTTCCCTGTTCCAATTCTACCATGTGGAGCCCCTGCATAGCTGGTTCCAACACAGCCCTCTGAACAAAGAAGACAAAAAAATAAACATTAACTTGCAATTGTATCTGCTTTAAGATTGGATGGATTCACTTCTTACTTCAATTTCAACAACTCTTCCCCTGCAATTTAACACACATCAAATCTGACTAAAATTGGGTTGTGGCTCCATTACCTCAATTCTACCACTCAAACACCAAGGGATTATCAGGATAGTCCAACAACTGTCATTTTCTTTTTTAGGATGACAATTTTATTAACATAAAAAAGAAAGGCTACAAACTCTAAATGTAAATGTACAACGATAACAACCTATGTGATTTACTAAGGCCTAATCACAAGTTCTATCAAAACACCACTGCTTTGGCTAATGCATCAACTAAATACTGTGTCAATCTTAACTTCTAGGAGAAGAGATATACCATGCTGAAGAAAGGGACTTGCTCCTCCCTAAAAGAAGCAAATAGCATCAAGGACCACCAAACACAGATCTCAGCAACTTAATGGCTAGAGCTGTGTCATCCTCAGCCATCAATCCCACCATCCCAAGGAATGAAGTTTGCAGGCCATGATGACAGCCTCAAGTTCTGCAGTAATGGAATCACATGCATTAAGAGGTCCAAAGAAAAGTGTGAGTATGTGGCCAACGTGGGCTAGACTCTCGAAAATCCCCAATAAATTGATACCTATTGACTAGAGTACTGTCAGAACTACCAACATATTCCCGCTTCATGACAGTTGAAGGAGAACCAACTACTCATGGTAAACTTGGGTATTTCTCCATTCAAATCACTAAATTACCAAACTAAAAACAAATATACCTGAAATTTGGCTGCTTCTGCTTTCTATAAAGCCTTCAACATCTTCATCTCTTTCTCTTTAGCCTGACATGTTAACATTAAATGGTCACTCAACAAGAACGAAACAAGGTACATGAAGTTCATCGTAGGAATAAAACTATTATCTATCACAGAATCCATGAAACCCATAAAATAAGGTCCATCACAGATAGAAGATATTAAAAATGACAATTATGGTTCAAGAAAACCATCAAGAAATTGTTTTATAGTGTTTATGATTTAAATCGATAATATACCTATGGCTCAATAGAATCTAGAGGTTGTGTAGACTATGTAGATTGTGTAGACTTTATTGACCTGAAATAATGTCCCATGATTCGTAGCTCATACTCAAATGTAGACATTTTTTCCTTTTGCCTTGCTATTTTTTCATATTGCTCATTTATTTTTTCATCTTGCTCTGCTACTTTGTGCTTCCATTGAGATATCTCATCTCCTTATTTCGGCACAATATCTTTCAAATTCTCATTTTCTGATCTTAAGTCTTCAAATTGAGATGCATTACATTCCTCACACATAACCTCTTTGCCCCCACAATCTTTTAGCAATTACTCCAGCACCCCACAAGCGTGCTTTCCCGCAAGCATAGGATTTAGCAACTTCTTTAGCAGCAGTTTCAAAGATTTCTTCCCGCACCTCAATGCTTTGTTGGTTTTCTTCACTTTGCTGATTCAATTCATCTTGAACTTTCTCCCGCAAGTAATATAAAACAATAACAATGAAAGTGATGGGAGTTTAAGAGAAAGATTTTATCACCACTATTAGATACATAAGTTAGAATGCAAACCATAAAATTCTTCGATATGGGATCAATATATCTTCCAGTCTTCTTTGAGTTATGTGTGATGTCAAACATGTCAATGCGAGTAGGAGATAAACATTCTGGATGCTCATTTTTCCTAATAAAAAAATAAGTCAAATATAAATAAATATGAATCTATAAAAAATAAATGATTAATATTAAACAACTATAAATTTAAAACATATACACGTACCTTCCTTTCACGTATCACTGCAAAAGTTGTATTCCCCGTCGTATGACGCATAATTTGCTTAGACTTGTTATTAGAATTCTCCAAGGAGATTTCCTACATTGAAATTTTTATGCGATTAAAACAAGTAAAGAACTTCTAAACTTTACATTCAATACAATGAAAAATATAATTCTTACTTGATGATTTTCATCACCCACTCCATATTCCTCTCATTCTTTCTTTTCTGCTTTTTCTCCTTCTTCTTCTTCTTCTTCTTCTTCTTCTTTTTTTCTTTCTTTTCTTCCCTTTTATTTCCCTGCTCTTTGTTGTTTCTGTTTTTCTGCCAGAAACAAAGTACACAGAGAGAGGAGGAGGGAGTTTAGGGGGCATCGGGGGGCTGGGGAGTTGACATCTTCAGATTTCAAGTTCCAGTTTAATGCCATCACATTTTAATAAAACTTTACAGGAATCATAATGACAAAACCCAAGATCAATGTGTTGTCACTGAACTGTATTTGAATATGAAATCAAATGAATCCCAAGATACCATGTTTAGCTACAAGGGAAAGAAAAATGTGGAGTTATCACTAAGTAACAAACAACCAACAGGAAATCAAATACAGAAGGCTCCAGCTGTGCAGTTGGTTTCTGCTCATGAACCGATAAAAAGGTGTAGGCAAAGAGCCAAAACAAACTTATAAGAATTCAGGAATAGAATATCAATAGCAATGAATCATGATATCCACATTACAATGAATCAAATAAACACTGATTACATCCATCAATGTGCTTCAGTAGATTTTCACTGCTCAAAATTTTTTTCAAGTCTAGATCCAGCAAGTTTGTTCAGATATGGATGTCTAGATACGGATACACCAACGTCGTATCTGATTACAATAGGATTATTTTGTAATATATCCTATTCATAACATTCAGTCACCTAACAATAGTAATTTTATAAAATTGATGATTTAAGGTCCATTGTAATGGCATTTAACATAATGAGGGTATTTATTGAGAAAAATTTTACATGATCATCAAAGAGGCATAGACAGCAATGAAATTTGTAGGTAATGAGGATCAAAAGATAGAAAACAACCACTAGATATCTGTAAACGTTTTTGAATTCGGACATGCCTATTCATATCCATAAGGTTATTTCAATGGAATAGCTACACAAACCAAATATGGGTATAGCAACAATCAGCCTATATCTGGTCCATTTATAACCTTAGATAGTTGTTATTGCGATAAACTATTACGATATAAATCATGCAGTGGAGCAGAACCCTATGGAGATAAGTCTGTGGATACCTTGGAGACCTACAAGCGTGAGCGACCAGAGGCAGCAAGAGACAGCGTTACCGAGGGACAGCGAAATGCGGCGACCAGAGGCAGAGATAGCACGAGCCACAGGGAGAGAGCGAGAGCGTGAGGAGGGAGAGATGCGATAGAAAGAGCACCGCTCGGAAAACAAAGGGAGAGAAAACAATTTGGGCGCGGATTTAGGGTTTTTTGGGCGACACTTAATACCAAACGTCGGTGAACACCGTATTTAGCGACGGTTTAATGGAAACCGTCGAGGAAGTTTTCATTTGGCGACGGGAAATGGTGTGAACCGTCGCCGAATCTCTTACTCGGCTAAACTTTCATTTTACAAAACCGTCGGGGGAATGCCGATAATGGCAACGCTTTCAAGAGCGTTGCCAAAAATTAAATTTTTTGAAGGGTTTGTTTGGTTACATGAATTCAGATATTCCAAATATTTGAATTCATGAATCTGTGAATTATACTCATTTAGTTGTAAAAATCTCTAGATTCATTTACCAAAAAAAAAAAACTCTAGATTCATGAAATTTAGATATTCATTTTTTTACACTAAAAACGTGAATCTGTAGATTTATGGGTAAGGGGTGAAATCCAGATATTTCAAAAAAACTATATGTTCGCACATTCACAAAAATCACGTCGATCAAATAATTTTTTATGATGAATTCACAAATTTCATTCTACAACCAAACATCTAATTTTATAAATTATAACTCCATAGATTTGAAATCTCTAGACTCATGTAACCAAACAGGCCCTAATGATATTATATTTGACGAATTGTAATCCGTCGATGAATATACTTTATTTAGTGACAGTTTTTTATAAAGGAATTTTTATTTACCTACATTTTCTTATAATGGTGGGAAAAAGCCTATATGGCGACAGTTATAAAAAGAACCGTCGCCAAAAATGAAAATTTTTTTGTAATGCACCGGCGGGTAGAAAGGCAAGCGATCTATGTTCTAATAATGAGATTGAAGATGAACCACCACCGCCATTTTTCATTCCATCGTACCGTAGAGGCTCTACCAATGTTAGGGGATGGGATTCATTTTTCCACCACCAGATGATTCCTTTTTCTGAATTTTCTGCACTTAGGCTTATACCTCTTGCTGGTGGTGGACAACCAATTTTACCTTTCACGATCAAATTCCTCTTCTTACATTTAAGTAGTTGAAGATCTTGAATCTTGATCTAGAATGATTCAAGGTGAGAAAATTTATTAGCTTGGATACTCCGAATTTGTTCTTCATCAGAAATGAAGAATGGGGAAGTAAGTCTAGGTTTCTTTCTGTGATTATTCTTCTCCTTCCTCTCGCATGGCCACGCCTTTCTATCTCTTATCTTCACTCTCTCTCTCTCTCTCTCTCATCCGCAAACCACCGTCTGTTCAAAATATTTGTAACAAATTTATCATATTATCAAAAAAATAACATCAACATTCCAATTTTTACTACTGTGCTTCTGTCAAAAAAAAAAATCAATTGAAATGACATTTTAATCTCGATGACCATAAAAGCAAATAGCTTTTGATAATAGAGAAAAAAGAAATTATAACTTAATCACACACAAAAACGCTTATAGCATAAGTTCTACATTGCAAAAATCTTCACATTACTAGTTCATATGGTCAAAGTCTCCAAATTCTAGATCTTCTCTAGTGACGTTTAATCACTTAAAGTCAATGCATTACCATCTATGATGCGTTTGAGGAGCATTTTACTCAAAATTTTGAAAATCATTCAACCTCTTCTACTTCTATCGTGAGTGCATCACATCAAAACAAATGGCAATCTAATGCTTTCTAGCTGGCTTATTTAACTGCAAAATCTGAACTTTAAAATCCCCAAGGGTTCAATTAGCAAAGATAAATGCCTCATTATATGAGGTTAAGAGTTCAAATATCTTTGAAGCTAAGGGCGAAGCCCTAAATATATAAAATAGTTACCCCTTGAGTTAAAAAAATATGAAATTCAAAATGGAGGTCTTTTTTTTTTTTTTTTTTTTTTTTCAAAATGGAAGTCAATACTAACCATTGTATGAAACTTATAGAGGAAAACAAATTGACTACTCACTTGCATTCATTTTGTAGGCATGCTAATTTGCTTGTTCTGAAAATGCATTGGTGAGAAAACTAGACGACATAAGCTTGCCACCAATAGCCCATTGGAATGTTGACAAGGTTAGATATGATGACCTCCCAAATAGAACACCCCCATTACTTAGCAATCAAAGAGGTTTGCTGTTTTTCCGAGAATCGATGATAAAAGCTAGTGGTTCCATGTCTACTCTTGATATAAGAGACCCATTGTCGTATAAATCATTCTTGCAACAACCTCTAGCATCAAAAATCCCATTTTCAATTGCCAAGATTGACAAGTTGAAGAAGCTTTTTTATGTTATAGATGAATCAAGCATGGATGAGTACGATCAACAAACCGTCAAGATATGTGATAAAAGCCTGATTCAAGGTAAGGAGAGCACCTATATGACTTATGCAGAGGATCTCATTGATCTTGTTGTCGATAAATTACAGCACCATGTACAATTATGGAGTACAAAAGATGTCAAAGGATCATATGGTAATGTTACAATTTGAGATGTGAAACTAATCTATGGAAATCTCTCTATGCCACTCAGTCATATGTCACACTCTTTTGTTCCTATTTCAAATCTACTATTGTTATGTCTTAAAAAAAATAAAAAAATAAAAAAAATTTGTAGTTGATAAACATGCTTAAAAGAAAGTAAATCATGTCATCATGGTTTGCCATTATGATACATCAACTTGGAATTCAAACCATGTTGCTTTTAAGCTGTTACGTTTTGGCCCAGGAGCAACTGAAGTTTGTCATTGGATAGATGATAATGGAATGGTGTGGACAAAGTCTCAAAGTTGAGTTGCATTTGAAGATTTCATCACCTAATTCTTCTCTTTTTTGTGTTACATGTTACTGCTTGTGTTATTTGAAGGATAATCAAGTTTTCTTTTTCTTTGGTAGAAAATTGGCATTGCTATTGATTTTAATTCGTAAAAACTAGGGGCAAACTCTTAAACAGACCCGATCAACCCAACCTACTGACACCCATACGCATGAGTACGTTACTATGCATTGAAGAGATGACTCTCCGTATTGGGCTCTATAAACATAGACCCAAGATTAATCAAGGTGAGTATAAATTAACCAATAACTCACTTATAGAAAAAAGAAAAAACTGTACTGTCAAAATAAAAATCCTTTGCAACATGATAATGATAAACCAAGGAAAATCATATAGTTTGTAATGGAATTTAAAATTACAAAATATATATATTTTAGGCATTTGACTATGCAATGTACTTATAATGACTTTAGCCGGGGAGAAAAAAATATTTTTATTTTATTGGGCAGGTAAGATTTTCAATATCATCCACTAAAATTTAATTTGATGTCTCATTAATCATATTTTTACTAAAAGAAAGATTATTAGGGCCTTACATATAATCAAAACTTTTTTATATGTTTTTTTTTTAATATCAAGATGTTAATGTGTTGGAAAAAAAAAATCTGAAGATCATTCTTAGACTCACTCAAATGGAAGACCATTTCTGCATTGGGAAAGGTTTCATCTACGGAAACAAAGTAACAAACTTCTTTTTCATTGGACAAAGAAAATATTTTGGATACGCTTCATCTAAAATTATGATTTGCATTGCATTGGCTTTTTTTGAGTATAACTAAAAAATAAATTGAATTAAAAATATCAGTTTAATTTAGTGGACTTTGAGTTTAAAGCCTAGTGGTGTTGACTTTTCTTTTGGCCAAAATTTTCATTTTTTGTTGTATATTAATCAAGTTGAAAATTTATTTATCAAATACAAATGCTCAAGTAATGGAATGACACTTCTAGTATAATAGATGGTCTCAACCAATATACACGATAATTTTGTTAACTTCGAATCATAGTTTAAAATCTTGGTTTTTGTGCATTTTACGGCTTTGATTTTTGAAATCACTCTTGGTAAAACCTAGAATCAAACCAATTTTTATGCATTTGTACATAAGAACACTTGTCAATAGAAATAGATCAGTAACAAACTCTAAATCGAATCGACTAAAGGCATTATATATAATGTTAACTAATACATGAGGAAATAAATATAACTACAATAATAGTAGAATACTTTAGAAGCTATACACTCCAAACAAAACCATCATCAACTAATATATATTTGATTTAAGCAATTTCAACTAATCCTCAAAAATTATGAAATGGTTAAATTCTCAATTTTTTAAACAACACTTAAAAAAATTGTGTGAAGGAGTTTTTTTTTCCTTGTTATGTCACCATTTGGTAAGAGAGTATGTCACTCTATGAAAGACAAAAATCCACCATTGTTGCCATCTTAGATGATCTTATTGACTTTCATTAATTTAAATATTTTGTTTATCATCAAAAGCCATGTGGGTAGGCTTCACCACACTTGCTGAAAACCTCAACGATTCCAACAGTGAAATACATTTATAACATCACATAGCTGATCTTCCAATGAAAAATGAAGATCTAAGATCCACTTCTCTTCAATTTAAAAAAAATTAGAAATTAAGTTTTGGGTTCCATGGCATCCAGTAAAGATTCCGGTTTCATATTGTGTTCAGGATCCTGGGTTCATGTTACTTCGATTCTTTTCTGTAATTTTATAACTAAATTAGTCAGCTTTTTCAGCACAATGTTTCTTTCTTTTTTCTGTTCGTGTGTGATAATTTGAGCACACTGTTCAGTTTCTGTATATATTTATTCGAGTCTCTTTCTTTTAATCTGTGTTCGAGGTTGCTCGTGGCTTCCGTACAGAGCCAACCCACAGAGAGTAGTTTGGAAGCGAAGATAACCCATCGGCTACAGTGTTTGATACTGTGTCTGAGAGGGACTGAGAGCCGTGAGGGTTGTGTTTGATACTTCTCATGATAGGGAGCTTTTTCGTTCGAATGTCTTCCATGTGACCCAGCATGTTACAAGTCTGCAACTGCTTTGGATTCGAAAGGGTCAAAAGATTTGAGATTCATAGAGTCAGAAAGCATCTGAATCACAAAAAACTCTGACCCATCTCCTACTTTCCCTTTCCCCTTCGATTCAGTTCTTCAAACAAATCAAACCCTTTAACTGAAGTCACCCATGTCCTGTTTCTCTTTTCCTTTCGATTTAGTTCGTCAAACAAATCAAACCCTTTAACCCAAGTCTCACCCCCTTTCCTGGTAAATGAGAAGAAGAGACCAGAGGCATCGGGCAGTCGGTTGGGGTTGGTGAACAACTGGGTCAGTGGGAGAAACGGCAACAACAAATTTGAAGCAAAGCTAGATTTCAGGTACGTTTAGGTCTAGCTGTAATCTTCTTCTTTGTTCGGGGGATTTCGGATTTGGATTCATCAACACATGAGGTTTTGGTTAACTGACTGTATTCTTCATCGGTTCTTATCAATCTTTCGTCGGAGGAAGTGATTGAAATTATCTTTTCCCTGTTTTTTTTTGGGGTCAAGAGAAGGTGGAGTAACCGTTCCACCAAGCTATTTCATTTGACTTTTACAAATTTGATCTAGCACTCAGAAAATGTACAGTATAAAGTTCTATAACCGGATTGCTGTCACTTTGTATTTATCTCTGGTTTGAATTGTTGAGAGTTTTTAAATTTAGGTGTAGCCCAATACTTGGTTTATTTTCAACAGTGATATCTTTTCTTCTTAACTATTGGAAGATCTGAATATAGTGATGAAATATGGAAAACTCTCTGCCTTTTGGCTAATTATGAACAAGATGTTGATTTTTTTTCCCGTTTTTCTTTCCCCCCCCCCCCCTTCCTGCCTGCTCAGCTGGTTAATGGGATTTCTCACCGATACCATTGGAATTAATCCTTAATTGATCGTTTCAGGATAAGGGTAAGCAGTAAGTGAAATCATTTAGAGGGTAGCTCATTTGAAGCCATTGTCACCCCCTTAGGAAGTCATGGCAGCTCTGTCCAATGGATGCTAGGGTGGTTTCATCTTTGCTGAGGCATGAATGAGCACCAAATCTGCAAATTTTTAGGTAAACTTGCTCGCATGTCTGATGAAAAGTTTAATCTTCTCACCCCCCCCCCCTCTCTTCTTTCTCCCCTCTTTCAGAGTTGGTTAATTTTGTGTTTAAATGTTTTCTCTACAGCAGGGTGAAGGCTACTAGAAAAGACTTAAATCATGGAGAACAGAATTAGTGAAATGCCAGAGCAAATTCTTCATTCAATCTTATCGGTTTTGACACTAAAGGAGGCCACAGCTACTAGCATCCTTTCTAAAAGGTGGAAAGACCTGTCTCGTCTTTCATGGCATTTAACTCTATTCTCAACTTAGACGTTGAAAACATGATTGGATACAAGTATGGAAAAGAATTCTGGACTAAAGATAATCGAAGATGTGAATTTGTAAAATGGGCTGATAAAATCTTGCAGCTTCACCAGCTCCAAAAGGTTGATGTATTCAGGGTTCAATTTTACCTAGGCCAAGGGTCTTCTTGTCATCTCGATAAATGGATTGCTTATGCTTTGGAGAAGGGAGTCCAAGAGCTTGACCTTGACTTGGACATGTCTCTCAACTCTCTATTGGAAAATAATCTCTACAATTTTCCATGCTGGCTTTTTCGTCCAGATAGAGAGCCCCATATAAAGTATTTATCTCTGAATTCATGCATCCTGAGGCTTCCTCCTGATTTCAGAGCATTTAGCTCCCTTTTAGTTCTCAGATTAGAAAATGTACTATTGTCTGAAGAAGATATTCTGTACATCTTATCCAACTGTTTGCTCCTTGAATCCTTGACAATGAGAAACTGTCCTTCCATTGTTAATTTGCAAATTGATGGTCCATGCCCCAAGTTGAAAAATTTATGCATATCAGAGTGTCAGCGCTTGGAGAACATTGAGATTGTTGCTGTAGAGCTTCTCTCTTTTGAGTATATTGGAACCATGCCAAATTTGTCCTTCAAGTTTGTTCCACAGCTTTTATCAGCATGTATCTGCACCAGACAGGGAAATTTGTGTAGTGATATGACTTATCCTCTTGATAGACTTTCACAGGATGTCCCTTGTCTAGAGACTCTATTCTTGTCGTCAACAGTGAAGGTTTGTAGACATCGTAACATGTTGGACTCTGTAGAGGTTTCTTTCTAATTCATTCCTTATTATTGACTCTTTTATTGCTCTTTCAGGAAAATATGCTTCCGGCTAAGTTGTCAATGTTCATTAACCTAAAGAAATTGGTGTTGGTGGCTGGCCGTATGTCGAACAAAGGAAGCCTTATCCCTTCTGCTACCTCCTTTCTTAAGGCTTCTCCTTTTCTGCAGAAGTTCATGCTCCATGTGAGTTTTACCCAACTATTAGTGCGACTATGGCTCCTTTGAAATTGTAGTGAGCTACCGCTGAATCTTTTTTATAAGGAGATTAAGTTGTAATGCTTTTTCAATGCAGCTGGTGGCTGGAAATCCTTGCAAAGAAGTGATAACAGAAGTACAGCTTTGTTCATATCAGTTCTCCCATAACCAGCTCAAGGAAGTTCAGGTAAGTGGTTATAGAGGTTCTCTGGATGAAATTGAGCTGGTATCATATATTGTGAGGATCGCCATGGCGCTTGAAAAATTAACCATTGACCCTAAAGTCACTTGTTATGAAGGTGAAGGCAATTGGAGTTCCACTGATGTAAACAAGCTTTGGTCGAAGTGCATACGGGAAAATATTTGTAAATCCCTGTCCAAAGTAATCCCTCCCCATGTTCAGTTGATAGTTTTGTGAGCATCCAAGTGATGTTCTTATCAACAAATAGCAAGTAGCACCTTCTCGCTTTGCTTTCTAGGGTAGCATAACTTGGGGAGGCTTTCTTGTTCAGTAAATGAAGATGTAAATGATATGCTCTGTTTTGATGATCATTACCTTATCAGACTTCATGGAAGTGATAGAAACACATGGTAGCATATGTTCTTGCAAATTTTGCTTGTATCATCTCCATTTCAATCTTGTTCTTACTGTCTCTGCCCTGACATATTTGAAAGACACTTAAGAGGAGCAGTTGAAGATAGAAGATAATCTACACTGGATGGAGTCCCTTGGTGACCTACAGGCTGCTGTCTTCATTGATGAAGTCTTCTGACCTTAAAAGCCTTTGAGGGCTGTTTACATTTTCTCTCACAAAGCTTAGTTAGTTTTGGTAAACAAACTTTATTCATTACGTCCCGGAAAGATAGAGGGTTTCGGGTACACAGAAGTATGACAAATCTATCCTATAAGCATAGACAGGGTCATCTTGGCTAGAGAGTGAGAACAGGGTCAATCTCTCATAGAAATTATTGTTATGAAAGAGATGTTCAGTAAGGAACCCACTTCATGTAATGGGTGTTTCTTACACTTCATGCTTAGAAATCCAATTTTATAAAAATATAAGACATTAATATATGGTTTTCAACTATATGACACAATGTTAATTTTTTATGGGCAAGGTTGTGTCTTATATGACACAAGTGTTAATTCTTTAAGGGCAAGGCTGTGTCTTATTTGTTTTCAAATTCAGTCCATCAGTCTCATGTGGGCTTCAAGTTTGGTGGACAGGCCTTTGATATGATCATCTATTTTAGGTCAAATGCACAAATCCCCATTTGAAATCTTTTTTGTTGGTGTTTTCAAGGATTAAAATAGAACCTCCCAAGACTTATAAGTTGATCATGGCATCAAAATTCAGAATAAAAGTTTGGTGAATTTTATAAAAATAAATTATGAAATGAAAATAAGTTTGGTGTAAGATACACAATTGTTAAAATGGTTGAAACAAGGAAAAGAGGAAAAAGTTTAGCTGATATAAAAAAAAATGCAACCCAACTTGTACAAATGAAGTAATGAAATTCTCATCCTATGCAAAGGATCCCAAGTTATTATGATTTTGTTTTCTATTATTTGGAATGAAAATACAATTAGAATAGATGCCAAACAATTAAAATTATTAATTAATATGAAAGCCGCGAGCCCCCTTGCAAGTAGCTTGAGGATCCCAACTTTTTTGGAATGAAATAAAGAAAAAAATAAAAATTATTAATTAATCAAGAGCTTATTCTCTTTTGTGGCCCACTATGACAAGCATCTCCCTCCTAATATTGAATAAAAATTTATCTATTCCTTAGGATATTTAAATGACTTGTGAAAGTGTATATATTAGAGTGGTATAAGAACAGATTCATTTTTACCTAAAAAAATAAATAAATACATTAATAACATATCCATGATTGGATGATTGTGTTGATAACATCTTCATGGAATCTAAATCCATCATGGCTAAAAAAATTTTAAAACCATCCAATAAAAGCCAACTTAAAAGCTGCTTTATGGTTGAACACCTTCCAACCACTGATTTATGTAGTGGCGTTTGGTTGTGTGGTTTTACGGAGTTGAATTATAAATTTGATCTTTTATACCTTTTTGTTACTATTGTTAAATGATTCAGTATAATAAAAAATTCTGTAGAGTTATGAATTTTACCTATAAATTATAATTATTCATGGTTTGAGGTTAAATTCATGGATTCATCCAAATTTACCATAAGTAAAGAAAAATCTTGGCTCACATTGTCGTGATAATTTTCAAGATGAATCAGTTCTTAGGATCAAGGTAATCAAATAGGTAATTTTTGGGTTCAACCCTTAATTTGAACTTTTTTTTAGGTCATCCCTTGTTTTTCTAGGTCATCATCAACTAATTATAGTGACTAGGGCCCACAAGTCTCGAAATGGGGGGAAGGTGTGGTAAGGGTGAAGATTTGAATTCATGATTTTATTGGACTTACTAGCTTTGCATAAGAGGCTACAACATTGTGCTAAAAGCACATCAATATCACCTCTCTTGTCGCCCCTAATATTAATTCCTTAGCAAGAGAATAAAAGAAAAAAAAATAAAAAATCAATGTCACCCACATAGTTATCCAAATTATTGGATAGGTCTTCTATTACTAGCACGATTAGTCTTATTGAGTTTTTACTTATGTATTTTCAATATTACTCATACATCTTAAGTTTAAAAATATTATCTATGGTGCACTGTTCCCAAATTTCAAAAGGATTTACCATTAAGAGAGGAATAAGTTGAAAACGGTAGAAGAAGTTGAAAAAACGAATCAAGCATGGGTTTTTTATTTAAATATATTTTTATCTGTTCCTTATTAAATATTTAACTTATTTACATTGGCACTGAAGTGTGATTTTCTAATGACAGTAGGTGTCTTCGATTCATTTTCACCCTATAGGGAGTTTGATTGATAAATTGGATAACTTATGAAAGCACTAATTTTAAGAGATAACTCACGGTGGCAATAAAAAAATAAATTTTTTATATTTTGGAGTAAATACATTTTGAAGTCTAAAAACATGAATGACCTATTTGATAACTCATCAAATGTTTCTGTTTCGAGAAACACCAGAAACAATTCTAAGTGTTTTTAAAGTAAAAATATTTTTGTACACTTGATAAAACTTAATTCCAGAAGTAAAAAATTTGAAAAGTGTAATAAAATTTATAAAATTTTCCATTATTATGTTTATAGTGCCTGAAGTTTAGAAAATAGTAATAAAATTTAAGAAATTTGCCATCATTATGTTTAGAGTGCCAAATTTCATAAATATTCATTATAAAACTATATCACTTAAAGCTAACATGCACCCAATTTTGCTTCAAAAAACAGATCCAAAGAATTTAACAAGGTAATTTTTTTTTTCTTTTTTTTTTGGTTGCCAACCTTGGTTTCCAAGGCTTTGCACTAATCCGGTGTTCGACCGGGGTTGCACACCTGGCTGTGGTGGGTGAGTCTCCCAGTGGGGATTTTTTGCATCTACAAGGTTTTGATACCGGAACCTTGCTTAAACGGATCAAACTGCTTACCACTTGGACCAACCCCGTTGATAATTTTTTTAATAAATTTAAATTAATGTTGCAAAAAGCATACGAAACAAATATATTTTATCACAAATTTCCGCTAATTTTTCTACTATTTAAAGAAAAAACACGACCAACGGGGTTGGTCCAAGTGGTAAGCAGCTTGGTTCGCTTAAACAAAGTTCCGGTATTGAATCCTTATGGATGTAAAAAATCCCCGCTGAGAGACTCACCCACCACAGCCAGGTGTGCGACGCGGGTCGAACCATCGGTTTATAAACCGGGTTTGGCAAAAAAAAGAAAAAAAAAACAGAAAAAACACTAAAACTGTTTTTTTTTAAGGGTATATAATTTACACCATTAGTCCACTACCCAAAAAAAAAGGAAAAAGAAAAAAAAAAACTATTACGAAAAAAAAAATCATAATATCAAGAAATTAATTTAACTTGAAAGTCCACAGTTCAAAGTTCAAACCCTAAACGGCTAAACCCCATGAAAACCCCATGAAGAAGTTATTGTGCGAAAAGGAATCTCTGGAGTCGTGTGAAAACCAGCCACAAACAGCTCTCCTTCGCATTGTATTTGTATATATCTCCTGAACTGTCACTTCCAGGTACTTCCAAAGTCCCCAAACACTCGTAAGGCTCTTCTACTGAGAGGCGAGGCGCGAAGACTGAAGAGAAATAGATAATCTGGAATCGTCGAAGTAATCTTTCTCGCCTGAAACCCGACGATTGAAGCAACCAAGAGTGCAAATTGCTGGTTTTATCAACCTCATAATCCTTTTTGACAAGTTCTAATAATGGCGTTGGATGCAAACGGAGCATTAGCTGGTAAAACTCCAAAAAACCTTTTTTTTTAAATTTTTTATTCATGATAGTCTTATTCATCTCTCTCTATGAAACACAGACTCTGATTTTTTGGTACTGATTGATCTTCCTGGTTGATTCTGTTCATACCCATTCGGAATTTCCCGACTCCAGAAAGGCAGAAGGTTCAACAGTTCCTTTCTGCTGCTTGTACTGGAAATCTCGATCTCCTGAAGAGTGAGTTTGAAATTTTATACTTTTGGGTACTTCATATTATATTGCTTCTAGTCGTGGGTTTTGTTTTGAACACTGAATTTTCCAGAATTGGCGGCAATACTCGACAACGGGCAGGGATTAGCAGTAACGGTATCGGGTGTTAAGGACGCAAACAAAAGAGGGGCGCTTCACTTTGCTGCACGGGAGGGACAGACAGAGATTTGTAAGTACTTACTTGAGGAGCTGAAGCTCGATGTCGATACAAAAGATGAAGATGGTATGTGTTCCACGCAATTCCTTTTAAAGTAAAATCATGTTATATGCAAATTGTAATGCGTGACATTACCGAGTGCAGTGTATGATATCGTGTATGATGCTGTTACTTGAGCCACTTCAATCGGCATGTGAGAAACTTTGTACATTGATGTAATTGTTTTTGGTGTTTCGTCTCTTCCTGATAATTCCTAACAACAAATATGGGAGCATCTTGTGGCCAAATTGGAATTTGCAACCTACTTTATCATGTACTGGTTTAATGGGACTGTGTGCAGTGTTGGGTTTCTTCACCATGACTGCTAGTACAAAATCTGAATCGGGTTGTATCCTGGTGAGGCTGTTTGGAGTTTCAAACCTACTTATAACATGTACTGGTTCAAGTTGATTGCTAAGACACAAGTTGCTGATGCCCTTTTTTTGGGCCTTGGCGTGGCAACCCAAGAAGTAGGGTCAATTCGGTGTTGGTGTACTTCCTGATGTTTTCTGCTTCCTTAGAAAAAGGAAGCATCCAATAAGCACAAGGATGGAATAACATTTAATAGGGGTTTCGCCCCTTGACATACATCCACGAACAAGTGCAGTTCATGCACTTTGACTTTTCACCATACGAATTGTATCCCAATAAACATTTAGAGAGTTGTTTCTCAGTTCAGAATGAAACCCTTACCCAGTTGTTGCCTGGACAGCAAGAACCTCACAGAGTTGTTTCCTAGATTTACACTAAATAATTTTTTTTGCTGAGGATCAATCTCTCAGTCAGAAGTAGGGTAATTCTTGAGTCTTTTAAACTTAGCACATTCAATCTTACTTGATTCATCACCAGGCCTGCCTTTAAATTCTCAGTTCAGGTGCATATGAACCATCGGCCCTTGGGCTTCTTTTCAAGCTTAGAAAATTTCAACCTCTTGGTCTGTCATGTATACCATTGTATATTTTGATTGTTTCAATGTCTAGAAAACTTCAAGTTGTTTGCTTCTTTAGTTTCATTTTTTCTATTTCTGTGTTGACTGATGACTTGATGTGGCTTAATATTGAGTTTTTGATAACTTGGTCTGATGACTTGATGCGGCTTAGTGTTAATTTTGATGGCTTGATATGGCCTACTGTTGATTTTTGATGACATGAATTATATAACTAATATATTTAGAAGTAACACTGGAAACGTGATATGGTTGCTTGAGTGGCACCTAAGCGCTTACAAAGGATCTTGAATGCCTTGAATCACCCAACACCTTGACTACTATGCCCTGGAGGGAGTTGCAATATTCTAACCTCAGCTTCAGTACTGGCCTGATAAGAGAGGGGAAAAGTTGAAAAAAAGTCTAGCTCTATCTTCCTCTAGAGCTGGTTTGATCGAGTTGATTTCCAAGTGTCTAGTTCTAAGAAAAAGTTCTGCACTTGGGTAGTGTTTCCATTACTATTATTTATGGTCCTGCAAGGTTGCTTCAAGTATCCCATAAAATATAACCTCCACACAATGCAGTCCACATGGCAGCAACAAACAAGGATAAAACATGGAAGTGGTGCCTTGAACGAGGTCTTCTCAGATGGTTCAACTATGGACCGTGGAAAAGAAGTAATCAAAAGGAGGGCCTAGGGCAATCCAAATCCCTTCCTTGGCCTCTGCACAGCTGGATGAGAGAGATATACTCGTTCCAAGAAAAAAAACTAGCAGTAAAGTGAAGATGCTGTCATGCTTCTGTTTTGAGCTTCAAAAGCTATGTTTCTCCATGTGAGACATCTTCTTGATGTTCCAATGATCTTCAAGTAAGTGCGTCTCATGCTTTCTTCTAATATTTCTCGTAGTATTCTCTTCCTTGGGACCCTTCTGTAACCTAGGTTTCAAAGAGAGGAAAGAAGAACAAGAAAGTAACTGAATTCTCAAGCCAACAATGCATGGTCTGATATCATGTTGGGATTTGAAAGAGAACATAAGAACAAGGAGGAGGCTGGAAATAGAAAGAAGGTTGTGGATGAAGAAGAAGAAGAGAGATGCTGATGAAATGTTATGTGTTAAAGAGTACTCTACCTCACTATCTTAGTTCACTAATAATGTAAAAGAAATTGCATTCACGTCTCTTGGGAGGTAAAGTATAGAAAGAAAAATTTCATATGGCAACCTGTCAACAAACTAGTTCCTAAAGTTATGACAATGACCAATTCCATGAATAATGTAAACCAACTGTATGCTTTGGTTTCTTCAAACTTCCTCAATGGTCTATCGCCCTAAAGAAAAGGGAGGTCATCGGATCTGCCAAATCCAAGATTACAATTGTGCCAGCTTAATTAAGCTTATCTAGAAAATTCCCTCCAAGCATGACTCCATTTGGGTAAATTGGGTGCACTCTCTCCTGAAATAGAACTCCATTTGGACCATTACTCTCCCCTCTAACCCTTCTTGGGTTTGGAGGAAGCTTTGTCTCCTCAGTTCCCTAGCTCTTTTGGCCATTTCCACATTATTTTTGATGGTCTCTCTGTCTTCTTCTGGCTTGAACCTTGGCACCCGATGGACATTGTCTATAACCATTTTGGTCTGCGTGTTGTCTACAATTCCCACATCCCCAATTTTATCCCCTTGTCTACCCTTATCTCAAATGGCACTTGGCCGCCCTCATCCTCTTCCTCCTTGAGCGTCACACAAGTTTGGATTTCCCTTCCTACCCTCCACTTCATTCCCCATGATACTATGATAGAACCACCTGTCTCCCCTCCTTGGGTCTTTTCTCTATCTATTCTGCTTGGAACCTCCTTACCTCCCCTAGCCAAAATTCCCCTTGGGCCCCTTTGCTTTGGTTCAAAGGTCACATCCCTCATCACTCCTTTACCCTTTAGAGATCTTTGTACCTTACCTTCCCACCCAATCTTTCCTTATCCACTGCCATCCATAGTAACCATAGTTGCATCCTCTGTTGGAATAGTTTGGAAGATATAGACCATTTTTTCTTCAGCTGTCCCTTCTTCATCTCTCTATGGAGAAAAGCGCTTACTTCCATCGGGCTTCTTTCTAGGCGCTCTTATGGTTTGCTTGAGATTGGCTGTGGTTCCTGAGATCCTTCTTTGGTTCCTCTATCGGTGATCTAGCTGGTAAGTTAGTTTTTGGAGCCACCGTTCATCCTTTATGGTGGGAGTGAAATTTTAGAAGATGGACCTCCAACTCCAGGTCGCTGGATTTGGAAAGCCGTCTTCTTTGATGTCTTTTCCTCTTTCCAGCCTAGCTGTTGAAAGCTGTCCCCCCCCCCCCCCCAATCCCCTCTTCTACATTCTTTCCTAATGATAGTTTATTCGTCCAAAATAAAAAAAATTCCAATGTCTTTCTCATTTGCTTCTTCAGTCTTCTAGTTCAGAGTTGATATTTGATGTCTTAAGTGGTTTAATGTTGATTTTCTGTTGACTTTATATTGCTTAATGTTGGTTCTGATGATATTAGTATATATTTTAACTTACTAAATAATTGAAAAGAGTAGAAATAAAATAGACACCTTTGGGTGCCTTGGTCACTTAGGCAATGCCTAGATCGCGTTGTTGCTGAAATGCTTAGACAGCCTCCAGTACACCACCACCTTGGGTTGCTTTGCTGCCTTGGCAACTATGAGATTAAACTTAGTGCTGACAACTCCCCTCTCTTTCTCTCGTTTGTTTTGAAAAACTAAGACTAAGTAGGCTTGTTTTCAGACCACTTTTCAATGGATTTTTTTAGCCATTACATCAACCAAATGTGGTGGAATTGCATGAAGAGCCATTGTGTTATATTCTTTACGATTCTAATCTTTCGATTGACATTGGCCATTTGACAGTTGACCCCAGCTCAATGAGGTCCATAACCTTAGATATTGGAACCCATCTTTTGTGCCTTAGGATCAAGCTCAACCATATGGCAGGCTTCCTATATATAAGTTTTGGGCATTCTTGACGTGGATGACTAGGCCAACTTGCCTGGTGATATTCAAGGCCTCCTTGACTTGATCAAACAGATGGTCAACTATTCTAAAATACTTGGTCTAGTCTTGGTTAAGATCCCTCATAGGAGGGTTAGGGTTCTAGGCAACCATTAGTTAGGGTCCATTTGTCCAAATTAGGACAACTAATGGAGGAACCAATAATTCAAATAATGACCCTATTGAGCTTTGTGAAGAAGTTGAAACTTAGGTTGTCAGTTCCCTTGTCACCTTGAGCTCATAAAGTGAGTCATGGGATGGGTTTTTCAAATTTGTTTCCTTTATAGGTTTTTGATTACACTTATGGTTCAGTAACCACTTTAAACTGCTTAGCTAGTACGTGCTTGAGGTCTTGATGCTTGATAGATATTGACTAGAGTGATGCTCCCTAATCAATTTGATCCTTTGAAGGACATTTGGAAAATTGAACATGGTCAAGATCTTGCTTTTTCATTGCTTGAGCATCAAATCACTATACAATATAAGCAGTATGCAATATTTCAACAGCCTCTTCAGTCACGAGAATTCTTTTCAGCAAGTAAAATAACTTGGCGTAACACAAAATTGATTAATGAGAGAACTCTATCATTTTCTTTACTCATTGAAATAGAATTTAATAGAAGAGGAGAAAAAGAGATGGGTTTGAACTTCTAATAAGAGAAAAGCAAATCACTTAAATTAGTATTACTGCATCTGCCATTACCTATGCAAGTTGGAGCCATTGGTTTTGTCATGAAGTGTTCAAAAGTTTTTGGTGGAAGTAAAATTCTCAGTCCTTGGATGTCTCCGGTTATTCTTAATTTGGCCATAGGGTATTTACCTATGTTATTAGAATGTATAAAATAAAATGAAGTTTAGAACGAGAATTCCTTATTGCAGTTACAGTTGTGCAGATTTAGTCCATACATGCAATGATTTACATTATCGTTCTGCTTCCCCTTTGCAGGAGAGACTCCTCTCATTCATGCTGTTCGGCAAGGACACACTGACACTGCCAAGTATCTTCTTGAATCCGGCGCAGATCCCTCTATTTCCAGTGAGATAGGAGCCACAGCTTTGCATCATGCAGCTGGAACAGGTCTGCTGCCCTTTTTATGGTTAAACTTCTATTGCATAGTCTGATGATGTTGAAATAGTCCATTTTCCCTATATCTCAGATCTTTTTATTTTAGGGAGGGAAATGGATAGAAGCACTGTTCATGAAGCCCTAAGTTGGTTATCAGTAATTGGAGGGTGGGTTTTGGGCCCCTATGTGGTGGCCTATGTTTCTTCTGTTGGTAGTTTTGGGTGTTGAAGGTCTTGTGAGTTCCTGCTGCTGGATGAGTGTGGTTAATAGTAGGTTTTATTCCTTTTACTCATGTCTCTGATCAATGGTTTGGGAAAGGATGTGATCCGAAGGATGTCTTGTTGAAGTTGTTGCTCTGGCTTTTTGGCTTTATTTTGGAGGCTACTAAAATTTTGGGTTCCAATCTGTTTTAATCTGGCATTTAATTCTCTACTTCCTTCACTAAATTTTTTTCTATCTGATGTTTGATTGGTGCCATACCTTGATTGTTAATGGGATCATTTTGTAGGAAACATTGATCTGCTGAGGTTCCTACTGTCCAAAGGGGTTGTTGTGGATTCACAAAGTGATGCTGGTACCCCATTGATTTGGGCTGCTGGTCATGGCCAACAAGAAGCAGTGAAGGTTTTGTTGGAAAATCGTGCTGATGTAAGTTAGCAATCATCCTTGGTATGTTTTTATTTTGCTCATAACTTTATAATTTTTAGGATTCTATGGGTAGGAATGAGTTAATTATGTCCACTTTTGTGTATAATCTCAAATGTGCACAATGAAATTTTGTTCCTTTGAATAACAGGAAGAAAACAATTCGCATCTTCCAAAAATCTTGTTTCTGTTGATCAGAAGGGTTATGTCCAAGATATATAGAGTTAAAATTCAAAGAACCTTTTCTCCTTTATATTTGTCGGAAATTATGGTGGAATTCTAATACTGTTATTCAAAGGATTTCTCTCCTTATATTTGTTCAAAATTATGATGTAACTCCAATTACGAGTGCGTGTAGAGCGTTTACAGGATGATATATATAAATTGTCTTTTGTTCCTGATTTGGAAGGGATGGGGGGTTGTGAGGTGAGCAAGGTGACAGACAAGGATAAACATTTTGGTGTCCTGTACTCTGATAATTGAAAAAAATAAGGTTTCAGTTAGGCAGGTAAATTCCATAATGGGAACTTCAAAAATTGTTTGCTACTGTTCCACCTAAACATCTGAATCGTAAGGGAGGGCACTGTAAAGGTACGTCAGGACATCATGGCCAAGATTTCATGGTCCTTGCACGTGGCTAAGATCACATGACGGCTAGGAGGAATAAATATAGGGAAAAAAACAAATTCTAATGCACTTTCCAGGGTTTGAACACATGACTTTCCTGCTCAGATACTGTGTTAGCTACAATTTCACCTAAAAGCTTATACTGTTAGAAAGGGTATCACAAGTTTATGCATCAAGAGATATATTGAGGGTAGTTTCAAAGTTTTTATGGAAATTGTACATTGCCTTTTGAACCATGTGGTGTTTGGACATAAATAAACAAGGTGGTATAGAGGATGATGTTTCCTAGAGAGAACTGACATAAGAAGGATGAAGTAGAGAGGCATGTCTGGGGTTTTGTGGATAAATGCTTTCCTTTAAAACTCAAGAGGAAAGTTTCATAGGATTGTCACATGCCAGCTATGGTGTATGGTGCGGAGTATTATGCTGTTACAAATTATCATACATTCATATGGATAGACCCAGTGTAACGGAAAGGAAGATGTTGAGATGGATGAGTGAAAAAACTAGGAAGATAAAGAAAGCAATGATCATGATATTACAGCTCGTTTGAGAGTTGCTTTGATAAATGATTAGCTATGAGAAAGTCGTTTGAGGTGGCATGGCCATGCCCAACAGAGGCCTTTGAATTCCCCCTATGAACGAGTGATTTAATCAAATTGAAGGAACTAAAAGAGCTAGGGGTGGAACTCTGATAACCTTAGGCCAAGTGGTAAGAAAAGATATGCATGGCTTAGGCCTGGTATTTAGTATGGCCAAGTAGATCTGATTGAAAAGCATGGATCCATTTACCGAACCCCATCTAATTGGGATAAGGCTTGTGTTCTTGTGCATGGGGTGTTGGACATGGTTCTTTTTGTTTTTGTGTGTTTGTGTGTGTAACTTCAGTATTGTTTTAGAGTAGTGGCCTCTTTCGATGTTATAATTCCAGCTGATTTAGGAAAAAGGCTATTGGGTCATTTTTGCCATTTGATTTCTTGTGGGAAACTAGTCTGCCCAAATAAGGGATTCTGAAACAAGTATATTTCTTAGTTTTTGCTCAAAGAATTAATAGGAATGTTGAAGAGACAGCAAATTGAGCTTGTATAAATTTTTAAATGTAGGATTTTCTTGTATTATATTTTAGTGGATTTCTTACTGTCTCACTGAAACAAACATTTGTTGCCAGCACAGACATCTGATTACATATAATGCTGTAGTCTAGAAAATGGAAACCGGCACTACCTAATTTAGAGTACCTTGAAGTTTTTGTTTTCTAACTGAATTGTGGATGGTGGGTTGTCTGACATTTCACATTTTCCCCCCAATTACAGCCTAATGCTGAAACTGATGATAATATAACTCCACTTTTATCCTCTGTTGCGGCCGGTTCACTGCCATGCTTAGAGCTGTTGATTCAGGTACCTAAATTTATTTCTCTTTCATTAATATGGATCCTTTGGCTTTTGTGATTCAAAGGATATGCAACATGCTGCTGGTTCTGACTATTGATTCATATAAGACAATGGCTGCTGTTAGTCTGTTACATATGTTGTTCTGTATAGATCCTTGGCTGAAGTGCAGCTCTTCTGTTTCAGCACTTTTACCTTCACTTTCCGCACTGCTCCCCGTCTTCATCAGATCCGTGGGGAGTCCCGTAAAATCCATAAACAGAGTTGGATGGTTAAACAAGTCATATAGCTGGCCTCATTTAGTTGGGAGTCCTTTGAAACAAGAATCCAATGCTTAGTTGGTACAATTGAGTTGAGAGTCCCCGGAGAAATTGTGTTGTTTTTCATTTTTATTTTTGGACTGAAGTTCAGCGCTGGTATTCCACAGCTTGAAACAATCAAACAGCTAACATTTATATCCATAATATATTCTTTTTGGCCATAAATAGTTTGATAGGCACATAGTTTCATATTCTGTTTCTTAAATCAGCTCGATGGATTGCCTTCTTTTGTAATATATGATGTTGGCCTTTCTTAATGCAACTTTTCAGTTTGATGGTTTGTTGAATTTTAGTTCTTTACTTAGAAGCTCAGTTCTGTAAAAAAATTTTTGTTTGTTCGGCATAAGCTCGGTTATCATCTTATGTATAAAGAAATTTAAGGGAAAAAGTGGCCTATGTAGTATGATATCATGTTCTATGGGCAAATCTTGTTATCATAATTTGTTTCTGTGATTAATATCTCTGTTGCTGGCTTCTATGTCGGCCCAATAATATTGCAATTATTTGTATTTATTTTTGTTGTACACTCTGCTGTTCTCTTTCATGGTTTATGTTTAGCATTGCCTTTCTGATAAGCAATGTTTATTCCATCAGCTACATGAGATTGTCACTGACTTCTGTGTTTTTCTTCTGTATAGGCAGGGGCTAATGCAAATGTTATTGCTGGTGGGGCAACACCAATGCACATAGCTGCCGATAATGGGAGTCCAGATATTATCAATTGCTTATTAAAAGCTGGAGCAGATCCTAATTCAGTTGATGAGGTATTCAATTGAGACTTTCACATGTCATGTCGTATTCTGATTAAACATGCTTTTGCATTTGGTACTAATTCAATTCTCTTGCTTGATTATTTGATATCCTCCCCTCTTTTGGACTAATCTTTTTGAAGCATAACAAAATTTTTTTTTTTTAATGGGTTACTTATTAGAACCAAGTGGTGATAATATTGTGGACAATATATTTTTTTTCCGGATGAATAAGAATTTGTTAACCCAAAAGGAGAGAAAGAAGAGGGAGCTGCCCGGCCGGGGTTGGGGGAAGAGAAGTACTAATTTAATTCTCTTGGGTGATTCTTTGATATCCTTCCCTCTTTCAGACTAATCTTTTTGAAGCATAACATTTTTTCTGGGATCATTTTAACTTTCTTGCAGTTTTCTGTTTTTTTTTTTTTTTTTTTTTGGGGGGGGGGGGGAGGGTTACTTATTAGAACCAAGTGGTGATAATATTGTGGACAATATTTTTTTTGGATGAATAAAGAATTCGTTAACCCAAAAGGAGAGAGAAGGAAGGGGGGGGGGAAGAGAAGTACAATGCAAAGGGTTTTGCCCTGCCAAAGCCGCCAAGGCACAGCAAACAAAGCACAAGGCCGGAACTGAAGGCCAAACAAATTCAAGACCAGAAACTACTTTTTTCCTATTTTTCTTCTTCTTCTTCCGAGAAGCGAAGAGCTCAACAATGAAATATGCATCAAGGTGATGGCAACCACTAGTGGAACGGTTACTTCTCTTGGGATCCTGAAGCAGAGGGGAAGGGTTTCAGTGTTGACAACAGTCACTGAAATAGGATTAAAAACAGGTGCAGGAGGAGGGGAAGGATCAAGTCCAGAGGGTTAAGGGCGAGGGAAGGGTGGGAGGGGGGGTGGGCCTGGGAGGATTAGGGGTAGGCTGGGCCACAAGGAGAAGGTGGATTAATAGGAAAGAAGAAGGGCTTGGCCAATATTGTGGACAATACATTTGTTTATGTATGTGATAGCAGTTTGTTTCTGCAATTAGAGGCTTATAAATTGTCGTCCAGCTTTAAAATTTGTTGACTGTACATTAGCATCCCTCTGCTGCTCCTTATTTTCTTCATTATTTCTGGTGAGATGTTTTATGGGTTTGTGGTTGACTGTTGCTACAAACTCTGGATCTATATCTAGTACCTGCAAGCAAAGAGAGAAATACAGAAGAGAAGAAGATGAAGGGATAGGTTGCAAAGAGCCACAGCTCGAAGGCTGACCAACCCCTCCAAAGTTCTTATTTATAATAGGGCAGTTACAATAATTAGAAAGAAGAGTTTCTCGCAACAACCAAGTAACCAACTCCTTTATGGAAACTCAGTAAATTAAAATAAAGGAAATAAGAAATATGGACTCTTTAGAGATAAATCGTAACTACTCATGATAGGGACGCTCCCTCTATTCTGGTACTGTTTTTAGCAACTCTAATTTATTGGAAGCTCTGGTTGATCTCTGTTATTTTTGAGGTCTGGCAAATTGGGATTCTATCTTTTCCTCATTTTATCTTAAACTAGCGCTGTTGCAGGTCTAGCAAGAAGTTTGTGGTACACTGATGTGCCATATCAGTCCTATTCTTTGCAACTTTTAACTGTAATTCCCAAATGATACTTAAGCTGCTTTTTGTTTCTTCATCTTGAATGTCTTGTAGCCCAGTTTGAGAGATGTCAGTGAACTGCAATCTTGTATCATCTTGTCTTTGGTTCTATACTAATTTAGGTTATGTGAAATTCTTGTTGTTTGTAATTAGTGCCATTGAGTAATGCAACCTTCGTGGAAAATGAAAGACTAGGATAAGTGCTAATTTAATCTTTGTCATATTCCAGGATGGCCTGAAGCCAATACAAGTTGCTGCTGCAAGGAGTAATCGTGGAGCCGTTGAGGTTCTTTTCCCATTGACATCATCTATGCAAAATATTCCAGACTGGAGTGTTGATGGAATAATTGAACATATGCAGTCTGAAGCAGGAAAAGAACAGGTAATAGTTCATATCTAAAGAGGAAATGAGAGTGTAGAACAAGTATGCCTGATTTCCTGAAATTAGAAACATGCTATGGATAAGCTTTGTTGGGGAGATCTATTTAACCTATGGGTACTCCTTGTGTGCCACTAGTTTGACATAAGGACAAGGATTTCTTATCCCTATAAAAAACAAGCAGCGTTAGGGAAAGGCATTGTTGCCCTCTTCATTTACTCGTTCACTTGTCTAGGTATAAGTGATTAGGCAATTTTACTGATATATTATTTACAGATATGTATGTGCATATTACTCCAAGGTCCAGCCCATCTGCATACCACTTCCCCAAACTCAAACACCTAGACCTCAGAGGTTTTAGGTTTGGTAGAAACCTCCAGTACTCTATCGGTCGTGCCACACCTAATGCTCTTCCCCTGGTTGCTCTGGCTAATCTGTTTAGCCTCTGGGTTATGGGGGTTGTTATCCTTCCTTTGTCACATGAAGGTAAATTCTTTCCCCAACCTAATGTGAAGAGTTAATGCCCACTACAATACCTATGCATGGCTTTCCTAAGCATATACTACATGTTGCCACCAGTTGTTGGAGGATCCCATCCAAAACCTTCATCATTCAGTGAGGAGAGCTTGTGAAGCATGTCAACGCACCACAAGCCTGAACCAACCGTTTTCGGACTTTTTAACTCCTGCCATCTCAACTCTCCCCTTCATGTGTAGGTATGACATAACTGGCTTTACACATGGCAAACTTTCACAGAGGGTAACAAAGAAATGGTCCTACTTAAAACCTCAAGGAATTAGGTGGAGAGAGCTTCTCAAGTATGTGAACCATGGAGGCACCATGGACCTGAACAAACCAATGTTAGACTCTATAACATCTGACGTCTCAATATGACCTATAGAAATTATCCCATTCTTCTAATTACATAGATAATGAAGTTTGTGTTACTTAAAAGGAAAATTTAATATAGTGCCTGGCAAAATTACCACTGCACCAGCGCTAGTTTTCTTGTAGATCCTTCTGATGACTTTCTGCTTCAACCTGTGCAGGAGGGAACAAAATATGCAGAGAAAGCTGATACACCACAAGATACCAACTTGCAGAAACAACATCTTCCTGAGGTGCTTCATTTAGCTATATAATTTTGTATCTTCTAGTAATATGGTCATTTTGATAAATATTTATTGTCAAATGTCAACCCCATATGTATGTGACATAGGCATGTTGACACCTCCAATTATATTTTTCACAAATTAATAGTTCTATTTTTTTTCATGTATGCAAAAATTCTTAGATTTCGCTGCTGGAGAGTATAATTGTATACCCTCTCCCTGCCAATACTTAGATTTCGCTGCTGGAGAGTCTCTTCTAATTTCTTTTCTGTAAAGCTTCTTCCTTTAAGAAAGTCTGTATTCTATGCAGAAGAGAAGAAAGAAGAAACTAATTTCCAATCCTCTCTTTTCAATGTTCTTTTTTATGATTACAATAAAGAGGGTGTCAACGTGGATGTTGATGATTGGCACATAGTATTATGTCAGAAAATGACCAATAGATGTCGTTGATGTGTAGCTAAAATAAGGTTGTAAATTTGATGGCAGATGAGGTTTCAGCCTAATTTTACCTTGTAATCAAGCTTAGCTATTTCTCTGTTAATGATATCGGTGAAGGTGGAAATGATCTTCTTTGTATTCTACTGTTTAGGAATTCCTAGACATTAAGCACCTTGTACATACTTCTTCTTTAGGCTAGTACACTCTTTCCTGACCTTTAGCAACCCAACCTTTCTACCCCCCTCCCCCTTCTTTTTCTCTTACTTCCAAAAGAAAAAAGGAAAAAGAGGAAGCTGACCTTTGGAAGTGCCTAGCAAAAGTAAACTTGTTATAGTTTATTTATTTAATTCATGGATAGTTCCAATAATCTTGAAATTTCTTTTTTTAAGAAATGTGAATGATCTTGAAATAAGAAGGCAAGTTTGTAATCATTCATAGCTCAATCTTGGCTCTAGTTGTGGAGAGAAGCTCTGGATACTGCAGTGAACCCACTCTCATGGATGATGGTTCCTTTGTATGTCTGAATGTTGGAAGCTATTCTGATGTTTTTCTTTGCACATATTTCATGTGTAAATACTCAATAAAAAATACTTGGTACATGATAGAATATTTCTTTTTCTTTTACTATGCTATGTGTATTGTTATCAACTTTAAAGCATGTCTTTCTATAATATTTATTGAAGTTTTAGAAATTGTCGTCCATTTACCCAGGTCACACCCGAGGCAAAGCAGAAAGCTATGGAGGCGAAATCAAGGGGCGATGATGCATATAAAAGAAAAGATTATCTTTTGGCTGTAGATGCTTATACACAGGTAGCCTAGCACCTATCTGTTTTACTGATGACTAAATCTCTCTCTAAGGGATGCTTGTCCTTTATAAATTCTCATTGGGTGATGTGAAGGGATTGTTCTTTCTTCACTTCTGCTTTGTAGAAATCTCAAATACCATTTCTTTCCCTTTTTTGGTTCCTGGAATTTTACTCTGGGGGGTTCATTTAAATCCTGTGATGAAACTAGGATGGACAGAATTTACACACAGTAAAGAGAAAAGAAGAGAACCGTAAGGCTCAGGCTTTGTGTCAATTGCCAAACCATGAGCAGCATATCATGTTTATGTTGCGAAAAGTGGAAGTATTGCTAGTGCACCCCCTGTCCAAATTCCAAAGTAAATCACCCATGACCACCAATAAGGGACTGATTCCCATGTAGACTATTAAAAATCTGAACACATTGTTATGAATTTGGACCACAAATCAACTATTGCAGGATACAGATGGGGTTCAGATGGACCACTGTGGAGGATACTGCACTGGCAGAATGATTCCCCCACCACTCTCACCCACCCTCCCCTTCCATCTGCCTCCCCTCCAGGGGCCTCTTTTTCAGCCATTCCAACCCAAAACCAAGACCTCTCCCTCCACTTCGTTCAACCTTCAATCCATGGCTCTGCTAGTTGCACTCTCTGCCCCAAAGAGTCCCTTGCTCAGGTATTGCCAAATGGACATCTTTTTTAGTTGGAAACTTCCTTGGTTCTCATCCATTCTTAGTTGTTCATGCCTCCCTCAGCAAGCAATGGAAAGTGCAGGGAGCCCTCCACTTTTTCATGCTAAAAAATGGAGTCTTCATCTTCTGATTCTCTGATGAAGAGGCCAAACACCGTGCCATTGAACGTGCTTCTTGGATGGTGGGAATTGGGAAAGAACCAGATCTTTCTCAGTCAATGGGATCCCCTGATAAAACTGAAAAAGGTTGACATGAACCCCATGCCACTTTGGATCTCCCTACCAGACTTACCATGCCACTTCTGGAACCATGATTGTGTCAACCGGATAGGCGATAGCTTTACTTGTGGGCAAAATCCTGCAAGCAAGATCGTTATCGTTTGCCAGAATGTGTGTCGAGTTCTCAGCCTGCTCCACTGCCCACCTCTGTCCTCGTCAAGGATGATGATGGCATTGGCTTCGACCAAGTAATTCACTTTGAAAACCTCCCTCTCCACTGCCTCTATTGTCAAGTTTTTGGCCATCCCTCAGCCTTCTGCTTGGCAAAACCCTGCAAACTGCTCCCTCCCCTGAATCTACCTTGGACCACCTTGCCCTTCGTCCTGGAGCCATCCGATACCCCATGCCTCCCTGCCACCCCTTCTCTTCATGACCCAGCCAGGGTTCCCAATGAGGTCGCCGCCGTCATCCCATTGCTGTTCCATGGCTGGGAAGAATGCAAAATCAGTTGCAGCCCTGGCAGTGCCCCCTCTTCTCGATTGTCCCGCCAGCCCCTGCATTTCTGCCGAACTGTAACCCCTCTGAGGATAGCCTGCTGCTGGATCCTGTCAGAGACCCTATGCCTGCTGCAATTTAGATGGTAACACCTGCCTACCTAGAAGCCAACCTGGATGTACTGCACACAATTCTTGGCACCTCTGAGGAAATTGCTGCCCCCTGCCACTGCTGGTTTTGTTCTCCAAGAAGGCATGATATGGGGTGATACATTTACTACTTGTCAGCTTAATCCCAAGAAAATATCTGACAGCACACAAGTTTTCATTTAAAAATGTTTCCATAAGTAAGGTTTAACTTCATTAATACCAAAGAAGAGTTACCTGAAATAATGTTGTCATCAACATATACATCAAACAGCATAAGCATGGTTACAGATGAACACTGAGTGATCTGAGTACCACTGAGTAAACCCAAATTGATCAAGAGAACTCCATGAACAGTTCTTGTGATGTTAGAAAGTTCTAGCATTGTCCAAGTGACCTACATTGCTGAATTCTCCCCTACTTCTCTGTTGATACTTCCCAGTAGTCTATACGGAATCTTTTTTCTTTTTTTTTTTCCGGAGTTCCATTGGAAGAATTTTTATCTGCCTTATCCATATGCTGTTTTTTTGGTATCATTTGCATGTCGATGTTTTATTCTTGTGATTGTTTTTTGGTTGGATCTTCTTTCTTTACATTCAGATCAGAAAATGTGACTTACCTGATGGTTCTGTTGACATGGGACTGTAGGCAATTGACCTGGACCCCACTGATGCCACTTTATTCTCAAATCGAAGCCTTTGTTGGATTCGTCTGGGACAAGCTGAGCATGCCTTAGCAGATGCAAAGGCCTGCAGAGTGCTGAGACCAGATTGGACAAAATCTTGCTATAGGGAAGGTGCGGCTCTACGTCTACTGCAGGTATGTGAAGAAAAACTGTTTTTCCCTTGACCAAAGATGAACCGCATCTTAGGTAACTGCGTTTTCTTTTTCCTTGTAGAGGTTTGATGAAGCAGCAAATGCCTTTTATGAGGGTGTAAAGCTTGATCCTGAGAACAAGGAGCTTGTAAATGCGTTCAGGTAAGCATTAAATACCTTTTGAATATATTACTAATCTGCTGTTCCTACCTTTATGGATATCATGTCACTGTTGTTGGTTGTGCACCAGGTCTTAGTTGTAAAATTTGTTCAATTGGTCGATTTTATTTGCTTCCACAGTTCAATATTTCTGTATGATGATGGTTTAGATTTCTGGTGTAACATTTACATTCAGATTTCAAAAATAGGACTCTATAATGAGCTTCAATTCTTTGATTTATTTTTAAACTAAGAAGTCCTAAATCCTCTCTTGAAATTCACACCATGAAATTAATTGTTCATTTTAGCCCATCCAATCATAACTTGATCTAATGTTTCTGTATTTAAAAGTGATCAAATGAAGGGACTATTTTTAAGTGTCCATAAATGACCAGATTGGGTGCAATCAATTAGTGTGGGTAGAAAAACATTATACTGCCAAATGGAAATTTCAGGAGCATGTGATTTTTTCGATGGCTGAAGTGAAAGCTTTTCAAAATTCTTCTTTGTTTACTGAAAAGAATAAATTTGACAACTGAAAACTAGATTAGGTAATATTTGTGCTTCTTGGTTTCAATATCAGCTCCTAGTTCCTCAGTTCTAATAATGCACACACACAAAAGCAAACAAACAAACAAACACAGACAAACATATGTATGATGCCTTAGGATTCTTGATAGTGCAATTGAATTTTTCCCTATAGGCACTTAGTTTTATGTTTGCAAAAGGTTTTTAGGGGGGCCATTTTAGCCATGTGGAATACCGATGGATGGATGGGCCTTGGGTCATCTACAAGTCAGGCTGTTCTATTTCTATAGAGCAGGCTACCACCTTGTGGATTTTGCTCCTTATATTTTCAATCATCAAAGTATCAAACCAAATGAGGCTGATGCAAGTATATCATAGACTGATAGAGGATTATATTGACTAGCAATACATAAATGTAAAGTACATAGCCACCAAATATTGTCAAGCATCTAGTCTTTTTGAAAATAGGCTTCTTGATGGTGCTACATAATGTAATGCTTTTGGCTTGAACTCACATCATGAAAGGGGACATTTGGAAATTTTGCGTAAACATTTGGTGTTCAACTAAGCTGCCTTTTTGGCATTTGCATCCAATTGAATGTCAGGGTAGCTTCCATACTTTGCTGATTTAGTAGTGTGCATTGCTTTGATACCACGGGTTTGTTTCATCATGGGAGCATTCAGGATTTTCTTCTGGTATTTAGACCACAAAGTACCAAGCACTATTAAAATTTGTTTTTGTTTATGTATCTATTTTTTTTGGGGTGCTCATTTTCCCTCCTGCATTTTGTTTTACTTGTGTATTTTATGATTATTATTGTCACTGAACAGGGAAGCGGTGGAAGCTGGTCGGAAATTTCACGGTGCAGATGAGAAAAAATCATGAGAGTGTGGCCTAAAACATGAGGGAAGAGGCCAGACTGAACTAGCATGTGTAAGAGTGTGTTGGGCAATTTTGTTCTCCTAGGGGTAGAATTAGAGCTGGGTACTAGAGCAGAAGGTTACTGGAAATGTGAAGGATGTGTTTATATTTCATTTTGTGATTCAAATGATTCTACCTAGCTGTCCTGGCAAATTATTTAATGAGAATTTGTAACATGCACTCATGTCTTCCTCCCACCCAAACTTCCCTTCCCTCTGTCTTTCCTTTTTACACAGCTTGCATGGTGAAGTGCTGTTTGTAAAATCTCTGGCTTTCTTTTGTTCAGGAGACTAGTTGATCAATGCTGTTGTGGTCGTTTGGTTAATGCTTATTACTACTCCTGGGCTAAAAAACACCCTAGTTAGGTCACTGTTGCGTAAGTGACCAAAACTGGCACTTTCATAATCTTATGGGGTAGGTTAGGACCTCCCTCTTAAGGTCAAGAAAGTAGGAGATGGAATTGTAAATTAAGAGGACCATTGTAGAATTTTAAAGAGAAGGAGATAAATGGAGCAGAACTCAGCCTAGGTGGTGATCCTAGTTGATATCTGGAGACTCAGGTGGGTGTAAAAGAATACCTAACTAGAAGAATGCAAGACAAAGTCCCCAGGTTGGCCAACAACCTATGGCACCAATATTGAACGATCCTGGATCCAGTTCTTCCTCTCTAATTCCCCCAGAAAAGCAATGGTGATTTTCATGTTACCCTTGAGGTTTGACTCATTTTTCATTTAAAAAAAGGGAAATTTTCAGTGTCTAACCCCTAAGTTATCTAATTTATCAATCAAGACTCTCTATAAGGTAAAAATATATCACTGACAGCTCCAATCATTAGGAAATCACAAATTTTTTTTTTCAAGCAAAAGGAAATTACCTTTTTAAGTGTTGACTTAAGCAAGTTAAATATTTTAAAATGACAAGAATAACCTTGACCAAAATACTCACACTTAGACTACCCCGTTGTTCTTTTAAGTGTTGACGTATTTTATGCAGAATGTTTTTTTTTTTTTTTTTGTCTCCTTCTACAGGTGGTGATTACTTCTTCTACCAATCATAAATCCTCACAAAGTTTGAAAAATGCGCAACATGAATGGTGTTTTTAAATTTAGGATGTGGAGGTAATATTGAAAATAGGTTAAGTATAAAACTAATTGAGACTAGTGATGTTTGATAAATTAAATAACTTAGGAGATGGCATTAATATTAGGGGATGACTCAGGGGGTGATGCTGAAAATTTCCCCTCAAAAATAATATTTTGCGTTTGCCTCCACTTTGATATTCTAAACCAATTAAGAATATGTTGTTATTTTTATGACCAAAATGTCATTGGCAAGTTGGTGTCTTATGAGTTTCAACACATGCATGTTGTATTTGTATTTGGCTCATCGTCTTGAAGAGAATCTTCCAATGAATGTTTGATGAGTTATAATATTTTATGGTGTTTTATATTATAATTTAAAAGCATTTATTAGATTTATGCTATCTGTTGGATTAAAATGTTATATGTGGCTCTTCTATAATTCATTGAACACTCATTCGAAGAACCCTTCAATTAGAGGAACCCAACCCATTGTATTCTGGGCTGATATCACTAATACAAATATTAAAAAATCCAATATGGTAGATTCAAAATCGATAGAAGCAATGATGATAACTCAAACAACAAAGATCCATGGTACAATGAGAGATTGGTTATGATGCATCCAAAATCTACTCAGCCCTCAGATCACATAAGGATGATCTGCAAAGATGTTGCCCGACCGTGGGGGTCGGGAGTCCACCTCCGATGGCTAAGTCAGCTAATGAACTGATCACAAAGGCTCTGACTAAATGCAGAGCGAAAGTAAGAATACAATAATTGGGAATACGATTCAGATACCTTCTTCGTACATAGGTGATGTCTTATATAGAGTTTACCTTTGAATCACATTCGTTGAATTCGTACGTGCCTTCTTCTGATGACCATTAGATCTAAACAATTAGACCCGTTGGTGGGGTAACGGATAACTTCATCCGATCGCACAATCTTGATGCTATGATCGTGACCATTATTCAAGTTGGCACGATCTTCCATTCCGCGAGAGTTGATAACCGTTGCTTTGACCCATTATACATCTCAGGAATCTCGGACTCGTGTATATCTACTGATAGCCGTTGTTTCTTCTTGAATACGCCATCTCTGAACCAAGTTGATTCGAGTCTGGATCGGCCGGTTCGTCCCTCGATCGGGAGGACCCGTTCAACGATATTTTTCCCATATCAGGTTCCAAACCAGGTCCTCTACGTTCGGGAATGTGGTACTCAAAAACGAACCCTGCTACCATGGGCATGGCATCTAGTGGCTGGATGTACTAACGCATTGGAAGCCCGGATGTAGATGAGCTGGACTCCGGTTGGTTCACCGGTTCACCCATTCTGTTAAATAAGAAAGGATTACTTAGAAAAAAATATAATAAAAAAATAGAAAAAGGAACAGGGGATAATGGGAAACAGGTGGATCTTACGGTATCTCTCCGTGTTCGTTCTCCATTTAGGCGCCATTTCGTACAAAAAGGAGGGAACTCACCCGAACGAAACCTCTACAGTTAGTCTTAGGATTTTCAAGGGTTTTTCGTTCTTCTTCATCAGTTCTGTTTTTGTTCTTCTTCGTTTTGATTAATTCTGGTTTCGTTCATCGTCGATTGATCCCTAATAGTTAGTTGTGAAAGCTAGGTCTAGGGTTCGTTCTATAATGTCGACGATCTCATCACCTAGTTATGGTACTATTCCTTCTTCTTCCCCCTCTGTTACGACTTCTAATGCTGGTACGGGATTCATCTCACACGCAAATGAAGCAGGAAGAACCATCATCGCAAAACGGCGTCCATGGAGAGAATTCGCAGATCTACACTCTTTCTGTCGCCCTTACTCTTTTGGCGAGGTGAAGCTCCGTACCCAGCGCAATTTCTACTATTTCCGCATAAATTACAGTTTTGTCGTGTTGCTGATACTGTTCTTGAGTCTTCTATGGCATCCGATTTCGATGATTGTCTTCCTCGTCGTTTTCATTGCTTGGTTCTTCCTTTACTTCAATCGTGATGGGCAGCTTACTGTGTTTGGATGGACAATTGATGATCGTGTGATTCTGGTTTTATTGAGTTTGGTGACGATTGTTGCTCTGGTTCTGACAAATGTGTGGTTGAACGTTTTGGTTTCGATTCTTATTGGATTTGTGATTGTTGGTCTCCATGCCGCCTTTAGGACTACGGAAAATCATTTTTTGGATGAACAGGAAGCTCAAGAGGGTTTGCTTTCTGTTGTTGGAAGTCCTACTCGGATGAGAACGAGTTATGGTTATGGTCGTATTTGAATTCTCTTACTGGTTCCTTTGATGTTGCCTGGCGATTTGAGCAGTTAGGGTTATTGAATTTGAAGCAACTCCCACTGAGATCTGTTTGTGGAGGTGGGTGCTCTACTGTGAGCATTTCTGTAGAGGCCAGGTTACATTTACTCGATTTTGTGCTTGTTCTTTCTCTCCCTTTTTTTTTCTTTCACACAGATTTTGAGCCTGTATAAATGCTTTACTTCATGTTGATAGTCGTTAAATTATCTGAAGCAAGACTGTTTCTTTCAAAATCTTCTCTTTTTTTTGGCTGGGCATTCTCTGATTTCTCTGAGCCATCGTTCTAATATTCTTCAATGTGCTATTGGAATTGCTGTATTGCAATTTTTTTTCTGACGAAAAAACATCCCTAAGACAGTTTTTTTGGAGCCAAGGAATAAACTTAAAGCCAATCTGCCATTCGCATCAAAGATAGTACCTTCTTGCCAACTAGACCTGTAAAGCTGTAAATGGATAGGTAAGTACATAGGTAACTAGACCTGTAAATGGATACCCGAAATCTGCTTTCGAATTTGAATTCATATTCGTTTAAGGATATCTGTATCCAGAAATTTTTTTACCGAAAAATATCCGTATTCGTTCGTTAAATAATCGGATACGGAGTCGGATAATTGCTTATCGGATCGGATAATATCCAGATAAAAATTTATCTGGATAGAGCAAAGTATTCTGCATTTTTTTTTTATCAAAAATGGATGATAATAGGATTCGGATACCGATAATCAGTCCAATTATCCGGTTAAAGTAAAGTAAACTCTTTTTTTCTGATAAAGGGGCTAATAATCGGATAGTTTATCGGATCAGATAATTATCGAATATCCAATAAAGTTTCGGATTTTAATTAGAATGCATTCTCTAAATTTTTACCGGACTCAGATTCGGATTCCGATATCGGTTTTGCTAATCGAATTCGGATACTGATGTATCCGAGACGAATCCGATCCGTTTGCAGGTCTAATGTCAATGCATTGGCATAGTACTACTTGTCAAGAGTGATGAAGTTTATTTTTTTAATGTTTTATTATTTTTACTTGTGACCCCACATAATTTGTGATTTTTAATTGTAAGGAGAGCATAGAGTACTCCTGATCCACACTTAGCATCAGCTACCATTTGGCTCAACAGGTGAAGAGGAGTTGATTTTCCAACCTAATTCAAACGAACCGTCGACTCGAATCCAGATATTTCAAAATCCAAAACTGAAGTCCATTGGTTTTGTCTTCAACTTGAGAGGGAGATTAAATGTAGATGACAAGCTATAGACTTCACAGCTTTGCTGCTCTTCTTCAAATCTTTGATGAGACGGTTTCTTTTGGGTCAAAGAGACATAAAAACAAGGTTTTTAGTTTTTTAATCAGGTTTATTTCTCTCTTAGCCTAGGGTTTCTATTGACTGAGTTTTAAAGTAGAATGATTGGTATTAGGCTCTAATGGCTTTCGCTTTCTCTCTCAACACTTCATAGTTCAGTGAAGCCAAGTGTGAAACGTCCATATTAACCCTCAATATGGTATAATGACCATTTTACCCTCAATTCATATTTGAAAGTGTAATTACTCAAATACCCTCTTAATGTTAAATTACGTAAATACCCCCAACACCACATTTCAAATTTACAAATTTAATTACTCAAATACCCCTTTGAGGTAAATTACGGGAACACCCCCTACACCTCTTCACTCTGTCTTCTTCATTCCTCTACAAAAACTAGCGATTTGCCCTGTACAATTCTCATAAGCTTTGCATCAGTTTTGCGGTTGTTATAAATCGTTTTCTTTCCCTCATTCAGGATCGGATTATACCACTTAATCTCAAGATTTTAAGAGAAGAACCTTTAATGTGTTTATTCTGTGATGCAATAGCAAGACTAATGGCTAAATTATAACCATCATTAAAGTGGGAAAGTGATCCATGCTTAAATAGGACTTAGCCATGCTGAAAGGCATTTGACACTTTCACTACAAAGTGATACCTAGTATTGGCTAGGCCTCATTAGGTACCAAGGGACCCAAGATTTAGGTTCTAACCTTATTAGAATTCCCATGGGAAAGACGTGTAATAATTTACCATAGACAGATAATAAATATGATTTCAATATATCCATTAGGTCTAATGGCATTCACCCTAAAGGTGGCACATGTGAGAATATAACTAATCATATGATATGCCCACGTTTATTAAAAATCACTCCAAGATCTCCTTCACCTTTGGGCTAAAATTTCAGATTAGTGGTGCTAGGGGAATATAATAATCCACACCGTTCTAGGCCATGACTATTAACCTAAATTTGGCTAAGTAGCATTTTTAAGGAAATGTTAATATTGTATTCAAGTAGAGCATTGCAACCTAAGGAGAAGAAGAAGAAAAAAGAAAGAGAGACAAAAGACACAAGATTTTACGTGGTTCGGTTGGTCGATGTGACCAACCTACATCCACGGGGAAGAGTGCTGTCTGTTTTGCTTTATTTCTTCTGAATTTATGTACAAGATTTTCATAAAAATGAGGGTAGTTGATGGATCATGACTTTTATAATCAACTATCAGAGTATTCAAGGCCATATCTTGAAGAACTAGCTTTTCTCCGTATTTTAATCTCGCAAATTGCCATTTCAGAAGCCTGTTACACAACATCACATGCATATTTAGTTAGAATCTAATATGTCAGCTAAAAAGACATGTTGTATCTATATTTGCTCAGCATGAGATTAAACATGCAAAATCTTACCTTTGTTTTTCGATACTCGTGCATTATCCAATCAGTTATTTTACGTCCTTTAGATGTGGGATTGGCACTATCTGCATACTGATGATATGTCAACTGCTTTGTATACCCTATTGTCTCCTGATTTCGTAGTTTATCCTTGACACCTTTATCTCCAGTGCTGGATCTCCAAAATCCATTTTGTTTTGGGACCGCACGAAGCGATCTTGACCCTTTTTGTGAACTTTTTCTCAGGGTGACAAAGAAATAAAGGGACTTCTTCATCCCATTAACCAGTAAATCAGCCCCTGTTAATAGAAAAAAACATGAAAAGTTAGAATCAGTCTATTTCACATAATTGGATTAAAGTAATGATATGGATCAATTTTAGGAAGAAATTGTAAAATTAAATGATGAGAAGCAGGAAATGGACACAAAGTACGCACCTGGTAGTAACCATGGCTCAACGCTGTAGACATCAAAATCTTTTACCATGTTTGTAGGAGTATTTCTGCCACTTTCTTTATTATCCAGATAATCTAGAAGGAGATCTCTTGGGGTGGGATTAAAGTAGCACCCTGATGGAAGTTCTATCTCTTCCATTGGTTTCTCATTGTGAGAAAAATTTGGGAGTTTTGGTATTTCCTCACTGAGGGGGGCAGTTGCCTCAACAGATGCTTGCATTTCCAAGTCAATGTCAGGTGTCCATAAGTCCTTCGCATATTCTTTACTATTCGGAGTAGTCAAGGTTTTGGTAGTGCATTCTCTATCCACTCATAAAAGGCTTTGTCATCATTCAGTGACTCCCCCATTTGTTGTTCTGCTGGGGAATGTAATTGTTGTTGATCAACTAACTCATAGGGTTGACAAGGAAACCCATCAGCACATTGTAGTTCAGGAAAAAGGTCAGGTTCTAGGGCATTTATCACATCCCAATTTATCTGACCACGAAAAGGAAACTTGTTAACAATCATAATCTCAATGTAAGAAATACAACAATCATAATCTCCTTACCACAGCTTGGTGAGATCCTAATAAAAAAGTTATCAAACCAAAAGACAAAGAAACTAACGAGGAAAACTAACTTATGAAAAACAATAAAGCAAGAAATTGGAAAGACGACGAACAAACATATGAGCAAACTAATGACGACGACGAACTAGTGACAAACTAGAAAAAAGATATGAAGCATAAACTTATTTGAATTAGAGTCTATATGGTCAGTCTGATACTGAAGCATAAAATCAAAATCTGAGTGACCCAATAGGCAATAGCACTTCAATACTGAAGCATAAATTAAAACATATGTACTTCAACCAATTCAAATGAAGCCAATTAACTTATTTGAATTAGAAAAAAAGAAAATTCCTGAAAAGAGAATAAACCCTAGAGTAGTCTAGGTATAGCCATCCTTTTGGAAACAATCAAAGACACATATATAGTTGATTTCTTGGAGGAAGGTCAGGAACCAAATCTCAGCAAAGAATCCAGAATCCATATAAACAGATCCATGCTTAGGAAGTCGATCAAAATTAAACATATAAGCTGGCTACTTGTTACCATGGTTCAAACGAAAATGCAACACAAGGTTAGTTTTGCGGTTGTTCTTTTAACAGTATATATTAAGGAAAAAGATAAAACTCTTCACCGTTCTTTTGTATCAGAAGATCTACTTATGCTCATAGGTGTTCACCTAATTATTATCCGACTACACCATCAAAAACTTCAAACATAAAATTTTCCTTCCAGTAAATTCAACAAGTCTCCATAGAATTTCAGCGTCCAGTCCAGGTGAACTACGACGAGGAGAGTATAAATTTGAAAAGACGACTAACAATCCCTTCATTCTCTAACAAAGATGAATTCAATCGGAAAGACGACTAACAATCCTTCATTGATGAGAGTATAATTTTTGAAAAGACGACTAACAAAAATTAGGAAACTGAAGATGATGAACTAGTGACGAAGCTTGGTGAGATATCCTTCTACATTCCAATCAAAACGGAAGAAAAGAAACAATAATATTTTCTTATACCATATAGCCAGCTAGTATCCCCTTGAAACTGAGAGGACCCAAGGCAACCTTTACCACAGCTTGGTGAGATTCTAAAAGTTTATTTCTAATCGTAACTAAATATTTCATTTTTTGGTTCGTAGAGAGGAGATTGAAGGCAAAGAACTATTAAACGATGACTTTAGTTTACTAGAGTTATCGACATATTGTTTCAGCTCAGTGGAAAGAAAATGCTTTTCCTCAGGATTCTCTCAACTAGAACTAGAAATAGAGAACGAAGTAACCAGAGTTCTAATCTAGAAGGATCATCTAGAAAACGAGTTGTTGCGAGGTGTTTTGGATGCACTCAGACAGAAAAGCTAACATAGATGCTATGTTATCAAACCAAAAGACGAAAACTGAAGAACAGAAATTGAAATACTACTAACAAAAATTAGGAAACTAACGATGATTGAACTAGTTACGAACGACAATAACATTAACAATTTCTTTGAGCACACAGAAAGAAAGGATTGAAAGGCCTGAGATACCTTCTACATTCCAATCAAAACGGAAGAAAACGATAATATCAAAACGGAAGAAAAGAAACACGAACTTACAATTTCTTGATTTTCTTCAAGTTCAGGGCGTGATCCATCAAAGTTTCCGATTGAACTCATCTTTGCGCGCGACTGATCATCCATGAGAAAAATAAACCGGAAAAGAAAGCGAATCGTAGCTAGCTCTTCTGATTTTCTTTGAGGGAGAAGGCTTGGGAGAAAGAATTTTTTGAAATAAGATCGTGAGTTCGCGGGAACAAAAGTTGTTGAGTTGGGGTCGAGGAAGGACTTATCTTGTATTTATTGATTTTGATTTGTGGATTCCACAGACAACGTGTTAATAGAGTTAGGCAGTCCCACTAGGAGTTTAGTACGTCTAAAATTAAACGTAAATAGGGTTTAAACTTTAAACCGTCCTCCAAAATCTAAATTTAAGTGAAAAGGATCTTCTGAGTTCTGACTGATGGAGTGTTAGTGTGTTACTGTGTTACATTGAAGGTTTGGTCCAAATTAACCTTAATTGATTTTAACTTTTGAATTAATATTTTGATTTAATGGTAATTTTCCACTTTAGCCCCATTTTTGTTGAATGTGATTCCTCCGTTTACAGTTGCTCTGGGTTCATTTTCTTTTATACCCCTAGTCCTTTAACCTAAGAAAGTAGTAATCCAATCTTCTCTTGGAAATTTAGTGTGAAAAATGAAGTTATTAAAAATATATAAGAGCCTTTTTCTAGCTTTATATATGTCGGGGGCAGGCGGGGTGTGTGGGGAGGGGGGAAGTCTATTACATAATTCACCAAGTAGAGTGAAATCCGAGATCTCTTCACTAAGAGGTGTTTGTTGTCGCAAAATGAGGGGGGGGGGGGGGGGGGCCAACCCTTTCCTGTCCTTTCTTCTCCCTCACTGGGGACCCACATGTTCCACCCCTTCCCCCCCACCGCCCAGGTTGTGTCCAAAATGAGCCAACCTTTAGTGGTCTATTGCACAATATAAGAACATCTTATACTGGAGGACATACATTATTTTTGTTTAAATAAAATGATCAAACTTTTTTGGATATTAGAAATGGAATTACACACGTATGAACCAAACACTTAACCCTACAAATACAGTTGCCCCAATACACCTTTATCAGAAATGAAGCAAGAAAGACATAATAAAATAGCAGCACTTAACTAAACCTGAATCTCAGGAGCCGCATTGCATCATCCCATTGCAACTCTCTATGGATATGTTTAGGCCAGTTGCCTCTTGGGGTAGAAGTCTGATCACTTGTTGCAATTTTGCAAGAAAATTTTCAATTGGATTCGCTCACGAAAGCAATATGAGATTCTCCATTCGATGCTTTCCAAATAGTTTTTCATGCCACACCAAAGCACAAACCATGGAACTGTGGTTAAAACAATCCATGAGATTTCAAAATCACGAATTTGAGAGTTATATGTGTGGTGGAGATTTAAAAAGGGTTTGCAAAACAATTTTTATTAGGATTCCATGGTTTCATTCCATAACCAAACATCTAATTTTATAAATAAAACTCCTAGCTGAATCTATACGGGATTTGGAATTTTGAGGTTTTTGGGATTTCCCGCGCCGTGTACCCCCCCGCGGCCCTTGGGGGGGGTTTTGGGTTCCTTGGTTTTATTACGGGAAAATATTTCTTGAGATTCCACATGTATATGATAACTATAATTTTTCTATTGGTAGCCATCTAGACCTGCAATTGCCAGAAGTTAATTGACCTCTAGAAATCCTTGAGAAACTTTAGACTTGTGTAGACCTGTAAATGGATCTGATTCGGCTTCGATACACCAATATCCGAATCCGCCAGAAATTTAGAGAAGGCATCTGAATTCGAATCCGAAACTTTATCGGATATCCAATAATAATCCGATCCGATAAACTATCTTATTATTGATTGGTGATTGTCATTTTTTTTAATTTTTAATTTCTGATTTTCAATTTCCAATTATCACGAATCCGATTACTAACCCCTTTTCTAGAGAAAAATATCTATTATTTACTCTAACCGGATAATTTTCGATTATTTGATTACCGACTACCGGTTTCCGAATCCGATTACCATCCCTTTTCAGAGAAAAAAATTAAATACTTTACTTTATCTGGATAAAAATTTATCCGGATATTATCCAATCCGATAAGCAATTATTCGAATTTGAATCCGGTTGCTTAACGGACGGATACGAATATTTTCTAGTAAGAAAAATTTTGGATACAGACACCCTTAAACGAATACGAATGCGAATTCGGAGGCGGATTTCGGCTATACATTTACAGGTCTAGCCTCGTGCACATACGAATGACGATTGGTCATAAAATATTGGGAAAATTCCAGGTTCACCCCAAGATAATTCGCAAAAAGTATGGACACCTCAAAAATATGTGGCTTTGAGACACCCCAAAATGCCTCTTAATTTTAGCAATGGTATAATCCCTTAACAAATTTTGTTAAGTCATAGTTAGATAATTTCATAATTTTGATATTGCCTTAATCTCTTGTAGCTTTACAATATTGTTCCTAGTAAAATGAAATCTTAAATTTCATCTTCTTTTTCATTCATGTGTTCCTTCTTCCTCTATTCATCATTTTTTATTACTAGTAAACTCACACACTGCATACGCACGTGTGGTCATGTGCGAAGAAGGGACTGATGGTGAGTGGTTGGCTATGCTCATTGGGCTAATACCCTAAAAGCAGATAGGCACGCATAGCACATGTGGCCGTAATAAACTTAAACTACCTTTCCATACAATAGGTCATGTGCTTGTTTTGGCTAAACTCAAAGTCCTATTTGTCTAGGCTCTGGATAGACCCTCTTTGCAATGGATATTCTCAAAAATTATGCTAATTTGTTACAAACAAAATGGTTTATGGTACTTGTTCTTTTATCTAGTTTAGTTGGATCAGTGGATTCTAGTTCTCACCCTTGTTCTGGAGTGGAGGGTTCCAACATTGGCCTCTTTTGTAGCCCATGAATGTGCATCCATGATGAGGTCACCTTTTGTTCAAACTCTATTCATTCTCAATGTGTGTAGGGATTCATAATCCATGTGTGAAAATGTTGGTTGAACTTTTGGTAAAATTTCGGTTGGTTTCCCACCATTTTCTTTGAATGGATATATTCTGATTTTTTTTTGGGTGCCTGACTGGTATTCAGATGAGGGGACACCCTTTACTTTGTAGGGACCCTTCTCTTATTCAATTTCTTTTATGGCAGGGATTAAGTGGAGCTTTGTACCTAGGAAGGTCATATAAAATCAGAGAGAACATAATTTGAGGCATGAAATGCTGCTTTAGAATAGAAGAAATTGAGTTAAGTTTCATGGTTGAGAATTGTCTATAATCCTTGATCATCTCAGGGATTTTGCCCCTCCGACAATAATTATGGATGTTGTAGGTGCATTTTCGGCTTTTGAACCATCATATTTGGTTGGTGAAGGTAGAGAAGAAGATGAGATAGATGAAAGTGAATAAAAAGATGAAGATGGCTCCTTTTTGCAACACAAATAAAATTTTGCTACCTTTGTCTGTAGTAGAAGTAATGTTTTCCAGGATCCAAATGACTCCTGCTGTGAAGAAGAAAAAGAAGACTACCCAAAAAAGCCCTTCCAATCAACTTCAAATCAAACCTAACCAAAGGAAGGAAGACTTGAGATTTTTTTAATCAACCACTCTCTTGTTACAATCCCTACTCTGACTGCATCAATACTATCCAAAGAGCACTAATGATCCTCACCTCAAAGTATATGCTTTTTTTCACCTAAAGCTTCACAAAAATTTTGGTGTTGGAAATGACTCACAATCAAGGTCTGACATGTCGACCTGCACTAATGACACAGGTTGACATGTCGGGCGACTTTTGGTGATATATCAAAGCTAAATCTACAAGGGCAGGTGCGTATTTCGTCTTCTTCTTCTTCTTGCTTGGTGGCGGTGCAGGTACAGATGTAGGTGGTGATGCCATGGGTGTTGATGGAGGAATTGTGGGAGGGGGAACTGCAGGAGGTGGAGTGGTGGGAAGGTTGGTTGGAGGTAATGCATGTGGAGGAGTGCTAACTGGAACTAGTGTTGGAGGTGGGGTCGCCACCGGTGGTGGCGTAGCTGGAGCAACCTTGGGAGCTTGTACTGGCGGAGTTGAAAGCTTGAAACTATGGTTGGTGGTGCCGCTATGGGTGTTGTTGGCTATTAGTGATGTCAGTTCATCTTGAAGGTTTCTATGTTGATCATTATTTAACTTGATTTGATTCTTCCTTGTGTTCATTGCATCCGTTGAGAGAAGGGGTTGCATAGATTTTATTTTATCTGTTAATCATTTAATGCTTTGTGTATCTTTGACTCGTAGTGGAACGTTTTTATTTTTCCTCGGGCGATTGTATCACCAAGTGACTAAATTATTTAAAGATAACCATCAAAAGCACTAAGAACATTGGAAAGAACTTGGTTAAAGAAGCACTAAAAATAAAGAATGAGAATTGATACCAAAAAGAGCTGAAGTGTTGAAGGTTCTCTTATATATATTCCATATTAATACTTGGCATCATGTTGTAGCATTAATGATATACAAATTCGAAGAATTGTTGTTACTCAGTAATCTTAAATTTATTACAAAAAAAAAGAAGTAATCTTAAATTTATTGTGAAGTTTGTTTTGCTACTTCAAGCTTATGACCTAATGCAATTTAGGGGGAACCTCGTATGCTTTTTACTTGGTTGTTTGTTATTTCATTTCCTTGTGTTTTTGCTTTCTCACCTTTTTGGCTTTGTTGTGTTGTGCCGTGTGTTTTCCCTTTTGTGGTACCTTGGTCATTGGTGAAATTTTGGTGGTTTGCTTTTTTCGTATGTTTTCTTTGCCTTGTTGTGCTGTGGTCCTCTTCTTGTCCCCTCTTCGGTTGTGGGTTTGTTGTTGGTACTTTAGTTCTCGATAATGGCTATGTAAAGTGTGGGGAGCTTATGTTGTATTCTTTGACAAGGGCATGAGATTGCTATGAGTTTTTGTGGATTATACTAAGTCTTCATCGGAGCTATATTGATGGGGTCAATGCTCGCACCGATAAGAACTCAAAAATTCTAATATTATGTAGCAAAAGATCGCAAGTTCTTCATTGCTGCATCTCCTGTTTTGCTACCAAAAATAAAAGTGTGGAGTTGAGTCTAATGTTGTTGTTTTATACTTAAATTTTTACCTTTTAGAGTGGCCCAACTTCCCAGGGAGGTCTTGGGTTTCATATTTGAAGTTTTGGGGCCAACCTTACCCCGATGAATCTCAGTTCCAAATTTATTTATTTATTTATTATTTATTTAATTTTTTTTACCTTTTAGATCCTCAATGCGAGGCTTGCGAGCAGGGCATGCGTTAAATGACCATTTTGACCTCATATTTAGTGACCATTGAGCAAATGTCATTCATCACTCATCAGGGCAGTTTCGGGCTTATAATATATCCATTCCTCTCTCTCTCCCCCCTTATCTCTTGGTTTCTCCTCTCCTTTTATCTCATCCCTTTCGTTCCCGTCTAGAGGTCCTTGTTTCTCCATCGTTGTTGCGCAAGGATGGCATCGACGCTCACCACACTGGGTCTTCGTTTTCTGACTTCGAATTCGACTTCATCCACTGCTTATCCTTCCCTTTCTCCCACTTCATTCTCGAAGCAAACCCTAAATTTCCCATTTCAAAGCCCTAAATTGTCCCGCAAATCCACATTTCTTCGTCCCATTTGCGCCGTAGCCGTACCCGAGAAAGTAGAGAAGATCGGAAATGAACTCAAGAACTTAACCCTAGAAGAGGCTCGCGGTCTTGTTGACTGGTTACAAGAAGAGCTTGGTGTCTCAGCTGCTGCCTTCGCACCCGCGGCTGTTGCCGCAGTGCCTGGTGCCGTCGCAGATGCAGGCGCTGCCGTCGTCGAAGAGAAGACGGAATTCGATGTAGTAATCGAAGAAGTTCCTAGTAACTCCAGGATTGCAGCGATTAAGGCCGTGAGAGCACTAACGAGTCTGGCGTTGAAGGAAGCAAAGGAGTTGATAGAAGGATTACCAAAGAAATTCAAGGAGGCAGTGCCAAAGGAAGAGGCCGAGGAAGCCAAGAAGCAGCTCGAAGCAGCTGGGGCAAAGGTGTCCATTGTTTAGGCTTTAGACAGATGCTGATAGATCGGAAGGTGTGATGCATTAGACCACTGCTTTTGTCCTATTTATTTCTGTGATAAAATCTACTGGTTGTTTAATTGTAACAGTAATGCGAATTTCAGTTTTGAGTAATTATTATCTTGCACAGTTGCATCTCTTTGCGTCGTTGTCGGTTGTACAATTAGCTCAAATTTGTGTGGATTATTTCGAAGAAGTTCTTTTTATGGATTTGTTTTTCTTTTCTTGACTGGATGGCCTGCAAAAAGCTGTAACCCTCCCTATATTTAAGCTTTAAGTGCAGTGAACACACATTTCAGTGACTCCACTCACACGGCCTTCATGGATAGACAGCATTACTCTTAAAGAAAGCTGTTTAACAGTGCCAGATGAATCAGGAGAAGAGGAGGCATAGAATGAAAGAGCGCAAGGACAGGGGAAGAGGTACTGGGAACATGTTTTCACTTACGCAAATTTGTAAGAACTAATGTAGGGCAACGCTCTAACAAAGAACCGCTCCTTAATTCAATTTTTTTTTCTTAACACCGGCAACTGCTATGAAATGCCATAAACGGAATGCTATTGAACAATGCTATTTTTTTCCAAATGTTAAAATAAATGAATGGCCTTGAGATCTTTGGTTAGGACTAGATTGCCTCTTGGAATGGAGGTAATTTTTGTTCTCAGTTGGAAAGAGCAATGGTTCGATACTGTATTTGAGGATGGATCATATTATGTAGCTCCCAGGTTATTAATGAGATCCAACACATTAAAGTTGTTCTCAGACCAAGAAAAAAAACTTAATGTTGTTCCAAAAATGCATACCAAATTCAGTGTCTTAATTTGAGGTTTCTTGCTCACGTTTTGAATTGAATGAACTTTTCTATTGCCTTCATTCCGCAAATGATTGAAAGTAATTTTGGGAATAGAAGCAGATATCTGCATTTCTTATTGGTTCTTAGGGAAATTTTCAGCTCCACTCCTTGAGGTATTACCTAAAATTACTGCCACCCCTGAGGTATCCAATTTATCAATCAAACCCCTAATTACTAACATTAGTGGATATTTTGAGCTAATATTTCACAGAAAAGGACCTCTTTCACAGTGTACACATATTCATATGAATGATTATTTATAATGGGTTTTACTTCTTTTGCAGTTCATAAAAAGGAAGAGAATATGAACTCCTGTAAGTCTTAAATACATTCTTCAAGTTTATATTCAATTAGCTTGCCCTAAATGGATGGATAGAAATTTCCACAGTGCCTGTAGATGGTGTATTGATGACAATCTGATGTCCATGGTCTCCGTTATCCTTTTCGAGAATTGCTATGATAACTTTTAACATTATCTGTGTACAGCTGTTGTATGATAAAGGTGTTTAGATTTATTGTAGGTTGCACCCTATGGAAGACCTGCACTAAAGAAAAGGCTTTTTGCTGCCTGAAGGTAACTAACCCACCCCTTACAGTAGATGATGATTTGATTCTTGTACACCAATCATTAGCGTCACTTCATTCATTAGATATGATAGAACTTAAAGGAAACTTGTTTATATGAGGGTAAATTTTAAGTGAAGCTTTAGCAAAATATGACTCACTACCTTTACATTTGATGCTTAGTTTCTGTCAAAATCTTATACATCAATTCAATTCTCCTCTTTTAACTTATCTGTGTAATGGATTTCATTCAATTGTGGAGGGGTCCTATGATCCTATCTTGTTTCACGAAGTGGAATGCCCACAGTATCCTCATACCATATATTTAAGTTGGAAGTCTATCAGGATTCAGATGGCATATAACATGTATACCCTGCAAACTCCCCCATATTTTTTCTGTTTTACTATGGATATTGCAATGCTGGATGCAGTTGAAGTCATGGCGCAGCTTGGATAATTGCATCTGTAGCAATTGCCATATATATATATATATATATATATATATACTCTTACAGAATGAACTATTTTCTGAGATAATATCAAAGAATTAAATAGAAATATTTTCTGATAAATTTCATAAATTTGGGAAGGAAATTGATGTGTTGGTGAGATTATTCACAGGAAATAGATAATTAAGTCTAGAAACCTTGTGAATGAAAAAGTACATTAAAAATTAAATGGCCTCAAAAGGTAATTTTTGTTCCAAATTGTCAGGGTAAAAAGACAATAAGAAAGGCAGTGCTTGTTGTGTAGGAACCAGGAATAGAGCCATTAACTCGGTTGGCAAGGTCAAAATCTCACTATTAAGAGATTACAAGTTTCAAGTTGCAACACGCCTTGTTGCCTAACTGTCCAACCACTTCCCCACCCCATGAGAACCCAGGAAAACACACACACACATGCAGAGACTGATAGTTTACTTAGGATGCAGTCCTTTTTTTTTTTTTATTTATCTTATTAGAATGGGTAGATTTTGTAGGGAACTAGGGATTACTTTTAAGTAGTTTTGTTTTTTTAGTATGCCTTAGTTTGTTAGGTTCTTCATTGGATGTTCTTTCCTTTTTAGATTGGTTTCTGTTTTGATTTAAGAATGTCTTCTTCGTATATGCATCATAATATGGTAAAGGAGTTCAGAATTGATTGTTGAAATTGATAGTATGCTCAAGCAAGTAATTATGCATGTGTGTCACCTCAACTCTCCCCCTACAAGTCTAATTCTTCCCAGGCTTCCCTTCTTTTCCTAACCAGCCTTTCACTAGCATTTAGGCCAGGTCGGTCAATTTTCCCCTCCTGGTTTTTGTTCCATTGATCTGTTTCCCGTATTCGCTGCAGTTGATACTGTTAAGTCAAACAGATAACCAATTCCTAAATCATTGGAATTGCCTTAGGATAATGTTTAGTTCTGTCCCCATTACGTGTTGATGGCATGAAGAGGGCATGTTATGAAAACTTGTACGTCCAACAAGATTAATTTGAAGTTTTGGCTAATATAGATCTAAGTTTTTAGTGATAAGGCTCTCATTTGGGGTTCATTTTTCATGCTGAAATTCTATGGAGACTTGTTGAATTTACTGGAAGGAAAATTTTATGTTTGAAGTTTTTGATGGTGTACTCGGATAATTAGGTGAACACCTATGAGCATAAGTAGATCATCTGATACAAAAGAACGGTGAAGAGTTTCATCTCTTTCCTTCATACTGTTAAAAGAACAACCGCAAAACTAACCTTGTGTTGCATTTTCTTTTGAACTATGGTAACAACAGTCAAAAGCAGCCAGCTTATGTTGGCTTCATCTGAAATCACTATTACTAAACTGCTGGGAGTGTCATCTCCCATCATTCAAAGTAAGTAATTTTTTGGAGGGAAGCTTTGTGACCATCTACTATGCTCATAGAGGCTAGGGGCTTAGCCTATTACGCTTGGCTGGTCTGCTACATTGGCATGGAGTGCGATGCCTCTCTGGTGATCAATAAGATAAATGTAACCATGGTCTTCCCAGAGGCACATTGCAGTAAGAATCGTTTTTCTTTGTAGAGTTGAATATTTTCCTCCTGTTATTTTAGACCATGTTATTACAGCAAATTCTCTGGTCACAACCTATACTCACATTCATATGGTTGTGTATTCTCAATTGAGAACGCATTTTGAGATGGTAAAAACAGTGTTGTGTGCATTCTCTTCATTGCCCTTGAATGATCCATATTTTCATTCTTGCCTGAGCCTTCTCTTTTGAACCTTTTTTATTAAAAAAAAATCCCTGTGGGAACCCTGATATTCTCTTGGGTATCTGACGATCAGAGCTTGCTCCAGCAGAGACTTGGTAGGCTTTGATCAGCGAAACAAAGTCTCTTGGGGCAGCTCCTACTGAGAATCTCTGTTAGATCTAATTCGCTTGGCAATTGATCTACAATCTGCAAAATTCTCTAGTATGCATTTTCTGTATTCTAGGTCTGGCAGCCAGAAACATGTCTACTGGTTTGGGTTGTATTTTGCGCTTCTGCTACTTGAGAAGCATAGCTGTGAAGTTTGAGCTTTGAATTGAACGCTTGAGCGTTTCTCAGTGGCTTTATTTCTGTTTCTGGTGTTGCATAAATTGGGTATTTCATCATCTCTTATTCAAGCTCTAACTTATAGATCAAAGGCATCACTTCATGCACTGTTAAGAACTGCTGAAGATGAAGTCCCCAACCTTGCTCTGTGTAACTAACAACCCATCTTTCTTGGGAGCATATACATGGAGCTCTATTCACTCGTCTCTACCACTCCCGTTTCAATTCACCTTGTTTTTATCTTGCCCTTCTCCCCGTTAAGACTTCTTGAGTTTGATAGAATCTTACTTAATCTTGCGTCTTTATTTGTGAGCATTTTCTCTTTATTTTGCTGGTTTTTTATTTAATTTGTTCTTCATTTTAGGGTTGAAGATTTGCATATTTAAAGCTGCCACTTCCAACGTGTTATCTTCTCGACTTTGTTGGACCAAAAGGATTTGCCACAGAGCTTTCACAATTCATATATGGACCGGTAACTTTACATCTTTACTTGTCTTCCTTTTTGTCAACCATAAATTAATTACATTTGTAGATTCATGTAGAAAAGAGTAGTCACCTTTGATGTTTTCTGTCTCGGAATACAAGCTGACTTAGTAAGTTATAAGCTTATTTGAATGTATCTGGGTTTATTATGGTGAAAGCTTTTGATCACAGAAAGTCTACACTAGCGAGGATCTCACCAGCAGAAGATTATCCCTACAAAATTTAACATTTTATATTGATGTCGAGAAAAGTAGCGCTACCGCTGCCTATGATTACTTTCTGTAAGAAATGCAAAGAACAGAAACCTGCAGATGTTAGTAGCAGAAGTCTCCAGGCTTAATATTGGGCTAGCTGGTGAATTGCGTTCAAAGCTGAATTGCATCACCAATCCTTATATGTTTGATCAGGTTCATCATGCTAATCATACAATACCCCGTGCAAAAAGATGATGGTTCAGAAACAAGTTTTTGCTTATAATTTTGCTAGGTTCTAAATGTTTGAGTAAATCTGTTTTTTTCAAATAGAGTACTCTTTGTGGGCAATGGCCTTGGGTGTTTCCTACTAAAAACTCCCTAATCTAACTTCACTTTTCAAGCCAAGTTCTGCTCATCTTCTTTACTGGCTTGAAGGGGCAGATTTTCGATGCAAAGAATTTGTTATTGATTGATGAGTGGTAGATTTCCTATGCTAAACCAAAAGGCACAGATGCACTTCTTTTGATTGTTGTATTATTTCCTGATCATGATATTGGTTCAGCATCTGAAATACACAAGTAAATCAATCTTTGTTAATAATATAATCCAAAGTTAAGCTCTTTCCTTATACAAATATCTGAATTTTTATCTCTAGAACAGCAAGACTTTTATTGAAAAATAAACAAATCTTTGTTATGCAACAACAGTATTGGGAGAACATTGATAAAACGGAAGTCACAGCCATCTGTGCTATAAACCCTTCATTTCTCACTGCGAAAAAGTAAAGACAAGGCCATTCTTGCATTAAGGTTGCACATTGTAAAATAAATAGATCTAGAGTTTTTTTTATAGGGGGCCCACTTAAGTGAGGTGAGACTTTAGGCATTTCTCTTGAAGGGCCAAATATTATTGCTGGCCTACTTCAAAAATATAGATTGCCCTTGATTTTGTTTAGTCATTTCATTTTTGAAGGTGAAATGACCATAATGCCTGTATGCACTAACATAGTCACATACTCTTCCTTAGGTGGGGGGGGGGGGATTCTCTCTTCACCATGTCTGCCAGAAGTCACCTGCCATCACCAACAATCACCCCCCCCCCACTGGTCATCCTTTTGGCAACCACTGCCCCCACCTTCTCCCCTTGCTTGTTGGAGATCATCCGCTTTCCTTTTGCGGAATCCCTCTTCAGAAGTTTGGGAATTGAAGCCGAAAATGCAAACTATCAGCTTTGGAACCCAATCCATCTTTCAAATTTTGGGTTGAATCAAAGAAAGCAAAATACCTAAGGAAATTAAAACTTTTTAGGGTTTCAAAAGAAGTGAAAATGATTTTTGTGTATCTCAATTGAAGCAAAGAGCCCTCCATGTTGAGGGGTCATTACTTCAATTATTCTCAATGTTCTTTGAATGGGTCTCTTACTAATCTCTCAATGAGAAGTTGCCCAAAAATCGTACATAGAGTGACAGCAAATATAAAGATAACCCCAAGGGTTGCTATCTCAAATGTGTTACCTGAACGTGATTTGGTGGTATAGATTTTGAGCAACAGTATCAAAATACTGATCAAATGCATTCCATCGCCAACAAACTGGCCTTTTCAGGTTTTATGCAGATTGTCCTATCCAATGCATTTCGATTGTTGACCCTTTAAAGTCACTTCGGTTAATGCGATACGTTGTCAAGAAATCTATAACTTCTTTTAACAGAATAATTCATCGCATTGCATGCCAAATTTCTTTATTTAGTTTCTATTTGTTGCAAAGCAAAGTTGCCAGTAGGGAGGATATCAGCTGTGATTTGTAGTTGTTGAACCTTCATTGGTTTTGTTATCTGGATTAAGGTTTACTGTATCCCTCGATACCATGCAATACTAACCGAGCCTTTTAGGTCTTCTGCAATTGACCCAGGTCTTCTGGATTATGCTTTCTTGTAAATGTTGCAAAGCAAAGTTGACAGAAGGGAGGCTAGTTGATATTGACTGTGATTTGTAGTTGTTGAGCCTTCATTGGTTTTGTCATCTGGATTTTATCTGCTGATATGTAGAAAATCCATAACTTTTTACATTTCTTGGGAGACGGTGTTGGAAGTGATGGCAATAGTAAAATTATTCATTATGAAATTGAAAGTTGAAATGGCTAATCAGCTATTTCACAAATTCTATACTATTTGATTTCTATTTTTCCAAATTAAGGTGCAAAAATTTTAAAATTAAATCAAACATTTGTTAGAATAAAAATCTACCTGATAAGATAAAATGAGAATCATACCAAATCAGACACTAGTTTCCCTCAAACAAAACTCATATGATGATGGATCAGCACAAAACTATAGCTCGACCCCAGCACTGGAAATGTTGCATCAATGAGGAACAACAATCTTGTAAATGTCTTTCTTTTTCTATCATTTTTTCAAAATACAACTAGAACTTCATCACGCTCAGAGCAAAGAAGCTACATCTATCTACCTTTAACCATAGTCTTGAAAAAATGGCCATGATTGCTCTAAGTCATGGGCCAAGGAAGAAACATTACAATCCCTGATAAGTGAGAATAACCAAAGTGAACCCAGTCATTGCAACTGCAACATCCAAAGTGAAAGTAAAAAGACTCGCATGTCCACTTCACCATTTCCTGTTTAAAAACCTCTACTAAGATCTGGCAGTCGGTACAAATAGTAACAGACTCTTCACCCACTCTCTGGCATCTTGTAATCCTTTGATCAGCCACCTTCCCTTGTTGCATTCCCTGCAAACCCCAAGTCCAAAGATGCAACATAAAATGTATATCAAAATAAACTTCTCACTCCCATATGTCATCTGCAGAGTATATTTGGAGAGTAACTACCATCACAGTTAAGAGGTGTAGTTTCTAACACAAAGGTATGGATAATAGATGCAGGTTGTCCAGGATATTTAAGAATCAGAAGAGGCAAATGAAACAAACCCAGATCGGTGATCCAAACAATTGTTCCTAGCATACCACACAAAATAACAAATGATAGCAAATACTAAAAAGATAAACATGCCATCTTGTTTTTGATGGGAACATTATCTTGCAGATTGTCTGGTCGCCCGGACCTCCCGCCGATATCCACATGCAGCCCTACTGGAGTCAGCAGAACATCTCCTTTTTTCGGATACTGTTCTACACTAGCATCATTAGTCCTTTAATTAAGTCATTAATTGAATTGGTGGGTGTAAAGATACTGTTCAAGTGACGAGTATCTAGTTTTGTTACAAGCCATAAATTCTATTCTAGAGTCCTATTTTATGTATGGAAATTATATAGCCATAGAGGCTATAAATATAGAAATATACTCAGTTTAACCCACGCTTTGACTGATAATTTCTTTTAGAGCATTGCCTAATTAGAGAAGAGATTTCCCTCTCCAACCCTTAATCGAATTCTTCTTTCCCCCCCAACTCTGTCCTGATCGGTCTCCATTGCAGGAATTTCTGCAAGTATAAGGGTATCTCCAAGCATTCAACCTGGTGTCATCACTAATCATTTAAGTCGAATCCATTCCCTAACCTAGTTATTCTTTTAATCCTCTGCAGCCATGACTATTTTTTGCCTTTGTCTCCTTGCTTTTTTAAGACAAAATCCCCCCAAAGACCATTCCCAGCATAAAACAGCCCCAAATCATGTTTGAACATTACTCTCCAGCCCCTTGACATTCTATCAAGCAGAAACCCAAAATTTTCAGTTTCATCTTTTACCTTCTAATTTTGTGACCCCATATTAAAATTATATCAAGCCAGCAATGAAACTTCAAGTTTGGCAACATCGTCCTCTGTCCCATTGGATGACTCGATCCAGAGTAAAGTCCATTCCATCCATCAAAACCTTAAAAACTCCATCTCATTTTCTTCCTGAGAAACCCTAAAATTCACCCAGCCCATACCAACATCCAAAATTAACCCCCATTCTGCCAGCTTATTACCCATAACCTAACAAAACCATTCGCGTTTAGTTGCATTTGGGGCAGCCGCAACCCTAGATTCCTTCATTCTCCACTTTCAAGAAACCCAAAGTTCTTACTCTATATTGCTGAAACTCCAATTCCAGCAATATCCCGCCATCAACAAAACCCTACACCTTCACTGATAACCTTCTTACACTCAATTGACATAACACTACCATCAAATCTCAGGTCTTACTAACCCTAACACTAGTATTGACCATAAAACCCTAATTTGACCCACCAGTTCAACCCAGATCTTGGACATTGGCTCCTAGTTTGCTCTCCTAACAATCTAGGATCACATCACTTTCCTAGCAACACCTGCAAGGACTCGTCAAGCACAAGACTTTCCCTCTTAACAGATCGGCATGGACACCACTTCACCAGAGTGATTGATGAGATACCAAGTTCTTGATAGCCTTAAAAACGTTCAATATGTAATGCACCAGTGAGAGGATCAAATATGGTGGAAGCCTCTATAATACTATCAAAGTTAAATGAATTATTCAAACAGGATTGTGCTGCTGACTTGGGTTGGCTGCAACTGTGTATATCACTATCAAAGTTAAAGGATGCCGTCCACACATGGGTTGTCACAGTGCTAATTGCCAAGGTTTCTTGGGGGTTGTTGATTGGCTGTAAGCTGCTTAGATAACCAGACATAGATTCAAAGATATACAGATCAATTCAAACACAATGAATACTGTTCTCATTCCATAATCATGATAAGGAACTGAGACGTAAGCAGTGACTAGTACCAGATCAGTCTTCCTCCAAGTTGATAGAATCCTTGAACTTTCCATACAAAATTTTCTTTAATTCAGCCATCTGTGCAAGTATCGAAGCCTTCTCTTCCTCCAGCTTCTCCAAGTTCTTACGCGTCACCTCTTGCATTTGCTCAATCCTGCTTTCTACCTCTTCTTTTGGCATATGAGCAAAAACCTCCCCTACCTGGAATCTCACAACCTCCTCATCTGTAAGGATCAATTCATTGCTAGCATCCTCCAGATTCTCGTTGGTTTCCTGGACCAAAAATATCTTAGACAAGCGTTTGAAAGGCTAAAAGAAATGAACACAAAATAAAAAGTAAATATCTAAGGAACATTTTGCACAGAGAAGAAAGCTTTTTAGTGGAGGGTAAAGTCTTGAGCAAAACAAGATGGAACATCCAACTAACAAAAAGAATACTTGTGCAACTAACTCAGAACTTGATAAACTACCTATAGTTTTGGTTCTTGTAGAAAATCATTGGTATAAGGTTTATATTTTACTTCATTTTCCAACAATCCCCTCAGAAGTTAATTTCCTTTCATGCTATTTTTACCCCAATCTTAAAATATTTCCATTTTACAAAAGTTTACATCCCAAGACATGGCACTCATGAAAATTTGTAATTTACATCCAAACATATAAAGCATTTATCTGTTTCATGTACTTGTAGAGAAATATGTAGAAGTGTGACTTGCTACAAAATATTAGCAGAAAAGCTGGCCAATCTGAATTATAGCCCTGCTTCAACATTGATTGCATTCACTACCTCACGCAAGCTCAAATCTAGAGGTAAACATACTGAATGGAGTCAAAAAGATCGGGCTCACAGCCTCACACTCAGGCTAAGGATGAAAAATGGCTCCACCCTGACCTCCTATTACTGGCTTTTGACTTGTTTGAGGATTATGGTAACAGTAAGACCGAAGTTTCTTAGGGGAAAATTTACTGGTATTGTGCATTCCTTGGCTAATAGATGTAGTTGTAGTTGCGCACTGGTGATCTATACTTGCCTACTTGCAGGTATATAAATTGAAACAAATAACACAGTAGCAGTAGCAGGAACAAATGTATTCTTTGAACGAAAAAAAAAAAGAAGGAACAAATAAATTGTTCAAACTTTTGTAGAAGCATCACAAATCAAAGAGAAAAACCAAATTCAGAAGAAATAAAGATATTTTTGGACTTCCTTTTTTTGGGGAAAGATACCTACTTTAGCAATCCTGATCTCGTCGTCAAGTTCGTGAAATCTGTTGTTTAATCTTCCGAATTTATTTATATTCTGCTGATCCTCCCATGTGACTTGGGTCTCCGAACCTCCGCCCTTCGAAGTTCAATAAAAACCAGAAAATTTCACAAACTCTTCAAAAATAAAACCCAAAAAAAAGAAACAAAAAAGGAAGCTTTAAAGGTCAGGATTTACCTGTTGCATATTTGAATTGTTATGAATGGAGAAGACAGGAGATCAGTGACACAGTGAGTCTCTGACGGCAAAGAAGAAGCTTTACTTTGGTTGTGGCCGTGCAAACTCCTAGAGAATGCGAAACACATACACAGCGCAGGGGAACGAACTCCGTCTAAGGTTAAGGGAAAGCCCTGGATTTCAAGCAGAACCCTTTGACAACCGTTAGATTGGCATTTTCTATTTGGTAAATATTTTATACCTGATCAATCGTCTTAAGGGCAGTGATTGATATCAAAGTGGATATCCTCACCACCTAGGCTCCCCTCCCCTTTAAATACACCCACACTCTCATGACTATGGGACCCACATTTTCCCAGCCTGATAGAGGCAGACCTAGGTGAATGTGGGTTCCACACTCATTTGAGTTTTGGTACAAGGTCAACCTAGGTCGAGAAGATTTTGACTCAATGCAAAAAACTGTTAATAATGATTGACTTGGTTATTGTTACGGGTAGAAGTTTATGCTTCCCTCACACGTTTCTACCACATAAGAGAGGAGTGCACATTTGGGTCTTAAAAATATGAATACGGAGTGCAACCTTAGCCGGCCCTCTTCCAACGAGTGGTAAAAAAGTATGAGGAATCTGGATCCTAACACGTAGAGGTTAATGCTCCCTTTGCACGTCTCCACCACATACGAGGAAATAAGCACACCTTTGAGTTATGAGAATATGAATAAGAGGTGCGGCCTCAATATCCCCCCTCCTAAGGTAGAAAGTGAAAGAAAAGCATAGACTTCTTCAGCGACAGGTTGAAGATTTGGACTTTGCTTTGATGAGTTCAAATCTCCTTGGGATCAAAAGACAACAAGTCAAAGACCTCCGTGGATGGGAAGAGGGAGGGGGAAAGGTGTCAAAGGGGCAAAAAATCAAACTTAAGACCTCCGTGGTCTCGCTGGCTCTACATAAAAGATTGCCTCCATTGTACCAAAAACATATCCAGAATGGCATTTAATGACAGTTACTAATGATCTAGGACCCACAAAAAAAAAAAAAAAAAGACAGTTACTAGCGATCACCAGGTGATTCACAAAGATCACAAGAGCAGTAAAGAGCAGGCCACAACTAAGGGTAGTCAATTCTAAGTCGAAATTTTTGTTCAAAATCAAACTAATCGATTCAGTTCCAACCAAGAAACTGTCAGCTAAAAGCAGTACATCGATTAATTACTAATCGTTTAGGATTGGAAAAATTGATATCAATTAATAATCAGTTAAGCTTTCGATTTACAGTCATTACATTTGAATCGAACCGATTTACAGCCTTAGCCAAAACAATTTCTTCTTCAGAAAGCACAATAACATAACCAAAATGCTATTAACAGAGAAAACCTGAAAGACACAGACACAGAATTCTGCAACTAAAGCCTTATCTTATCATTTCCAAGCTAAAAAGTCAATCAGTTACAGAGTAAACAAAGAACTGATGGAAAAGGGGGGTGAGAGGAGAGGAAATAAATAGCTCAATATGGTATTTCATAATAAAAAACTTAAAAGCATATCTAATGGAAGAGGACAATCTCATAAATGAACAGTAAAGGGCAACCAAAATTTATGCAAGGAAGCTCCTTGAACGAAAGATCAGGATTTTCTCAAGGCTTTTCTGCCTATTGGATACATGCAGATGAAGAAATACAGAGGCATGTCTTCCTTAAGGGGGACGAACTTTCCGCCCATAGCTCAACACCATCACAAAATCCTTGGCTGAGGTGCCCACAGATGCTGGCACTCTCTTCGATATTGATCCCATCTGAAGCCACAAATCCACCACATTGTGCAGCTGCAATGTAGGCGAGACTGGCTTTCCCCGGCAGGTGATCTCAATCTGTTGAACATAGAAGGCCATACACAAATCTATAAACACAGCACCACACTTTCCAATCCATTGTTTTGTAACTGCAATATTTTTTAAAGAAAAAATTTGCAAACATTTTATACGTAAATTCTCTTAAAGCCAGCCGTTGCAGAAGACCCGAACACCTGGACTGATACATGCCAAAGTGAAGGACTACATTTTCAAACAGCCAAAAAAAAAAGAAGCCAAAAGTTGAATTTTCACCCCATTTCTAAAGCTCTCTGTATGGAAAAATGGAAAAATGGAATTGGGATGAGAAATGCTAAATGGGTAGATGATGAGTAGGATAACAAATCAAGAATAATGCCAGGAACATATTAGGATGCCAAGGGAAGGCTTCCTTGACATCCCTTGTATACACCAAGCCTAGCCCTAATTTCACCAAGCTGAGGTCCAAATAATATCCAGGCTGAGCCAGGTCACCCCTAGACACCCTGCTTCTAGATGAATCAAAATATATGACTGTACTCCACTGCATTGATGCTACAAGTAATATTAGCTTTGCGATTTATGCTGGATTTTCTGCTCAGAAACACCAAAGAGAACAGGAAGGAAGAACAGTGACATGAAGCTCACATAACATTGTACTTGTAGAGTAAGCTTGGTTGGATTTTACACTGACAGGTTTTACCATGTCTGCGAGCTTTACTCACCAGGGAAAAGGAAGTAAACCAAATTGACATGACCAAAACTAAAGGGAAATAGGTCAAGGTTCATTCTCTACATCCTAAATAAATCAAGCATCCAATTATCTAATCTTTCTTTACCAACAATATTGGAATGGTATAGCGTACTCAGAATACACTTTTACTTTCCAGGTAGAGAAAAGGATTAACTCACCTCTGTTTCACTTTTAAGATCAAGTTTCTTCATGAGGTACTTATGGATAAATGAAACAGGTATATTACCATCCCTACAAAATCATTAAACTAAGTCAGCACCAATGTTTAAAATGGAGATTTGAGAATAAAATTGCAATAAGTATTAAATAGAACTACTGTGACCACCTTTGCTACCATATCTTGACAACATCCAGAAAGTAACATCCTATATGTATAATCCAAATCTTGTGAAACAAAAGAAATGCCTCCTGGAACCCCCATCCCCACCAAAACTAAAAGCAAATCAACAGCAATAAACAGAAGTTTTGAATAATCAACAAAAAGATTGAAATGAAAGAGAGTGGCTTCTATGGTTTACCAGAAGTTGTAGTAAGCATACCACGCAAAAAGTCAGCAGATATTTATTCTTTAGGGAATTAGGATCGCCAACTGATGGTGTTTCTAGCATGTAGTTATGTACTGGGGACAGGACCATTATGGTATTATGGCTGTCCCTGCACCCTCAACATTAGTGTCTACTCACATACCATTTGGTATCTGACAGGTTAACTAAATTCCAGATGAATCCTAGAAAGGTGTTTTAACTCGATTCCAAAACCAATCTGACACTAACCCTGTTATGGAGATTGGAGGCTGTCCTAACTGGGAGGGACCTTGAGCTTATTGAGAAATCAGGTACCCATTAACAAATAACAACCACTAGGTGAAACTCATCTTCAGTTTGCAATCACAAAGCCCCCACCACACATGACTAATGCATTCTGCATAATTCATATAATTGACTGGTTCATATGTCTAACTGCATGGGATCCCAACATAACTCTATCAACCATCAACTAAGCACTGGGACAAGTACAATCAACTATGGATCAAGAGTAAGTTCCTAAATCTTAAAACAAAATTGTCAGCTACGTCCCTGGTGCCTCCAAAAAACAATGGATCTAAATTTCAATTTTGCACTTTACGGCTTTTGCCGATTCATCAGCTATTATTAAAACCCTATCCTAGTATCCCAGTTGAGAAGTTAACCAGCTCTAGATCCGATATCAACCAAATGATTGTTGGCAATTTGCTTCTAATCTATTCCAGTCATCATCCACAATTGATCGGACATAGCAAATTTTCTTCAGAAACAAACTCAACTAACTAACAATTGGCAATTCTCATTTTTATCCCTTCATTGTTCAATTAAACACCCAGGTCATGACCCACTAAGTAGCAAGATACATATCTTCAAAAAATAACAAGTAGAAGCAAATTGATGCTAAAGTGCAACTAAAGAAAATATATTAAATTATTAACGCAGGTATAATGGAACTCATCCCTGTGATCCACACAGTACATAGCAGCATAGATAAGTTTCATAGTAGAAATTGATGAAATAAAAATTACAAAATGTTTCAGTCAGCACCTATAGTGGCAAATTAGGATGTGTAAAAAAAAGGCTTTAATTCTTTGGATAAATACATGAAAGAGGTGGTATTCCATCTTCATTGTTTCATTAATACATGAACTGCATTGTTGAAAAGAATCATGAGTCATAGGTGTAGGTTCCTTGATCTAATGGAGAAAAGAAGACCAAAAATAGGAGTCAGCACCTAAACAACATGAATTACATGGTATCTACCCAACAAGGGGCCAAAGAGTCGAGTTCACAGGGAAGGCTGCGGGAGGATTAAAGACTGAAGTTTTATCAACTTTTTTACTTACATGCTCCAGGTCGTTATTCATACTCATTTCATATCCAGGTCTGGGTGCGCCCCCCCCCCCACCACCAAAAAAAAAAAAAACCCAACCCTTTGTCCTACTTCTCTGCTTTGTTGGATTTGGATCACAATCTTGCATCACATCATCCAACTCTTTAGCTCATGGTGCTGGTTTCATCTTCGGCTCAAAATTAAGGTGCCGGTTTTCTCATCAGGATTTTTAACATCTGTATTGTCAGGGTGGCACTAAAGACAAAATCAAACAGAAAGGTATGGTAAAGAGATGAGTCAAATGACTCCCCTCCCCCATGGAAAAATTGAAAGATATTAAAAAAAAAAAGGTAAGCCACAGTCTGTTTCCCCAGAGCACAATTCACTACATCATCTGGTCACATGCCATACAAACACAAAACAAGCATGTAGCAACAAAAGAACTGTTTGAACCATTCATTATCAAAGACCACTTTAAGGTGACAGCATTATCAGAAAACTAGAATGCTGAACAAAATTAAAGCAAGAGTAGGGAATAGAAAGCAGGCACTAGTGCCTAGGAACTAACTTAATTCTCAGGTAACAAGAAGGAATCTGTGGCAATGGTGCATCTGCTTCCCTGAAATGTTAAGCATGGTATTAGGAATTGCCATCCAAAAAAGTATTAAACCTATCTCCGGAAAAAAGTAAAATTCCAAGACAAGTTGATTTCTCACTGTTCTTCCGAAGCCATCAAGGAAAACCAGATTGGACTAGCTCTTCTGTCACGTTTAAGTCCCCGAGCATCAACAACAGTTTGTGCAGACATGCCAAGCTCCCTCGAAGCAGATGATGCTCTTTTTCGTCCAATTCCATTGAGCTTTCTAGGCTTCCCAGATCCTGAAGATGCAGCAGTGCCAGTTTTGGTGTCTTGGAGTTTTGATTTATTCAACTGTTCCTTAACCTTGCTTTTTGGAAAATGTGCGTCACTTTCAGAGGCAGACGGCTGTTCTGACTTGACAACAGACTTAAAAGACTTCGTCCTATTTGCAGCTTCAACCAGGCAGTTCAAGGGTTTCCAGTCAACTTTTCCAGCCCATGGCTCAGCATCATTCTCCACCTCTTGTTTGGGCAGGTGGTGGTTAGAACACTCAGCATTAGAATTCTACACCAACATAATAATAGATCATGTGAAGTGTTACTAAATGAAAAATAATTATAATAATGATAACTATTCAGAATGGAATGCTTATGTGCGACATGCAAAGCGTCAGAAAATGGGAAAAGAAAAGAAAAGAAAGAAGAATTGTACTGGAAAATTTTAATTTATAATGGACAGTCAATTGTAGATAAGCATCAATTAACCAATACCGTCCCCCACCTGCCTTCTAGTTTGAACAATCTTGTTCAGGGTTTCAGGAGAACTTGAGCTCTCTGGTTGATTCTCCACAGCATCCTCCTCTTTTCTAACCGGATCCTCACTGGTAAAACTGGATCCTCGTAAAGCAGTAGACTTTCTTGAAACAGCTTTTGTTCTTCTTCCAGTCAGACCAGTCTGTGCAGACACTCTGGGAGTGCTGACAACCAGTGATGAGAGTGATCTCTCCTTTCTTCTAATTGGCAATGAAATTGTGGAGGCAACATCAGGTGCATTCACCTTTCTCCTTTTGAAAGGGAAAATCTTCGACCTTAAATCATTCAAACTGTGGTCCGGCCTGCAAATTACAATAACAATGCCAAAATGTTTCAAAATACATGGAACATATAACCTCTGATTCAGCCAAATGTATGAGATAACAATTCAGTTATGGTTATAATTATAACTTATAAGGTACTTTAATGGTGATTGTGAAGCAGACAAGCCAAAATCATACTCAATGAACCCATAACAAAATCATAGGCTCCTCAGTCCCAATGAGCCACCAACTGGTTGTGCATGAATTCAACAAGCATCCCCTCCCAATTAAGAGTATCAGAGGAACAAACATGTAATTTGACTAATTTCAGTAACAAAAGATGATACCAACCAGAATGTGAAGAACTCGCAGTACCCTACTTCCCCAAAATCTTTATTTATATTTAGAACGATTAAAAAGAAAAGACTCCCATTTTGTAATAAGATTCAAACCTAGTAGTAGGTAACAACCCTAAGAACAAATAATGACTAATCCTAATCACAATAGGGAACCCCATACTACATCTGAGTAGAGGGGAGATTCCCCCTATGAAGTTACGTACAACTCCATGTCTCCATGGTACATACTTTAAGAGCCCCCCCCCCCTTCTTTATTTTTCTCAAGCTGGAGTACGGATATATCAAAAGAAGGCTTCAGCTTGGATCAACAAGTATAGATATTAAAAGCAGTATCAATCTTCGTCACAAAGAGTAGTGATAAATGCTAGTGAGCATGGAGAGAGAGGGAAAAGCATTATTATATTTTGGTAGCTATATCAACTCAAGCACATAAAATCATCAGCAACATCAATAGAGATAACAACCATCATGTTGAACAAAGACAATCAGCAATGAAGAAAATAGGCTGTAGTGAACACTAACCTACAGTATCATATTGAAAATAATTATACAAGAAAAGGCTAGGTTAGGTATTACTTCACATAGAAGACTAGTAATTGATAACACTTCACAAAGAAAGCCAGGAAGTAATTAGTAAAGGTATCAGTGCAGCATCTAACAGCTACATCAAAAACTCTTCTCGTGGAAGGCAGGTAGTACATAATATACTGCCCAACCAAAGGCAGTCATAGAGCCCTGGACAGAGATCTCAGATAAAAACCCCAATGGTGTACAGGCAACATGGGTTAATGCAGACTAGATGGCATCATCTTGCTGCAGACAAGGTGAAAAAAATATATAGGTTACTGTCGACCAGATAGGAAGTATCGGTTACTGGCTACCGAAAATCAGATAGATGGTATACAGACCAGACATCAGGCTATTGTAGACTAAATAAACTTAGAAAATCAATTGTTACTGCAGATGCAAACACAAAATAATGGTAGTTGTCAGATAAAACAGTCTCAGGATTATGAAATTTTAGATAATAATAGTCTTTAGCTGATGGCTAGAGTAGAAATTAAACTTCCCACTCACATATATCGTTACACGTGGGCAAAATAACAGCAACCAATAACCAGTTCAACAGATTACAATCTTAACCAGAATCCGAAGAAGAGAAGAGAGGTTAGGAAGAAATAAAGATCGTCTGGAGAATAGATTATAGTAATAGTCCTCCCCAATGCCTTCAATTATACTTATAAGATTACATAACTTATGACTCTTGTTTGTGATAAAATTTTAAAAGGAGTCAGATGAAATTTAAATACAATTCTAAGACTAGAGAAAAACTAAACTGAGGATTCACAACTACACAAAAGGGTGGCACTCCCCCTCTAGCTAGAATATACCTATATCAGTAGGCTCCAGCATGGAACAACAAGAAAAGATATTAAGAGCAGCACCAGTCTTATGCATAAATTTGGTCCCAAAAAAAAAAGTCTTATGCATAAATAACAGTGATAGTCACCTCTGAACATAGCAGTATCAACTCAAGGACATCAACCATTAGCAATCTCAGTAGATAATAATCTTCATGTCAAATCCAATCAGCAACAAAAAAAAAAAGGCAGTGAACAAGAATCACAATTCATGTTATCATGGCAGCAAGAACAATATGAACTGTCAAAGGCTCTTCATGAAAAGGCCGATGGTAGTAAGTAGTGTCATATTCCCAAAAGAAGAAAAAAATGCAGCATCCCATGGCTACATCATAAGCAGCAACTAGTCGATAATATTTTGCTCAAACTATTAAGCCCCAAATAGAGGTCTTAGATTAAAAATTATAATGATAAATAGGCAATCTAGGTTACTGTGATGGCATTAGGTTGCTATAAACCAGACTATGGACTCGATACATAGTATGGGTTTTGTGGACCAAATAGGCAGATTGGTTACTATGGACCAGACAACATTAGATTGTTGTAGATCAAATAAACATGAATTGTTGTAAAATACCTTCTTCAAACAAATGCTGAGCACATGAACAAACAAATGCTAGTTGTAGCAGACCAGAAATTGGTCGATCAGCGAAAAGGGAAAATGAGATAACAAGGAAAAACAAGCAAAGCGGATAGACTACTGCAAGCCAGAATAGAAAGAGAGCAGCTTTTGGTTAAAATAACTAATCCTAATTTCCAATGCAGGCTAAACTTAAAAGATATAGTCTCAGGAGTTTAAGATATTGCTCCTAACACCCTAATCTATTACAAGTTAATGACATAAAAGGGGGAAAATAACAGAAAAAACTGATAACCAAACTTAAGAGACTAAAATACCCTTAGATTCAAAAGATAGTAATCTTCAGAGAAAAGTAGTTGGGGCAGGCCTCAGTGAAATGGTAAAGCAGGGGTAGTGCCGTGTGCATAATGACCCAACCCAAAGTATGCAGTAGCAGGAGCCTTGTATACTGGGTACACCCAATCTTCGGATAAAATTAGTCTTAAAATGATTATTTGAGTAGATAATAGAACATTTATCTTAATAGTAGATTAGCGAAAAATAAACTTCGATCATCCATGTGTCGAACATTTATCTTCAACAGTAGATTAGCGAATTTCAATCTATCCCTCACGGGACACAGATAAATAATGACCACCAATAATAGAAATTCAAATTGAAGAGTATCATAAAAACCTTTACAAGATCAGTAATCAAGAGTATCTGCAATACGATCCGAATAATCTCCAGTTGACATCTTCACACTGAAATAGTCTCTAAGCAAGAAAGATCCCAACAAATAATTTTCAATCTTCCCGCATGGTAGTAAGTAATCTCCATGCAGATGAAAAAAAGAGTGAAGTCGGTGCCAAAGGCTTCTGCACCAGCAGAGTCTGAGGGCCAATTTTATTACACAACCTTACAACCGGCAATTTTTGCTAAGAGGCTGCTTTGATAATCTCCATGCAAATGACAACTTCAAAAAATCTCAAATCCCAAATTGAAGTGATCAAGGGTAGACCAAAAAACAATACGACAAATATGTATGCCAATAAAAGTTATGTAATTAAGTTATCAATTATCAAGTAATGCAAAGACCAGAAAAAATAACACCCGATTCAGTCAGGTGTGGAATGTTACTGATTGAGTACAGCATGGACCCACCCAAGCACACAATAGACAATAAGAAGTGTTAACGGAAAACACATCATTAACCAAAATATCCAACAGATGTACTTTTCAACGGCCACAAGAGAGATTGGTAGAATTGGAAAGTTCACAAGGTGAGTAACGAAATGTAATGACCACAGTGGGATTGAAATTTAATTGTATATATGTACTAAGGCATGGGGTAAAGTACGAAGCAAATGTGAGGTATGACTGTATGAGAAAAACATAATTAGACTAAAACAGTGGTATAATAGAAAAGAAAATTTCTGCTCCCCCAAAAAAAATTAGGTGATGATCACACAAAGAACCAAGGGGCAATCATGGAAACCTAAAAGGTAAATAGATAAATAGGAAAAGAATAAAACAAAATATCAATGGGCTTGCTGATTTTGTGAAACCAAGGAATAGGTTTATAGGATATAAAAACAAAGAAATAAGGGCATTTATGTGACTTGAATTAAGTGTAGATTTAGCATTAAGGATCCTCTCTTCTTCCACACAATTGGAAAAAGAAAATCTGGGGAAAGTAAACTTGCTAAAGGCTGGAATAATTCCATATACAAGCTAATAACATGATTAAATGGGGTCTATTAAAGTCTATTTATGATTCATTGGGATTTGACCTTAGGTGGAGTTGCCAGATCCACAATTCCGATAGTACTACATTTTCCATTGAACTTAAAGGTAGTTTTGTTAAATAGATATCTTTAAACTGCCCTTACTCAACAACCGGAGCTTTTGGGTGAAATGACAGCTAACATAGCATCAGAGTGGGAAGAGATTGAGAGTTCAACTCCTGGAGAGTACAAAATGGACCACCCCACCCCCAACCCCCCCCCCCAAAAAAAAAAAAAAAAAACCATTATCCCTCAGTGTCATCTGCGGGCACCCATATGTCTCATGTGCAAGGACCAAGAAGGCCTGCACCTACAGAGGAGTGTTGATGTATACCTTTAAGCTACCATTCCCTGAGCAGTTTGAGCTTTACTTAAAATGGAAGCTAACAAATTCGTTAGAGCATTTTAATACATCTAGAAGCTGACAGGAATGCCCTCTTAGCCCCTGCCTTCTTATTTCTATTATGGAGATTTTTTTCTTGTCTCTAGGAAACTTGGCCCACTCAAAGGTATTAAAGTGGCTAGATATACACCAAAGATTACCCATCTTCTGTTTTCTGATGATACATTTGTTTTTGGTAAAAGCCACTTATAATGATATAAGTAACATTAAAAGCGTTTCATGATCTGTTTTCTGACCTTTTTTTGTAAAATCTAATGAAAAACTAGAATTCGCTTTAGTAACGATGTTTCCATAATGGATAGATTGAGACCTTGTCCTTTGATGGGCACAAAGAAATGTCTACCCAGTCCCCATACTCTGACGCAAACTATTTTTATTCCAGATCTAAATCCAAGGATATATGTGGCATTGTTGATGGAATGAGATCTCAATTATCATCCTAGAAAGCTAACTGTAGGGATTCGCCTTGCGGAGTGGATTAGGTGTGTCACTCTCGTCTATATGATTCTTGACGAGGACTCAAAAAATAATTTGGAATCGCCACCTAAGAATAGAATCTTAGATCCATCATGGTAGCCCAATCCTTGAAAGAGGAAGTGACTCATGACTCCATTGAGTCTGGTCCAAAATTTTAGATAAGTGATCAGGTTACAAGTGTGGGAAGGTACTAGCACCCCAACTCACTAGGCATCGTCAGTCTCTTTATTGAACACAACATACTAAATATTCTCCCTTGATATGTCCTAAAACAATATGAATAGCTATATGATACTGCACATATGTCAACATGCATATGCTAAATATATTGCAGATCTTGATTAGACAGGGTTAGATCCTCAGACTTCTGAAAGCAGGGCAAAGTAATAGCGTCATGAGGTCTTAATGAGAAGGGGCTTGATCCTTGGATATAATAATAGCAAGGGTTCAAAATAGAAGGATCTTGGGACAGGAACTTGACATGCTCTGCTTAGCTAGACTAAGGCCCAAAAGGAAAAGGAAGGGGGGGGGGGGAGAAACTGGAAAATGAACTAAGAGCACACTAATGGATCCTCCCATAAATCTACCTTGGTGTGCGGCAAATGGGAAAGGAACACTTGTATTAAGGCATCCAGGGGAGTCACAGGGCCGTGGAAAGGGTCTACGGCAGCTGAGACATTTATGTTGTTGGAATATCCGACAGAGAAGTCACTTTCTGTTTATGTTCAATTCCTCACTACTACGAGGGAGGATAGCCAACTTTTAACCAACTCTTGAATGCAGAGCACAAAGTTCTTATTCAATTGTTTTGAGCTCTATACCTACTTATTTAATGTCTTCATTTTGTTTCCTATTGGAACTTGTAAGGCTATTGATTTGACTTGCAAAATTTTTTTGAATGAAAATACAGGGGAAGTCAAGAAATCTCATCTCACTACTTGGGATAAGTTTGTTTCGCTAATAATTTAGAACATTTTGGAATCAGAAAAGTAGAGATTGATGCTAAATTTTAAATCGGATTAAAGATTTCCAGATAACAAAAACAGTAGTTAAATCAAAGTTCTCAAGGGATGGTACTTTCCTCACATGTATATCTTTGATCAATTGTTCTCAAAAAGAAAGGGTCTTGGTCTTGGAATAAAGTGGCTCATCTATTACCCATACTTAAATCCTTGGCATTTCCCTTCGTAGGTGAGGGAAATGATAATTTCAAGAAAATTTTGGGAATCAGACTTAATTTTCAATATGGCACAAGCCCCTATATTTTCAATAAGAGATGAGCAATACAAATTACACTATACCCATAGAGCAACACAATTAAATCCATATAGATAACTTCTGCACTTTAACTCATATAACTACCCCCCACCCCCCAAAACCCGCAAGTTATGGCATAGATATCAAACAAGCCCAACCCAATATCAGAAATAAAACGTCAAATGCTTAATCCTTTAGAAAAAAACATCTAGAAGTTGACCATCAAATGGAACATAGCAAATATAGAAGACGCCTTGTTTGATCTTCTCCTTGATTAAGTGACAATCAGTCTCCAAATGCTTTGTTTAGCCATGCTGAACAGGCTTATGAGCTATGCTGATTACAGACTTACTGTTAAGAGTATAGATATGTAGGTAGCTCCACATTAACATAAAGATCTAGGAGTACTCCCTCCAGCCACAGTAATTCACATATACTGTGAGACAGCATGTCATTTGGTTGAATCCAATATTAAACACAACCGATGTCAGAGGCTAAATCTGGAGCAAAAAGAAATTGGGATATGAAGTGATTGCAGGTAAAGAGAGATACATATATGAAAACTTTAACAAAAAAAAAATGACAATGATGACATAGAAGACCAAATACATTAGGTGCCTTCAAAACAGACCCCTCACCCCCACAAAACAGGAAAGGGGGGGGGGGGGAAGAATTTTTAGCAAGAGAAACAAAATCAAGTATAGGATAATAGCAATGAAGTGAGAGAGGTAGTAATGGACTTGATGAAACATCAAAGATGCAGGGTTTTCAGAATCTAATAAATCTTCAACAGAAATATTCATACATCAACACTCGAAGCAGGAATAGCATCCCAACGAATATTTTTCAACAGATAAATACAAAAAATCCAAAATAAACAACATAATTCAGCATCAAAAGTATACGGAACCAATACAAATCAGTACATGAAACGCTAGTTTTCCTTCCTCTATGAACTAGGGATTTCATTCTTTAAACCAGAAGCCCAAATCAACTCTCAAAATGGAAATAGAAAAGAGAAGCAAGTACTAGATATCATTCAAACAATCCTAAAATCTTTAACCATTGCCAGGTAAAGAGCAGAGAAAGAGAAAGAGGACAATGGAAGACAAGGGCTGTGCAATAGATATATGCATTTCCAGTCATACAGACCAATGTAAATTTATATTAATGTCAATCCAAAATTGGAAAAAAATATAATTCTTACCTACTTAAACCTATAGCCTAAGCAGGAAACTTACTTAGGCTAGGAAAGTAACAATCAATGACCAGAAGCAAGAAAAGAAACCATGATAGGGAGGTTCGCCTATCATGCTACATACCTTATCAGTAGCCAATGAATTCAGTTGAGATGAGGCTCCACAGAGTTGAGTTGTATTTTTCTTAAAAATAATACACTGACAATTATTTTGTACTTAATTGACATCTTATCCATATGAAGCAACATTCTGATAATTATCCAGAACAGTATAGCACCTAAGATTCAACATAGTATCGAAGCTATCTATACCTTGCATTAACAAGGGGAGCAATATTTATATTTTTGAAAAAACAGAAACAAAGCTTCAGTTGAAGGAGTCCTAGATAACCAAATAACTTAGCAAAAGAAGCATATGCTGATGCAGCTTCAAAAAAACAAAACATGCTGATCTGCACATTAATTAAGCATAACAAGAACAAAAAAATAAGTTAACCTGAGCTTCTCTACCGGAACACAACCCAGATCTATTTTGCAAATCGGGCAGCAATCCAACTCCTCATCTGTAAGTTTCTCATATATGCACTTCCTGCAAACTGATTTGAATTTAAAAAAAAAAATACAAAGTATCAGATATCAATTGTGCAAATTCAACAAAAACTTCTTTAAGGATGGATCTTGAATGTACAACTTACTACAGGAGTTATATCTGAGAAATAAATAATAAGGCACTTACTTTACCTGTGGTTTGCTAGTTTAAGGATGGAAGAGGGAAAACAGTGGGAAATTATTAAGGAGGACATACATGTCAGTGTATCACAAGTTCAAAAATAAGAACTGAATCCAAATAATCCTCTAAGGCTATTTGGGTGTTCATAAAACAATACAATAAATTCCACCCAATAAGACATTCCCACACAGAGTGCTTACGAGAAACATAAAATTATACACCATCCATCAAAGCTGTAAAGATGCAACAATCAAGTTGCTTCAACAAGGAAAAGTGTGCAGAAGGTTCCACTCATTTGACTGATGGCCTCAGAGATATAAAATTGACTCCATTTGAACACATTTCAGGAGCAAAAAGAAAAACAGAGATATGTAATTAGACTCAAGCAAGAGATATCACAGCATAAGCTAAATTAGATTGAACCTATTACAAAAACCAAAATTCCAATTTTCCAAAATTCACTTTTGAGAGAAAACCTAACTAAAGGAAATGTATTGATCACAAGCTGCTTCATCTGTCAAAAGTGAATTAATTCGATTGGTGTTCCAAATGCAAATAAATGCAGAATTTAGAGAAAAAAAATTAACCATGCTCATCCTACAAACTGGACCCTTTTCCAAGAAATGTTCTTGATTTAGTGGTTGCACGTACTACAAGCAGTCCCTATTCAAAAAAAAAGCCAAAAGTTTCAAGTGTTCGTTTCTTGTCTTCATGGATACCACTAGCAAAATTAGAAAGGCAAACACCATGAACACACATTTTCAGAGAATCTAAGGTCGCTTCAATTGACCCATTACTGACTAAGGAAAACGACACCGGCCTCTTAATTTTGATAAGTTCAATCGTATCGGCACGTAGTACGTAAGAAAGACGATAACTTCTCTCGTAATTCCTTCCCCTTTCTCTGGGTAAGTTAAATCTTTGTGGAGTGCGAGAAACCCAGATCATGATAACGCGCAACAATGCAAAATGCGAAACACCCAGATCATAAAAGCGTAAAAGATTACAGACAAAGTCCATGAAACTTGAGAAAGAAAAACAATTGAAGGAAACAAGATTTAGAAGATGAGGAAACAGAACCAAGAGGCTCACACGTATGAAGGCATTCCGATATGGTGGTAGCGTCTCTGAGTAGCTTGTCACAAAGAGGGCATGTAACTTTCGAAGCAACCTCGGACCTCAGAACCCTCACCACCTGATTCATCGTCCCCCAATCCTCGCTTCACGTACCAATAAGATGCATGTCAATCATACACAAGAAAGCATGAAATATGAGTTCATATTCTCCTCTCTGCAACAGCATTTAGAACGATAAAACAATGAGCAATCTCGAAAGAAACGGACGATAATAAGAAAACGAAGAAACTACACAAAGCAAAACTAATTGCTTGTTTCGCACGAGGATGTATGAAACCAAGACTCTCGATCCATCGAAGTTGTAAGGAAAAAAAACAAGATTTCTGACCGTGATTCACGAATGAGATTGAATTAGTTGCGAAAAACATACGTGAGTTTTGTTGGATTTGGACAAACAAGTCGTAGATGATCCGTTCTAGGCTTTAGAATTCAGTGATTCGACGAAATAGCATGGACAAAGAGAGGTTTTTTTACGGAAAAACAAACAAGTTTAGAGAGAGAAAGGTCTCTCGATAAAGTGCGCCGGTGGGTGGTCCGGTCTCTACACGACACGAGTTTCAAACTTCCAAACCTTCCTTAAATACTCTCACGATTTCGCCGTTTCGGCGCACACACGGTGTTGTAGGAAAGCAAACAAAACGTGCTCCCCCTAGCGCATGTTAGTAATCACCTTCAACGTAAAACCCGAGAAAACCGCAGGTAACGCAACGACGCAAGGAGTTAGGGTCCCGGTACGTGTTTAGAAAAGTCAACAAGTACCCGGTTTGTCTTTACCCTCTTTTTTTTTTTTTTTTTTTCTTTTCTCTTTTTTTCGCTTTTGTGAATTTTTGAGTCTTAGAAGTTAGAACCATGCTTTGAAAAAGCCACGACGGAGCGTGGACGTGAAGGTTGGGATCAAAGGCCTCATCTTTGCCGTTGGATCAGTATCTATCGAGCCTACATGTGTGATTAGAGGTGCCTATAGCACAACAATAACTAGCTTTTATTCCTATTTATCCAACAACAAACGTGGAAATTCACCTAAAGTCCTAGTAGACCATATGTGGGTCCTAGGAGAATATTGTTAATTGCCATCGTTGCCCTTGTGTTAGGTAAGTGAGGATAGAATTTCTTGCTTCTTTTGCTTATGAGACTTTCACAAGTCCTTGACTCAAGGAATGGAGTTTGGTCCAATCGTCCTTTTCGTGATGATCGAGGCTTTTAGGATCAGATGGTCAGATATACTGTTATCGCGTTTGGAAATAAAGCGCAAAATTTCGATCCCCTCACTGGCCATGGTGTCATTAGCACTTTTCTCTCGAGAAATTGTGGAATTTCTTGTTGAATGAATCCATCTATTGCCCTCACTTTAGCGTGATTATACTCATGACATGGGAAACTTGTGCCCCTAAACATGGTTCTAGTGTATGGTATCAAATTGGGTATCTCTTTTATGAAACCTATAAGATATCGATACGGTTTTGAAAAGAATCCACAATACTGTCTACCCTACTTTTGAATCTACTTAAAATGATTTTTTTTACCATTTTACCCTTTATGTAGTGTAGTCAACATGAAACCGATGCTTAAAATCATGACACTAAAAATGAATTACTATTTTCTCGACTTTGCCGTCTCAATGAAGTGGTATGTTACCCAAAAAAAGGAAAAGCTTGACTCGATGATCTATGATAGATTTACGTTGAAATGGCGATTGATTGCAACTTTCTCTCTCTCATAACAAGCATCACAAATCCCTTTAAAGGATTTAGAAACAAGTAAATTAATGAAAAGTGAGATTTGAAAAAAAGTAGGTGGAAGGAAGCAAGATCTATGGATTCTCAAGTGTTGCCCTAGGCCATAAAGACAAAAAGGAAGGATAGATATATGCATACGTTGCTTCCATCACACTTTGCTTGTGAAGAGGGGCTTTAAAGTTTAAACTAGGGGAGGGTTACAAAAGGACTTTCAAGGAGAGGAAAGTTGGCAAAGATTTGGAGAGAATTAGGACCACCTCTGTTTTATAGATTGTAGTTTGTTGTGGGTGTTGTCACTATTGTAAATAGTCTCCGCCAAAAAAGATAAGTTCAAAGTGTAACGTGCTTTTCCAATCTATTCAACTCGTTTGTTATCTTCCTTTTGTCGGGAGCTGAGGATCATCTGGGCTAGCTTGCGCATCTCGACTACATTCTCAAGGAAGACGCCTCAACGAGAGTTGAACCCACAATTTCTTTACTAAGAGGCGTAAATCTTACCCCTAGAGCAACTTTGCATTGGCAGAAAAATGTCAATTTGCAAGGGGATTGGATTTTCTGCTTCGGATCGGAATGGATGGATTCTCATCATATATAAAGTGGAGGTTGTTGTGGCAAAGATAAATTTTCACCATACATAATTTTAGGACCTACAAGATGATTGTCTTGGACATTTTATGGGTACAGGGGATTTTGGATTATTTTTTTCTCGAAACAAGATTTTTCACCTGTAACTATCATAACATCTTTACAAATTGAGTGAAAAGTAGAAAAACAATTAGGGTTCTATCTATTCTTCTCTTTCATAGTAAAACACCATTCATGCTTGCTCCCGAATGTAGCCTAAAGGGTAGGTGAATTGCTAATAAATCTTCGATAGAAGAAACTTAACAGAGGTGAAGAGTAAATAGTGAAAATAATGCATCCCAGCAAATGAAGGGGGGGGGGGGAAATAGCAGCACAGAACAAGCTTAGATATCGATCGTGAGACTGCCATTACTCAAGGTACCATGCTCCTCATCAAAGAGCAATTTTGTAAACTAAATTTTAAGTTGTTAGGTGTTTTAATTATTTGGGTGGAGTACATAAGTTGGAAATAAGGATGGTGAAAACTTATAAAATTTGTTTTTTTTTTTTTCCGCCAAAATGAAAACAATAATAAATAAAAATAAAAATGAAAACCATTTTTATAGCTATGCATGAAAAATTGGCACTGGAGGTGTAATTGACAATGAACACATTTCTTGATGTCTAGTGTTTATCCATGCAAATCAGTTATACATATGAGTTTAAGCAGGGGGTGGAGGATGAGTGTGGATTATCTCCCTTGATTGAGAGCACTTTGTGCTCTTCCGACTTTACAACTATAAATTATGTTAAGTGTACAAATAAAAAAATAAAAAAATATTATAAAAAAAAACCCTATCACTCTAATCTTGTGGGCCCCGTATAATTTGTGGTCAACAGTCGTCAGGAGAACACAGAATCGGGAGAAACGATCAGGACTCGTAGAGGATTATGCTCATTTTACATCTTTCAATCACATATTTAGAGAAGAACCTACCTCTAAACACTAACAAAATGAACTAAATGTGAAACTCCAACTTATTTATATGATGGAAGAGTGTGAGATGAGCATAGTCGTCTATCTTTGCAGGTAGAGGATTCCAAAAAGCTTTATATTTCCCTCAAAAACATAATATCGTAGCCATTGATGTTTTGTGAATCATTAAGAGTTGAACCCACGATCTTTTCACTAAGAAGTGGTTTCACCACTAGAACAGCTTTGCGTTGGCTCAACGTTTGCTCTTTAATGTCATATGATGTAATTCCTTTACCTTTGTCTCTTGAACATATCCCATGAAATCAAATCTCATGTGTCTAAACTAGGACAGATGATGAATTGATGACCGGCATGGACAGTTTTTAGATAATATATTCAAATCCTGAACCAAAAATGATCTCTTTTGAACCACAAACAAATGATCTCAGTTCTCCAACCACCAATTAATTATGCTTATCTACTTTTTTTTGCCCTGCTAATAATCTAATAAATGAAAGGACAAATCGTACCAGTTTTAAATGCTCTAACATAAATATATGAAAGGGCAAGCTTCCTCTGAGCCAGTACCCTAGACCCTCTCAGATAATTTATTGGGATAAAGTTCTTAAACCAAGTAGAATACAAGAATTCATAAATGAGATATGATTATTACAAAATCATTCATTGGATAAGAATGAGGTTAACTTCATATAATAAAAAGGGAGTGGGCTCCCAGAAGATGACCTGCTACCTCTTTTCAACACATTCTATGGGTAAGGACAACAAGAAACCTTTACCAAAACACTTGGAAATAAAGCTTTAAGGCTTACTTCTTTTGGTAAATAAAGAGGAGATGTAGTAGCAACGACCTAGCACCCCGCTATGCAATGTTCGAATTTTTTATTAAATGCGACCAATACAAGCATTAGCCCTGTGCACTACCAGTGCAAGCGTATGCCCTATTAGCAGAACTCCACTGGAAGCCTAGTATAATCTACAGAAGCCTGTAGCGCTCGTGCCTAGTCGAAGAGCACACAACTGTCCAATGCAAGAAATAGAGGGGCAGAGGAGATTCGAACCTACACATGAGATTTATCAAACTACTTGGGAGTGAGCTTGGGACCACTAGACCATCACCTCCAGACCCTGGTGGTAGCTTTAAGGCCTACTCAGGCTAACTTTGCCACCCAGAGGGTATTTGGACCATTGCTTTGAAATACAGATTGATGTTTGATAGTTTGGGACCATGAACCAAAACTATGGTCCAAGTGACTGGAAACTCTAAACTGACCTGGTAACTAGTCTCAAAGTAGTTTACTCAACTACTAATTGTTGGGAAAATTTAACCATGTTTAATTCAAAGACCTAACTGTACCTTCTCAGGCAGTATAAATTTCCTCCCCTTATCCTCAAGGGTACAGGTAAGAAAACCCCCAAGCTAAAGGTGAGGATACCTTCATCAGGTTTACCTATATACTCCCATTATAAATGAGTATTGAGTGTAAGATGCTATCACCCCTATGAGGTTGAAATGGTGGCATTTATCACAAAACTAGACATGTATACACAAAAATTTCAGTTAAGTATGTGTTTTCAAGAAATGAGACCTATAAATGAATAAAAATTTCAGTTGGGCTTTGTACATTCAGTTCAACCTACTTCTGAGGCAGATTGAAATGAGAGGTACAATCATAGATAAAACCAGAAGAATAAGACTTTTGATTATTTCTTCACATTGTATTGCCAACTGGAGTTGAAGTAGACCTTAATTCATTAACATATCTATCACTCTTGGCCCTCTTACAGACTGCTTGCTTCATCTGATCTATAACCTGGAATTTTCATAATCATTCAGAAGAGGATGTCAGAGGGACAACATGAACGAACAGCAGCTAAAAATAGTGCAGCAGATTAGTCTAAAGGGTTTCTTCTTCATTTCCAATGAAGTATGAACAGAAGAACACCCAGTGATGATTTGGTAGGTGGACCAAAGCAAACATACAATTCAAAAACTACAAAAATAAGTTCACAAACCTTGATCTTGAGTCTCAGTAGATAGAGGAGAAGCAATTGTTCCACTAAAGGGTGCTACCGCATTGACAGAGATCATCGATTTCAACACCTATAGAAAGAAAAAGAAGGAAATAAAGGGAAAGAGTAGTGCTAGTCCAGTTTCTTGTTTTGGGCCTTCCTTTCTAGGCTTTTTGTGTGCTTATCTCTTCTTCGTTCTGTTGTTTTCCTTTGTGTCTTGCTGGCTATGTAGGCTCTGCGCCTGTGTCTTTCTACTCTGTTCTTTTTTCTCCCCCTTCTCACCTTTGGTAATGAATTCTTTTCATCCCAAATAATAATAATAATAATAATAAATTCACTAACCTTGATCTTGAGTCTCAGTAGATGTATTTTATTACCATGGAAAGACTACAAAGAATTTTTGAAGTTCAACTACCTCAACTCTATTCAGATTCTGCTTATTTGGTTTGAAAATGTTGAAGACCCAATCAAACCTTTGTGGCGTGCAGAGACAAAGATCAACACAAAAATGGAAATACAACCATAACCCTGTAACTATAACAACATAAATACGTAACAAGAAATTTGGCAACTATTATAACCAAATGTACAATGCAGGAGACTTTAGTAAGAGTAGGGTATGCCACAAGAGACTGTATTACTCACCCATTTAAACAAATATCCATGGTCATCATTCCACATATATGGGAGGTTCATGCCGAATATTCCAGTCACCAAGGAGCGAGTATATAGATAAAAGAAAGAGCTCCAACCCATGAAGAGCTCTTGCTGATGACACAAATTTTGGAAGAAAGGCTATGATTCATAAATGAATACAAAAGAAATTGCTCTACAAAGCCAGAATTATGTAAAATCAGAGGAAACAAGAACAAGAGGAACTAACATAGAGGGTAGTTAGAGAATAAAGAAATTGTAAGAAATCTATGGAGAGTTTGGATTTGTATAGGTAGAATGTATTCCAGTTGTTGACAAAATGACCCAGATTGATCTGATTGTCAAGTTTTTGTTAGTTTGTTTTAGATGCTATGACAGAGGCTAACAGGTATAATATGATCTCTAAGAGTATGTCTGGCAATGTGTATTCTTATTCTATTGTAAATTATGCATTCAAATCATGTTGCCAGGTATACCTGGCTTATGAGCTTCCCCAAAGTTCAAGAGGAGAAGACCATTAATAATGTAAAAGTTCTGTATAAAAGCAGTGAACAACATATTTAGACCTAAACATAATGAATGAATTACCAAAAGTTATCGAAAAATGGACACAGACACAAGCATACACACATTAACATGACTAGCAATTGTTAGCAATATAATTAATTGATGATCAATTGAAAATGTGAATCCTTCGGCAAACACTCACGTAAAACATATGTACCCTTAAATTCTGCAAAACCATAAAAAGTATCGGGGGCTTGTGCAGTGGCGGAGCCACGTTGGGACCGGAGGGGGCCATCCCTGGATTTTTTTGAAATTGGAAATATCCTTGTTTTTTTCCTTATTTCTCTATCTTTAAATGTTAAATACCACTATTTGGCCCCCTCCAAAATTTTTTTTAAAAAAATTTAAGATAAAGATGATGGGTACAAATGTCATTCATAATCTCTATCTAATGTTTATCATTCAATCCCTAGTTTTAAGGAATAAAAGGTTAAATTCTAATTAAAATCTAACTTAAAAACTAACTCACGATCCATGAATTTCTCCTTATATATTCTCTCCTATTTTCATTTCTATTTATTCGCTCATGGATTTCCTCTTTTATTCCTATTTTTTCTCTTTTTTTTCCTCACACGTCTCACAAAATATTGAAGTAGTTAGCAAACTTTGGAATTTTCCTAAATCTTCTCCACATCAGGTATTCACTCTCTTTCTCAAGTTAGTCATTTCTCTCTCACACACTCACGAATTTTCTATTAATTTACCTAATTTTTAATGTAGACTTTACATTAAAATATAATAATATATTCTGAGATGGGACCTACAGTGGGTCCCACATTGGCCCACATACATTCGGCCCCCTCCATGTTCAATCCTGGCTCCACCCCTGGGCTTGTGGCTTCACCAGATAAACAAAACGAAGATTTGTGTTTTTCTAAATCTGACTCGATCATTGAAGGTGGCTTCTCATCCTCACTCTCTTTGATTCTCAGGATTTTGAAATAACATTTGGTGCTGTAGGAAAGTTTTATAGTCACACTAAAGGTTCAGATTAAATTAAAATAAAAAAATCTTTATTTTTTAAATAGTATCTCAACTACTGGGCGTGACTGATAGATATGTATTTTTCATCCAAAAAAGAAATGAACCTGAAAATGTTCCGCATTTACATAGATGACAAGGTTTAGCCAAGGACTCTTGGCTAGCTAGAGTCTGCAACATAGAAGTTAGAAGCTGAAATGGAGCGTGGACGTGAAAGTGTGGACCGAAGGCCTTATCTTAACCATTGGATTAGTATCCATGGAGCCCACATATGTGATTCATCTGATTCTAACTACTAGGATTGTGAATTACCAAAAAATAAAAAAAACAAAAAAAAACAAAACTAGGATTGTGTGATTTTATTTTGATGATTTGACGTGCGTTTATTCCCCAATTGTGTAGAGATGCCTACAACGTAATAACCACGTGGAAGCTCACCTAAAGTCCTACTAGAACCATATGAATCTGGATCATCACTCCTGACGGTTTTACCACCACAAAATCGGTGGACCCCACAGGTAAAAAAAATTTAAAAATTTTAAAAAGAAATCTCATCACCTAACCCCTCGGCCCCTTGTAATTTGTGATGGTAAAGCCGTCGAGGAGCACAAAGTGCTTCTCCGACGGGTTGAGGATCCGGACTCGAATCATATCTGGGTCATAGGAGAGTAATGTTAATTACCATCATTGCCCTTGTCTTAGGCAGAGTAAAGGTAGAATTTCTATCCCCTCATAAATCATTGAATCATTAGCACTTTTCTTTCGGAAAAATGTGGACTTTCTTGTTAAGTGAATCCATCTATTGCCCTCACTTGATTATTTACTCTAATGACATGAAAACTTGTGACTTTGGTGTATGATATCCTATGAAATATCGACCATTCATAAAACCTAAGAGATATCGATACAGTTTTGAAAAGAAAAAAAAAAACCCACAATATTTTCCAACCTAATTTTACCTACTTATTAATTAACCTAATAGAATTTCTTGCTTCTTTGGGTTATAAGACTTTCACAAGTCCTTGACTCAAAGAATGGAGTTAGGTCAAATTGTTCTTTTCATGATGGTCGAGGTTTTCAGGATAGATAGTCAGCTATACTATTATCACTTTTGTAAATAAAGGGTAGAATTTCGATACCCTCACAGACCATGGTGTCATTAACACTTTTCTCCTGATAAAATGTAGAATTTCTTGTTGAATGAATCCATGTATCGCCCTGTCTTTGGTGTGATTATACTCATGACATGGGAAACTTGTGCCCCTAAACATGGTTCTAGTGTATGATATCAGATCGGGTATCCCTTGTATAAAACCTGTAAGATATTGATCAGTTTTGAAAAGAATCCATAATACTATCCACCCTACTTTTGAATCTACTTAAAAATGAGTTTTTTGATCATTTTACCCTTTATGTAGTATGGTCAATATGAAACCGATAGTTAAAATCATGATACTAAAAATGAAATACTATTTCCTCAACTTTGCCGTCTCAATGAAGTGGTATGCTACCCAAAAAAAAAATTGACTCATGAGATGATCTATGATAAATTTACATTGAAATGGCAATTGATTGCAATTCCCTCACAACCAAACAATGCAAGAAAGGGAAATCCTTTCCCTTCCCTTGCAGCCAAATAGAATCTTAATAGTGGCAAAATGAAAACACACAACAAAGAAGAGATCAGTAGTGTGTAGAGAATTGAAGAGAGGATACAACATCAGTATAGCTTAAACAATTACTTGCTCCAAATGAGCAAAACACACACACACACATCAGTATAGCTTAGACAATTAATTGCTACAAATGAGCCAAACACACACACACTGAAGAAGTTTTGCAAAATAAGCAAGAATGCATGTCCAAGGGGACCTGAAGCTTCCAGATTGGAATTCTAAATCATTGATTGAACTCTCTCCGTCCTACTTTGAGATTGACATCAATGGCTTCGCTGTCTCTGTACAGAATCAGATCAAAAGCAGTTCATTATTCCATCATATCTTGTACAAAACTAGAAGGTTTATGTTCTTGGAAAAGGGTTGGGCACAGGTTGGGTGTGTAATATTTTTGTTACAAGCTAGTAGTGTGTGGGTGTGGGATGGAGATTGGAACAGGGAGGGGCAGGGGAAAGAGACAGGCACCAGCAGGGTCACTGTGCTGGCATGCTCAAACTTCTCCCTGATATCTTTCACAAGGAGGAATACAAGAAAAAATGGTTTCTGAAAACAGTGACTTCCAAACTTCTTTAGAACTCCTAAATTAACAACATGATTTTGAAAATTGGAACCAAACCAGGGAATCAAAATCAGCCACTCTTGATTCTGGCTAATTTGAATTAGTTGATCAATATAGGATTTCAAATGTGTTTCCTTGCTTGACATCTCTTATAGAAAAAGTAACTTTTGAAGAACAGGAAAATCTCAAATACTTTTTAAATTGACTTGAAGCTTGAGACTAATTATCTGAAAGATAAAATCAAGAGTTCCTAGAAATACTTCAAGATCTCAAGAGTTAACAAGTTAAATAAACTCAAGATGTCCCCCACCCCAATTTTATTTTTGACACAGAAAAAGATGCATAATATTCTGATTAGTAGAGTTGAAAGAAATATCGAATCCACACAACACTGGATGTTCACAAATTAAACCGTTCAAAAAGAAGTCACCCATCATCAAGTTTACTCATATGTATAAACTAGCTTACCAGTACTTAAAATTAAGGTTGATAAAGTTACTCTTTTGCTGAAACAGGCCTCACAAAAAGGGATAACCTGAGAAGCATGATCAAGCTTTTTGTGTGTGAAGTGTCTCATGTTGAAGAACAATATTCAAATGCAGTAGAAACAGTTCATGAATGTCTAAAAATTTATATTTCTTGAGATCATTTTTTGCTATTATATTTTTCAAATATATATAAATTTTGATCCTCATTGATCCTTGATTTGACTTTGCCAAGATTGTCTCTAGAAGAGTTCCCATTCCAGAGTTTGACCCCTGAGGATAGCAGAGGAAATTTCAGAAGATTGAAAAGATTCAATTAAGTTTTTACGGATGCATCCTAACAATACTATATAAGCCTCTTTTTGTTATCAAGGACTACTTCACAAATTCAACCCACTTATGGGAAACTTGTATAGATTGTAAAAGTTGGGGAGATCAAAATAATTAGAATTTTCAAAATGACTCTGGACTCTACATGGTGGGTAGGGTAGGGCAAAGTTTACTCCAATGGGTGCTAGATATGGAGGAATTCAAGGATGAGTTAAAATGAGACTGTTTTTTTAACTACTTATGCTGCAAGTATTCTCATGTAGCATGTTGTTCATGAGCAAAGCTAAGAGTAACTACAGATTTACAATAAAGGTCTGTCCTGTTTAGGCTATTCCATGGCTCTATGTTCTCCAGCCTTATGATAAAATTCTTTTAATATAAAGTTTTTTATGTGACAATTAATTGCCTTTCAAGTTTAAACATATTTTAAGAAACATTGGTGGCAATTAGGAAACGAAAAGATATAAAATTCTTTTAATACTCGTAAGGATGTCATTAATTTGTTGCAGATTGTCGGGGAATGATGTCAAATTGAAGCATTTCTGGATGTAGAGAGATTGAAGTGAAGAGAGTTCTCCCAAGCTCCTTGGTAGATCTTTCAGATTGGAACAATCAGTTATTTCCAACCGATTGAGGTTTGTTTGCTTTCCCAAGTGCTCTGGTAGAAGTTTTAGAGCGGGACATCCACATATAGACAACACACGTAGTGTTGAGGGGTTTCCCAATCCCTCTGGTAAGTTTATCAAATTTGCACAACCTATTATCTTCAGTGTGTCTATTGAAGTCAAGTTCTGCATCTCTCCAGGCAAACAAGTCAAGATATTACAGCTTGAAATTTCCAACACTAGAAGCGATGAGAGTTTGCTCAACGAGTTAGGTAGAGCCTCCAAGTGTGGACACCCCCTGATCTTCAGCTTTTTCAGTGACATCATCTTTTCCATTCCGTCTGGAAAAAAATGAAAAAGATCAGATCCATCGATCTCCAATTCCTCAAGTCTCTCGAAGTTGTCAATACCCCCAGAAAGACGTCTCAGATTTGTACAACCAAAAATCCTGAGCGTTTTCAGATATCTCCATTTTTGGATTTCTTTTGATAAAAACCTGAGGTTTGGGCAATCCCTAATTTCAAAATGTTGAAGAGATATCAAATTTTCAATGCCCTCTGGCAATTCTTCTATATCTGGACAATTTTCTATATGCAAGTGGAGAAGCTTTGAAAGGTTTTCCAAGCCGTTGGTCAAAACCATTCTTTTTCCACAATTTCCTATATGAAGTGTCCGCAGTGATTGCAGGAGCAACGTCTCCTTCTTTCCTAAGGTTGAAAGATGATCACAGCTTCTGATCCGCAGCTTCCAAAGATAAGGAAGTTCATGTATTGAAGAACTGACTTGCTCTTCTTGATTTACAACATCCTTCTTTGCTCTTAGCAGAGATTTCAGCTTATCACATCTGTTAAATTCCAAATCCTCCAACTCCCTGAGATCCTCGACTACTGCACACTACAGATTTTCACAATATGAGATTTTCAGTCTACAAAGACAACTCAAGCCTGTCAGATCCAGATATTCTACACTCTGACATGCGTAGATACAGAGCTCCTCTAAATTCACGAGATGCGAACTTCCATTATCCAACCACGCAGGGAGCTTGGTGCCTTTGAAACGCAGTATACTTAGAAACAATAGATTTTGAGGAGGCTGGAGCTCCTCAAATATGAGCTCTTGCTTCTTCTTATCCTGATCATTGGTCCAGACATGCCAATCAGATTCCCATTCTAACATCAACTCCTCAAGTCTTGTTTTCTCCTTCAGATTTGCTGCTCTAGCATCTTCTTTATTTTTCACATGACCAAGGCCAAGTAAACTCAAGCTTCCTTGGAGTTGTTCCAGACTATTCAGCTCTTCAATACCTGCAGCTTCGTCATCAGTAACGGTAGTGTTGCCAACGTGGAAGACATTGAAGGTTTGAAGGTTACTTAGGTTCCCTATTAAACCTCTCGGAATGTTCCTCAAAGTCCTTTCATTTTCTAGATGCCTCAGGTTAATCAGTTTTCTCATTTCTCTGGGCAATCTCTGAAGATGTCTACAATGCAACAGCTTCAAAGTCTGCAAATGGTAGAGCTTGGAAATGGAAGCAGGTAATGCTTTAAAGGTACCATAGGAAAGATCAAGATACCTCAAGTGCATTAGCTCTCCAATTGACGGTGGCAACTTGTCTTCGCTGAAATGTGTAAGTTCTAGTACACGCAGGCTCCCAAACTTTAAAGAAGGGAAATTTCTAGTACTAGAAATGTTGTTAACAGCAGAAGAATGAAGATATGTTCGACTGTTGTTCCTCTTTTTATCAAAGTCATCCAGGTTCGACAATATGGCATCATTTCCTAAGAGAGTTCGTGTAAAATTACGTGAAAGTTCACTCATCATGAAATCGTCGTCATAATCGTACCAACTGACAAGTAATGAGTTCTGCAGCAAATAGTCACAATATAAATTACCTATATCTTCAGTACTGCTACTGCTAGTGCTAGTGGATGATGATGCTGCTTCCTTTTCTTCTTCTTCTTCTTCTAAGAAACCTTGAGCCATCCACTGTTGGATCAAGATTTTCTTCTCAAAGGTAAAATTCTCGGGAAATACCGAACAATATACAAAGCATCGTTTCAAAAATGGTGATGGAAGGCTATGGTAAGATATCTTCTTAATTACTGAAACAAGTATATCTGGTGAATCCCCTTCACCAAGATTTAGAGCATTTAAGGCAGCTTCCCACGACTCTTTGTTTGGTTTCCAGCGCAAGGCATCACCTACACTTTTTAATGCTAATGGCAGCCCACGGCATCGCTTAACAATTTCCTTTCCCACTCCGATAAGATCTTCGCTCTCCACAGCATGTCCTCCCGTAAATGCTCGGCTTCTGAACAATTCCCAACTTTCTTCTGCTGATAGTGCATTTAAATAATATGGATAAGAAATCATTTGTGGATTGTTTTCATCAAGCAACATACTAACAATCTCTTGTTCCTCCACATGCCTTCTAATCCAACCATAACCCATTCTATCCACGCGTAGTCGTTCCCTTATTTCCTTTGGTTTTAGTTTATCTTCTTCAAGCACTAGGGATTTATAGATTTCTTTTTCTTTTTGATGGGCAAATCTAGGATCCATTTTCTGTTCCAGATTATTCAACACGTTCTGGAGATCCTTGATTTTACTAGACATTCTGAGACGGTACAGAAGTGGGTATGGACATACTAACAAGGAAGAGATGCTTACCTTCCTCTTCCTGGTCGGTGCCTTCATCATCTTCATGCAGTCAACTTGGATCTCCTTCTTTTCCATTTGATGAAAAATTCTCATGGCTTCATATGACAACTCCTCCAATTTGTCTTCTGCTTCATAAAATAACTCTTTAGCCGCTTCACTGTAACGTTCATCCATATCACTCTTCCAAAAGCGCATTTTGGCTTTGTTTACAATACTCTGAAGCTTTTTGTACTCCTCCTTGACACCGAGTTGTTGAAGAGTGCTAGAAATAATCAATTTCTCATCAGCTCCATAATTTCTTATAGCCATTTTTCCTCTGTAAACAAGCAATAGGACTAGGAATTCAGCTGCGGAAACTTAAAAGCAAGAAAAGAAATTGTATAAACTAACCGTAGAAGATCGATCAATCGAGAGAGAGGTGCAATGATTGAGTACCTTACTAGCTGCAAAATCTCTCATCAATTTCAGTAACCTGTGACAAGTGTAGGAATCCAGAAGGAGGAGAGAAGCAACTAAGATAAAAGTTAAATAAAAGAGTGAAGCATATCCTACCAAAAAAGAAAAAAGGGCAAAAAAGAATGCTAACCTCTCCTTGGAGGAAACCTCAACGCCAAATTATGCTCAATATTTCAATGGAACTTGTTGGTGTTGTTCAAGAACCTTCTGGTATGTAATATATAAAGAAAATAAAAGGTGTTGCCTCATATAGAAGCAAAGAAGTAGATTCGATTTCCCTAAAAACAGATGTTGCCTCATATAGAAGCAAAGAAGTAGATTCAATTTCCTTTTTTCTAAAATTTGCCAAATTCATGATTCTTGATTTACCAAACCATGGTTTGATCTTTGGAATATAAAAGGATTTTACAAAAATGGTAAATGTAAAATATGAATTAAAATTACTATTTACAAAAGTTGAAAATATTCATCTATTTCTGAAAAATCATACCAAAAACCCAAATGTCCCATTTTTCTTTTGGGGTCAAATCCTGGACTTCTATTATCACCTAAGTGGCTATATCCATAAGTTGGCATGGTGTGTCTTCGATTTTGAAAGCTTATTAAAAATGTTTACAAGTCGTTAAGATAACAGATACTTCCAAATTACTAATAAAAACCAGATCATGGAAAGAGATGATATTGACGATCAAAAAAAACAAAGAGAATATACAAATCAAGGAGAATCAGATTCTGCAAATCATACAGGCACAAGAGTAACTTTTAGTTAACAATCCATAATCAATGAAAACATTACAGCAATCTTGCATTACGAGGATGGATTAAAGGAATAACAATACAATGAACACTCATAAATCAGCATCATTTTATCTTATGGTATTTTTAGTTTTTTGTTCTTTTTTTTTTTTTTTAATTCTTAACCATTTTTTTTTAAAAAAAATCATAATTGAGAACCATTTGTGATAAAAAGAAATTAAAAACTATTTGGTAAACATTTAACATAATGAAGTATGGAATGAGAGATTGATGCTTCATAGTCTAGTAATGAAAATACTATTGGCCAGTTTATTTCATATTCAATTAAGAACATCTGGAAGGACATAGGAATAGGATAGTTACTTCTTTTTTTCTTGGGTAAAAGGGATAAGATAGTTGTAAGTTATCACTTCATTGACACACATCAACTATCGAAGAAATGGTTAGATTCAAACAAAAAGGCTGTTTAGGGTCCTAATCTTGAGAGTAACTCAATACTTTAGAAAAAGTATACTTAGAGCCACATTGGGTGGGATGCCTCAGCCTTTCTTGTCTATTTATTTCTTGACACAAATGACTTAGATATTCCTATTTCTTCAAAATCATTTCCTTTCCTTTCTTTCTCCTTCACCCCACTACACATGGGACCCACATGTTTATTTTTTCCACCCCACCTTTGCAAACAAACGCAGCCTAAGAGGTGTTGGTTTCAACCACTAGAACAGTTCAGCATTGGAGGTTTAGCCAAGGACTCTCGGCTAGCTGGAGTCTGCAACATAGAAGTTTTTTTTTTTTTTTTTTTGGTATCTGAGGTTCATCCGGGCCAGCTTGCACGCACCTTGCTTACGTCCTCAGGGGGAAGCTTATCGTCCGCAAGGGTCGAACCCATGACCTCTCCACTAAAAAGTATGGATCTTACCATTCTACCAACCTTGCATTGACGCAACATAGAAGTTAGAAGCGAAAATGGAGCGTGGACGTGAAGGTTAGGACCAAAGGCCTTATCTTAACCATTGGATTAGTATCCATGGAGCCCACATGTGTGATTCTTCTGATTCTAACTACTAGGATTGTGTGATCTTATTTTGATGATTTGATGTGGGTTTATTCCCCAATAGTGTAGAGGTGCCTACAGCGTAAAACCCACGTGGAAGCTCATGACCTAAAGTCCTACTAGAACCATATGTGGGTCATAGCCATATGAGAGTATTGTTAATTACCATCATTGCCGTTGTGTTAGGCAGAGTAAAGGTAGAAACATTGAGTCATTAGCACTTTTCTTTTGGAAAAATGTGGACTCTCCTGTTAAGTGAATCCATCTATTGCTCACACTTAGATTATTTACTCTAATGACAAGAAAACTTGCGCCACCAAACAGGATTTTGCTTGGGAGCAAAGCCCCGAGCATGAACGTTCATGATTAAATATTTACTGTTTGATTAAATCCTTACCGTAGATTATCAGCATGTACAACAAAATTCTTTTTAAGTGTTATTGACCCGGTTTAATTGCTTTAACTCAAACCGTGGGATCAACTCGGTTTAATTGCTCCTAAGCAAAATCGATTCTGAAGATAACATGACTTTCATCTGCGTTTTGGGCGGGAAGTTGAAGAAATTATTAGATTCACATATTTCACATTTCATCATTTCCAGTGTTAACCTTTTATTTCCAATTCTCTGTGATTCTTCTGGAAACAGAATAGTGATAACTACTTATCAAGAATCTTGCTTTACCTGGTGAATGCGAAGACTGTAACTGCTAATGTTTTTGCTCTAATTGGGAGCAAAGCGAACTCGTCTCCTTCCGTTGTCTTTCTGAATCTAGTTTTCCTTGTCTCCTAACAAGGTCCATGGGTTCTTTAGCTATGTTACTCCATCAAAAATAGCCGTCTCTTGTTTCAAGTTTTGAGGTTTTTGTCTTTCTAATTTCCAATCACGAAAAAGGAGTTTGGACAAGGATAACTCAAATTAGTATGGATCATTTGAACTTCTCTTCTCCGATCAATTTACTTTTTTGATTATGTTTTATTTTAATGCAGTTCATGGAAATTAAATTGTTTGCTTACGACTTCATAAGAATGATGTTCTTCTTGGCAATGATAATGAATTTTAGTTGAACGTCAAAGTTTTAATAGTCTCTTCAGCTTCCTACCCAGAACACAGATGAAAGTCTTGTTATCTTCAGTATCGATTTTGTTTGGGAACAATTAAACCGAGTTGATCCTACAGTCTCAGTTAAAGCAATTAAACCAAGTCAATACCACTTAAAAAGAATTTTGTTGCATATGCTGATAATCTACGGTGAGGATTTAATCAAACAGTAAATATTTAATCATGAACGTTCGTTGCTCGGAGCAGTGCCTACGAGGCACTGCTCCCAAGCAAAATCCCACTAAACATGATTTTAGTGTATGATATCCTATGAAATATCGACCATTCATAAAACCTAAGAGATTAGGAATTTTGAATCTACTTATTACTTACGAATGACTTTTTTATTTTATTTTTATCATTTTACCCTTTATTTAGTATAGACAATATGAAACCGATACTTTAAGGGTCTATTTGGTTACATGAGTCTGGAGATTTCAAATCTATGGAGTCATAATTCATAAATTAACTGTTTAGTTAACCTGAATCTATGAAATGAAATCTTTGAATTCATTTGTGATTTTTGTGAATATACAAATGTTTAACACTTTTATAGTAGAGGTGAAATCTCTAAATTTCATCCTATACCCATAAATCCATAGATTCATGTTTTTAGTGTAAAAATATGAATCTCTAGATTTCATGAATCGAGAGATTTTCACAACTAAATGGGTATAAACCTCGCATTCATGAATCTCAAATCTCTAGATTATGTAACAACAGGCCCTAAAATGACTCATGAGATGAGATTTATGATAGATTTAAGTTGAAATGATAATTAATTGCAACTTTTTTTCTCAGAAAAGGAAGCAAGATCTATTGATCCTCAAATACCAAAAAAAAAGAAGATAGGTATGTGAATACCAATGATGGCATGTTAACGCGGTTAAAGACCTAATTTTCCTAGGGGAAGTCTTAGGTTTGCACCCATTATCAGCATTAATATAACAAACTCCCCTGGGGACATAATAGCTGGCCTAAATGAACCTCAGATCCAAAAAAATAAAAAAAAAATGGACTTTTTATTTTTTTTATTTTTTATGTCACCTATATGGGGTGGAACTTTGGATTCTCCACCACAGTGGCCTAAAATTTCTTAATCAAGTAACATAACCATTATAGTTGCATTTCTATCTATTTTCAAAATATGTGACATTTATCACAACAGTAGACCTTAAGTCCTTAACACGTCCATCACTATTATACCTTAAATTATTAACTCTCATTTGTTTTGTTGTGTTTTCCTTTCTGCCTTTCTGGCTTTGTAGGCAATGCGCCTGTGTCTTTCTCTTGTGTTCTCTGAATCCCTTATTCATACAAAAGTAAATAAATTCACTAACATTGATCTAGATGCATTTTAATACCATGTAAATACCACAAAAAAAAATTTTGAAGTTTAATTACCTCAACTCCATTCAGATTCTGCCTTCCTGGTTAGAAAATATTGAAGTCCCAATCAAACCTCTGTAGCATGCAGAGATAAAGATCCACACCAAAATGTTTACACAAGCTAACCCAGTAACTATAACCACCTGTTACCAGTAACTATAACCACCTGTTAATTTGAGAAAATTGGGTTGGGGGAGTCATTGAGATACCTTGATTAGTTCATTCAGATACCTTGATTAGATTTTTGTTTTCTCCAATTTCTCATAAGTGTGAAAAAATGATCATGAGACATATATTTTCCTTTGTTACTATCAGTATTTCTTAATGAAATAGAACGATGAAACTTAAATAGAAAGTCATAACAAAAATATGAAGAGGAATACTCACGTTGTGATTATGACCAAGGTACAAAGAATATGAATGATTTACCAAATGAAAAACATAAATGGAATAGTCTCATTAGCATCCCTTTACGTGTCATACATTTATTATTTTTTCCTCTTTAGTATAAAGACCAGCCCGTTAATTCAAAGTGTTCACGATAAATATGATTCTCCTGTTTACAGTAGGGGTGTGTCAATTTGTAGCTCGAATTGTTAAAACCGAATTGCACCGGTCCGATCGGAACCCTAATGGGCTGTATTTGGGTTGAGGGTAGTGGAGCCCGCACCAACCCGAAACCGAACCGCAACCCGTTGTAGCCCGTTGTACAACCCGTTGTATTTTCATGTACTAGCTAAAGCGTTACGTATGTCTGGGTGAGATCATATTTACACCGGTACCGTAGTAAGGTAAACTTGAAGGGAAAGAGAAATTACCTTGGGTTTTGTTGAGTTAGTACATGATGATTTTATTGAAAAAGACCGCAGTCACGGTATTTATTTCACTCAAGATTGGGTCTCTCTAACAGGTGTTTTGCCCGTGGCTTCCGAGGGGTACTCATGTTTGGCATATGCCCACTATGACCGAGATCTTTGGGGATGATTCCAGTACTACAGTTCGGTGGAGGAACTTTAGGACACCCTTGGGGAAATGCACTAGACACCCTTAATGTTGCCCTGCTCAAACATGGCGATATATCACCGACACTTCGGCTCTTTTTGGTATCAATTATCATTGTCAATTATGAGAAATTTTTATTATTTTAAATTGTTTGGCATCTGTTCTGAATTTTATTTTTATTTAAAATAATAGAAAAACCTCCAAATCCATAATGACTTTTGTCCATTATGGATTTGATGATTTCATTATCTTCTTTGTGTGTTTACTTAAGTTCATAAATAAGATGAGGGTAATAGTCATCCTTCTTTTTAACAACCATCTTTTTCCTTCTTTTCTCCTTGTTTACTATCATTTTTAACGATTTTTTATTTTGACACCAAATTATTTTCCATTTCATAATTTATTTTCGATGTTCACCAAACCATTTTCATTCTTGACCATGATTCTTGTCTTTTTATTTTAAATAGGCATTGAGTGTAATTGATACCAAAGCCTTGAAGCATGTTATAATACATTGTAATATATTAAATTTCCTTTTCTTCCTTTATTTATAAATTTTAACCTCATGGAGAGTATTATACTCAACTACAGAACTTTAAGGAAGACTCTTTAAAAAAGTTCCTCCCTCAAGAAATATTCCAGAAGCAGGCTGCTTGTTGGAGAGATTTTTTTCTTTTATTTTAATAGAACAACTTGTTGGAGAGATTGAAGTAAGATAAGAAAATTATAGCCTCAGATAACCTGTGGAATCGATTGGAAACGGAGGAGCAAGAAATCCCCCATGGAATTGAGTAGAAAAGAGCTTCCCAAATCGCATTTACTGTTTGAAATCAAATTTATGTAATCTAATCAAGATACAAGAAGATAGTAATATTTAAAAGTGGGAAAGTAGAAAGAACCCAGCAAATGCAAAAACAGAAGTTTTTTTCGGTGAAGAAGAACAAAAGTTTTTAATACGTAGAAGGTGGTTCTGATCAACCAAAGGTACAAAGGTCCAACCTCTTTGTTCCTGCTCTTTACATTCCAACTAACCAGATTTCATTTCTAAGAGGGGCTTTGATGTTGTTTTCACTCAGAGAGACAATCCTGATTCTTCATCCTCATCTAGGGAGGAAGTGTAAGTGATGTAGAGAGTCCAGATGAGAGCAAAAACACCCAGAAGGATCCACCCAAGTACGTTGTTGCTCAACCCAAAAGGAAGTCCTGTTCCTTCTGTGCTCATTCTCTCATCCACCAAAGCCAAGGCTGGAGACGAAATCGCCGCCGCCGCCGCCACTGCCGATACCAGTGATGCACTCATGCTCATGGTTGAGCTGTTGTTAGATCCAGAAGGCTTCTCCTCCATTGAACACACCACACGACCCTTCTTTGCAAGTGCTGGCAACCCTGAAATCAATTTATTTACATAATGAAAACAGGATCTTTATTTTGGTTCTTAGATTAGATAGCAATGGCAAAAGCTTACCGAGAACAGGCGACGCTGTGGCACCCACCGACCTTCTCTGGGCAAGGCCGGCTCTTAACACCATTGATGGTAGGTTGTTTGCAGTGAGGGTAGCCATTATTTCTTCGATTTGGGAGAAAATGGAAAGTTTCAAGAGACTTCAAATATTAACAGAGTTGTTCCTTTTCTGCTGTGGATGAATGGTTTCTGATCAATTATATGACAGTATAAGGTCCATCACATCTCACAAGATGGATAGGTAGATACAAGACCACTCATTCGATATCTTTATCCTCATATGACCAACCAACATCCTCCACGTGGCATGTCATCCATCTATCTTACACCAGCATATTCCATTTATGTCCTAAACCTTTCCCCACCTTGAAAGCTATTAATGGAAAACAAAATTGTAAAAAGGAAAAATTTAAATAAAAAAATGGGTGATTTACAATATCCCAGAATAACCCTTTAGTCTGATCAGATGTACTATGAAACTTCAACTACTCAATATGTTGCACTGTTCCAAGTGAGGTTGATCATAATTGAGATGCTTGTTCCAGTAGCCCTTGTACTCTGCAACTGCAATATCCAACCATGGCTTCATGTGTCCATCGTAGTGGATCACAGCTGCCCGTTGAATCTCACTGCTCCTCAAACCCGAGTTGTAGCCCAACCCAAGGATATGCCATCTTGGGTCTATAACCACTGTTTTGTTGTAGAAGGTGACCAGGCCCAAAGGCAAACTACCCATCCCCCACAACTTTCTACTGTTGCCCTGCAGCCCATAACCAGAGTCAAAACTCACCAATAAACATTAGAAGATTTGAAGATCAACTATAATTGAACTATAATTGCAGCAGTAGTAGTTGTTATGATATAATTCCAAACAGGAACTAGATTGCAATTATGAATATGAAGAGATCATGCAAATTATTTCAAGGAGATTTTGGCATATTATAGTTCAAACTCAGCAGAATAAGGCACTTCAAATGTTCTCTCTGGAAGTTTAGAAGATATGGGTAGCACAAATTTCTCAGATAAACTGAAAATAAGAAATTAGATCCATAGTTCTAGATTATGCAGAGAAAGAGTTCCCTTACCAATTCTAAATAGTCAAGGTAGGCAGTAGTCAGGTTTTGCCTCCTCCACTCTTGCAGATCAAAAATATTCATACCAAATGCCCATGTGCATGCTTTGGCATCAAATCTCTTCGAAATGGTTGGATCTGATAAGTTAACTAGCAGCTTCATCCACTGAAGTGATGTGCTACCTTTCCCACAAGTTTCCACTGCTGCATTTACCTTCCCCTTCATATCAGTCCCCCACAACCCTCTCAAATCCTTCTGCACAACCACATCGTGGTCAAGAAACACAATCTTATTTAACTTTGGGAAGATCTCTGGCAGATAGAAACGCAGTTGATTCAGCGGTGAAGCAAATCTTGGGTCCTGAGACTGATAATATTGCTTTTCCAATGCTGAATTGTACTTGGAAGGCATCCATTCAAAATTGTCCATGCTCTGAATCTCGATTGAGGCTTCACCAGGAGGGTTCAACAAGAACCACATTGTAATTGCTGGTAGGTTGAGGGAATCAGTTACTACATGGAAACAAATTTTTTCCGGTTCCTGCAAATGAATCAAGCAGAAAGAATTGATTATTTGGTGTTATTGAGATTTTATAGATTAAACTAAGATATGACAAAAAAAAAATATTGGAGGGTAATAACTAAGCTATGTTACTGCAACCAAGCTAGCAAGCATCTGGCTCTATATAGTACATGGCATAAACTAATTCAATGGATAGTTCAGCTAATTGCCAACTTTAAAGCTTCCTTTTTCTTTTATAATTACTAGGAAAGCATAGTTGAAGCCAGTCAAAGACGGTAGCCAGGACAACAATAGATAAAGGGAAGTACTAATAATCAAGCAGGAGGTTTTACCATGGATGATGCTACGGTAGAGTTAACCACAACTGCACATGCTAGGATATTGTCAGTGAAAATAGCAAAATGATAGAGATCTGGGTCATGCAACTTTTCATGCCTTTTTGGGAGCTCCCTCTTCTCAGGCTGTAAGGCAAAATAATCAGCAGTGAGCTGCATGGAGAGGCAGTGAAGACCTTTTGGAGTAGTACTGGCCGCCAGATTAACAAGATATGTTGTCTGCTCCCTGTGTCTCCTAACCTGTTCCTCTCTATTATTTGTCATTGCACGGAGCGTCGATGACATGGAACAGCAATCGGGGCAAAAATGACTGGCTTTGGATAAGGAAGCCTCCATAGATCTCATTTTCTGCAAAACTCTGCACAGTTGTCTGTTCTTAGACTAGAACCAAAGTAATTGGTGGAAGGCTACTGAAGATCAGTTGCTCATTTTATAATTTGTGCATCTCCACTCTGGATATATTTACACAAAGTTCATGGCAGTGTGATAGAAGAAAACGTACCTCCTTGGTAACTCAGAATCATTGGTGGCATCACCCACTGTTCGCTCTAAATCTCTTATTCGCAATTTCAGTTCTTTCACTAAGTGGGGATTGTTGTTTGGAGATAAAAATTTCAGATAACCCTCAGCCCTGATGACTTGATCTTTCGCTTCTCTTAGTTTCTTATCAGTTACCCTGTGCTTGGAAGGTTTTGCCTGTTGTTCAGTTGTATGGGAGGACTTCAGCTTCCAAATGACCACAACCCACAAAAATTAGTTAAAGAAAAAAGACATTTAAAACCACGTCCAAAGATTTCAAACCATATATATCAATCTTTTTCCTACCACAATTGGACCAGAAAAGAAACATGGCAAATATTTACTATCATCTACCGGGAGTCAAGTCAGATTTTTAACAGAAAGAAATGTATTATCAAGTAACTGAATCTGCACAACAGATGATGTTGCCCTCTTGGTTCACATAACAGTCAGTCAATGGAAGACAGAAATTTCAGTCCCCGCATTCTGAACGAATACTTCTGCAATGCATTTGAAATAACTACCCCACCATCTTGAAAGTAGTTCCCATGTACTTATTGGAATGTTAGTGAAAGCATAGAACAATATTTATTTATGATTCAAGTAATGAAGCTTCTGACGGTAATTGCATTCCATAATGGGTTTCAACAGCTTCAAATTTTGTTTCACTGCATAAATTTTGCAAAGGCAGTCGTTCATCTTGGTTCTTTGCCTAAAAAAGTGCATATAGGACTGAGATACCATAGTCTCCTCTACAACTTCCAATAGGAAATTTGAAATGGTATGCTGTCAGAAAAGGATATAAATCCAAGTTCTTTAGTTAGAAGGATGGGAAGATAAACATCTAAAACCAAACAGAATCTGGACATCTGACTGAGTTCTTTACCAAAAGAGATCTACCTCAGTTGAATAATGATACAATTTCATCCTCCAGTTAGCTTAATCGTGGAGTGTGGGCTCTATCTTAATTTGAACACTCAAGTTCCAAAAGCAACCTTTTCAAGTCATAATGATGATGGATCATTAAAGAAAAATCTCTTACAGTTACAGCAAGGTCATACCTTTCCTCCAGATGTGGAAACCTCTTCCTGCGGATTCCGCTGATTTTCATTATCGTTATCATGATCGGTCTTTATAACTGTAGATCCATGGAAACAGAAGGAACTCACATTAAAAACACTTTCAACAATCCAACAAGTATTAAGCATAGAAGTAATTAATGAAAACATCAATAACCATTAATTTCCTTCCCGATGACCGGTTTTTCCACTGTCCTTAGCTTCATATGCTCACGAATTGCCCGATCTTTGTGCACAACTTCCTACATAAATCAGATCCCATTCAAGAAAACAGAAGGGATTAATGTTACCCATGAAGGAATTAATGTTACGCCATATCAGGGCACAGTTTTAGAATAACAAGAGCAGATACCTGCTGAATAAAGTTCATTTTCAGAGCTTCGGACCTGTATTTCTACATTAATCAACAAGATCCATTTCAGAAATCCCCAATCCCCAAAAGTTCATCTTAAAGATGAAAAAACAATGCTAAAAAGTGATGAATGATTAAATTAAACAGACACATACAATACTGGATAAATCTTCAACATGTACATTGTGCGCTGCAAGAACAGAACACGAAGAAGAAGAGAAGAAAACAAGTTAGAAAACTTGAGAACAACAGCAAAAGAAAATTAAAAGGGGATAAGTAAAGAAATAACTACCAGCAGAAGGGGTAAGACTAAGTACATCATAGACTAAAACAGTGGGAACAAGAAGAATGAAGAGGCAGAGCAATGAGAAATGGAAAATCCGCCACCGGTGTCTCAGATCCTGTTTCATCTCTTTGGGTTTTCGTTTCTCTGAATATCACGAATAGGGTTCATTACTTCTTCCCCTTTCTCTTTATCTAAAACCCATTAAATCCAGAATGCAACAGTCGCGATTCTTTCGCTCGCATCTATCTTTCTTTCTTTACTGAGATTGATTCTTGTGGAGTGTGAAAAGATACTCGAACACAGGAGGGAAGCAAAGAAGTGCCGACAAAGGAAGATGAGATTTCTTCTTTGTCTTCTTTTATGATTTTTATGGTTTCCGGGTATGCAAATGTCAGGATTTGTCAGTTTTAGCCGAATTCCATGTACTCTTCTCCGAGAATTGCAGAGTTCGCATTGAGATTTGGGAATGAAACACTCGTCGTGATGGGAACGTTTTCTTTTTTTCGTAGTTGACTATTTTGGACACCGAAGTGATAACCCATTAACACATGATCTCTCAACAATTATAGCCCATGAAGTCTTTTTCGTTTGATTGGGTGGGCTCCACGCCGAGGCACGTTCCACCTGCCACGTAGCGTATCATAAGTGCAGGGACTGTGCTTCATAAGAACTGAGAATTCTTTTTTTCTTTTTTTAGTAATAAAAAATTTCAGAATCAGAATCGGTGAATTGGCCGTTACCACCAAGACCGATTCCTTCCTTTTCGATATGAGGACCGCTTCCAGCGAAGATTTCGTACAATGGAAGTTTTGGATTTTCTTGAGTACGGTAAAAATCGAGGATTTTACCATTAAAAGTAATAATTACTATTTTATCCATAATTTTTTGAAATTATTTATTTAATTTTAGATTTTTTTTTTTTAATTACTGATGTCTTTTACTGTTAAGATCCATTAATTAACGAATGAGTGACATTTTTTTATTTATGTAAAAATTCAAAAATAACTCCAAATTTTACTTACTTATATTTATATTAAATTATATTACTAATATTAATAATTAAAAAATTTATCCTAATTAAAAAATCATATTCTCTCATCAAGATATGGAAAGCAAAGGAAAAAAAAAAATCTCGTTTTTAAAATATAATGAAATTAAAAAAAAATTAATTTTATATTTTATCTTTTATTTATTTAGTTTTTAATTTAGGATTATCAAATTTAAGAAGTTCTTATTATTGATAGATTTTTTTTTTCTTTGAATTACAAATTATAAGAGTACGAGTATAAAATTGGTATATATATATAAATATATATATATTTTGTAATTTTTATGCGGTTGTTTTTTTAATATCGGAAATGTAATGCCGTCTACAAGGGTCAAATCAAAGACTTCTCTACTGAGAAATATGGATTATTTTTTTGTTTGTTTTGTATAAAGGGGCTTTATTAAGCCCCAACTCACGACCTTCTTCACTAAGAGGTGTTGGTTTCAACCACTAGGCGTTAGGTCGTTGCAGAAGTATGGATCTTTACCAGTCAACAAACCCTACATTGGCCAATAATATTGTTTTTTAAAAATTCTAGAAAGGTGAAGTAGATATTAAACAATCAACTATAATTGTCTCTTAACAAACAGTAATTTCATAAAGAATATGATCATTTTAGTAATTAAGTAATAGTACAGGGAGACAATAGTAATTATTTCAAATAAATTCCATCCATTTTCTGCTATTTTCTCATCAAACAAAAGGAGATAAATTTAAAAACTGAAAATAAAAATAAAAGGAACGTTTACAACCCCACCCTTGAGTTATCCCTAATGTTAATCTCATCACATGGGTTATCCAATTTATGAACCGGACCCCAATTATTAGGTTTTATTTATTCATTTCTAATAGTACCTTCACAGCCTAAATTTAAAAATATTGTCTATGAATTATATTCCTAATTTTTATTGGAAAATGAAGGAGTTTGCAAAGGTGAGTCAACCGTGAGGCTCTTCTTTCAAGGTTGCGTTTGTTCTTTTTGAAATATTGAATTTGCTTAAATAAATATTTAACTATAATTTTCTAACAGCAAACGGTGTATTTGATATATTTTTGATATATTTTCACCATATAGGGGTCTTCATAAATTCGATAACCCAAAAAGTGGCATTAATTTCAAGGAATAATTCGGGGAGGTGACGCTAAAAATTCCAATAAAATTATTTTGCACTTTTGGTATCTACCCTAATTTGATGTCAATATTTAATAAAAGAAAGGGGGTGTTAGAGACACTAAAATTTCTCCAAATAGAAAATTGGTGGAGTGGCCACCCAAGGTGAGAAATTTTGCCCTCATTTCGGGGGCTGTTATTAGTCATTTTGCACCTTTGGTGTATACCCCAATTTGATGTCAATATTTAATAATTTTAAATTATTTCCTATAAATTCTTCCATGTAAACACTCCTCAGTTACATTTAACATGTTACCTTCTAACGCCTAAATCATTCAGATATAATTGGAAAGATAACTTGTTGACCTTGAAGATTCTATTACAAAATCCATTCATAATTTGAATTGTTTCCATAAATTATTTCATGTATATACGATTCACTAATCATATTTAGCACATTGCCTTTTGAGGCTTGACTCATTATGATATAATTGATAAGATTGCTCATTAATTTTGAAGGGTAATTATTTCCATAAATTATTTTATGTAGATTCTCCTTATACACATTTGATACATTGCGTTTTGAGTTTTGAATCATTTGGGACAAGATTGGTAAGATTGTCCATTGATCTTAAAGATTTCACTATAGAATCGCGAGAGAGATTGCCTAAAAATCGCTCGAAATAGCAAAAATATCCTAAAAATCGAGATCTTGTCGATATATCGATGATATATTGCCAAAATTTGTGAACCCAAATATGTCTTACCTTGTGGCCACCATGACCTGATGTAGTAGACAACACTGCCCTTGAGAGAATAAGGATCCTTCTTTAGCTCATAAAATGGACCCGCCTTTGAATTTTGACAAAATAAAGCAGGGTGGAATCCCTAAGTAGGTCTTCGATGGACTCCCTCATAATGTGTAGTGAAGATGTGTGAGGAAAATATATATATTTATCTTGACGGATAGGGAATTTGAACTCTCATCAACCACCCATTAATTACAATAGATGGACTTGCAATTATGTCCCTCAATTTAGGCTAGGCATTTCATAACATATTGCTTAAAGCAAATAAAAATGAATGGAATGCAACTATGAGACGAGTGTGGATCATCTCCTCTAACGGGTCCGGCAGTTTTACAACAAAAAATTATGTGAAACTCATAAATAAAAAATAATAAAATATATTTAAAAAAAAAAAATCATCACCCTAATCCTGTGGTCCCTATAATTTGTGATTAATAGCCGTAGTACTCATAGAAGATGATCAAGACTCCCATTAAACATGCTTCGCAAGCTCTTTGAAAAGATCGATTTCTGACCTTAATCATCAACTCTAGGCAGTTACAACAAAAATAACCATCAGTTATTGTCATGTTTCGCATGCTCCATGAAAAAAGATAGTGTGACTTGTATGCTGCGCAGCATGTGCAGCGCACGGTCGAGATCGAAATCTAGATCGTGATTTCGATCTCGACACCAAGACGGATGGTCGAGATCGAAATTTCGGTCAAGATTGAAATCTCGACCATGCACTTCACCGTGCTTCACATTTACTTCTTATAAAGAAAAAAGATAATCTTTTGGGTTTTAATTTAGAGATAAAGTATTAGATGTGACACTAAAGAGTTGATTTACCCAACCAACACCTCTTATTTCAATCCCTTAAAAGCACGAACAAAAAAAATCTCAAATATGTCAATGATCCATTATTTAAAAAAAAAAAAAATCATAAGAAGTTGCTGAAGCAATTCTGGAGTAGAATCCAGGGTTTTTTTCCCCTGTGGTTGAGAAAGTAATTTACGCATCCACCTAAGTCTAAACCGTAGTAAACTCCTAAAAAAAAATATCAGATGGTGCTCCGTAGTAAATAACCATATGATTTATGGCACCTTCTCTCTCCCTCTAGACATAGCGCAGACCATGCCGCAGACCGTCCGATGGTTTCTATTTCGATGGGCATACATCTGTTCAGATCAACCAGTTTCGCCTTGATTTTTTTCCTCTGAAAAAAGAGTGGATTTTTATAACATTTTTATCAATTTTTTTATACCGATCCGCTACTGGCAATTTTTTTTTGGGTACCCAAGATCTCCCCATGGGATTTTGGGTTTTTCCCTCAACTTAAAGTAAATTTTTCAATCAATATGGTTAGATTCATGACATGTACATAATCTAAAAACTAAAGTCTTCCTTTGAGCGAAAGAAAGAGAATATTTACAGTCGAAAGGTTTCTTAGTGAATAATGACCACCATTTCTTAATGAAGGGAGTTTTTTTAGTGAGAATGTCGTTTTCCTTTAGTTTCTAAGAGATTCAATAATGTATCAGATCACCTAGCAAGGAGGGTCAAGTCACTTTCAGGCATGACTAGTTGGTCTTTATCCACTCCCTGGCTACAGAATATTTGTAACTTTGTTTCCTCTGCTTTGCCTTAATAAATTCGTCTGGTTTACCAAAAAAAAGAGATCATGGGTTTGATGCTCATGTGATATATGTAATCGTCCCCAATCCCCACCCTGTAGTATAAAGATACCAATTCCCATGGTAGCTGGAATAAATGGAAGCTTCTATTTTGATTTTGTTTGTCTAGAGGCCAACGTGGTGGCGGACTGAATCCCCATCAAGAATTGAGAGATCCTTCAGGTAGATATTTCGGACATTGGATATTAATTTTGTTTTGGTTGGTTTCTTCCTTAGAGTCTTTTGAACCAATTCATGTAAACCCCCCCCCCCCAAAAAAAAAAAAAAAAAAAAAAAAGATAAATAAAGAAGAAGAAGATAAATTTGACCATTGAAGGGTTGCTCAGTCGGTAATGTTTGGCAACCCTTAGTGAAGAGTCTTGAGTTTGACGCTCCTATATTATACGTAATAGTCCCCCCCCCACCCCCAACCCCCCAATGTAAAGCTACCAATTCCCCCCCCCACCCCACCCCAAAAAAAAGAAGAGTAGATTTGACCGTTGAAGGGTTGTTCAGTCGATAATGACCTAATGATCGACACCTCTTAATAAAGAGGTTACATGATTGACTCTCCCTATGGTATATACAAGGCGACATCTCCACTTCGTTGGTTGCCAGAACTAGTGAATTGAAGAAATCTCGTAGCCAACAGTGCCAGTGCAAGATTCGACTTCTCAAAGTACACCTAGAGGCTAGAACCTGCAAGGTGCTTGACGAGTGCCTCCACCACTCTGACATCGACCACCTTGATTTGATTTTACTTCGCTAAGCATAACATGAACAAGTATTAATTTTCCAGCTCGAAGGAAAAGATACAGAGAGGATTTTAGAGACTCTAGCAAGTGGCAGAAGAGTCAATGCAGCAAGCAAGAAAGTGGCAAAGAAGGAAGGAAACATAACATCAATTGTTGAAACCTTTTTTGGTAGAAAGAAAAACCATAACCCTAGATGCCACATTTGCATAGATTAAAGCCCAATAAGCCATCAAACAAGCTGTCAAATTGTCCAAGCTTATGATTCAAAGAGAAAGCAAACAAGCATATGGTTTTCAAGATGCAGTTGGATTCTCTTGGCAAGATACCATCACCAGCCCACCAAACCACAATGATAGAGTGGAAAATGAAGGCTGCTTTAGTGTCTTCCAGTACAAACCTCATCACTCTATTATCTGTTGAGCTGGATTGAAATTTCAACGAATTTCATAAGATTTTGGCAATATTCTCAATTTTTGTAAAATATCGCCAAAATCTCCCCGAAACATGGGTTGATTCGGTTTCGATTTCGGTCTTAGTTGAAATGACCAAATTTCGATAATATGTTTTACCATGGGTATTTGTTGTAGATGCCAACTCCCTAACATAAAGATGAATTTGGTTTCAGATTAGATATGCATCATGAATCTATTCATGTAGATTGAAAAATTTTCTCCTCATTTGCAGCTGGACTATTATATTCATATATGCTTCATTTGATTGGTTACCCAAAATTAGAGACACTTGTCAAAATCATATTAGCCGCTCCCATTAACCAATCCAGCAAAAACAACTGCCATCTTGGCACACCAGGCTGCCATTTAGGAGGAGCATAGACTGCTCCCGATGGCTTTTCAACCACGCAAACACATGGGCCATTGGTGAAAATTTGAAGTTTTTTTTTTTTAATTTTCTCAGAAAGTATTTTTCCCGGCCCCACGTGTTTGTGTGGTTGGGAAGCCCGTCGGGGAGCACTCTGTGGTCCCCCGACGGGGTGAGGATCCGGACTCGCCATTTAGCACTCCAGCAGGCTGAAGCACTGAAAGAATCTTTTCTGGACAAACTCGTTGACAGATCGCAGAGAGTGTGAGAGAAGAGAATCGAACAATGGCCGCCTCAATTGGGGCTCAGAAGATTTCCTTCTCTTCTTCTACCCTTCACAACCTGTACAGACAAATACCTACTTCATTAGCTCCTAGGTATCTTCCTGCAATTTCCTCACCTATCCTATTGAAACCCTTGAAGTACACCCCTCACGGGCGTGGTTTCTTCAATCCTCATCATTGTTTCACGGTTCGAGCGGAATCGAGTAACGGCACGGAACCTCAACGCTTTGATTTCGACCTGTTCACTATCGGCGCTGGAAGTGGGGGTGTACGGGCATCTCGTTTTGCTGCTAATTATGGTGCCTCTGTTGCTATCTGCGAGCTTCCCTTTGCTACTATTTCATCTGATAAAACCGGTGGTGTTGGTGGAACGTAAGTTTGATTGTTGCATATTCTTAGTCTTCTCTGATGTAATTGAAGCTAATTTTGATTTCGGACTTTTGTATAGTCTATAGGTTCTCTGTTTCCAGTTTCATGGATGCTTAATTAAGATTTGCACTGTTAGCTGATGTAGCTTATCGTTCCTCATCCTCATGAGAATTCCAATTACGATTCAACATGAGTCTAAGTTAAACCGCAGTAGGGGTTCAGGTTCGGATTATGAATCTTACCTAGTTCTCCGTGGTGTGGTAATAAGAATGATGTTCATAAAACCCTTACCAGAAATCAAAGTAGCAGGTTTACTTTGTCTTAATAGAGGTGAGTAGATATCTATCTGTTCACTAATTTTTCTCTCTGCATATGAGATTATCTTCTCCGTCCTGTAGTATATGCACTAGCTGGACTTATATTTGCCTCAGAAGTATAGAGAATTCATAAAAAATAGTTTGAATCGGGACATATTAAGAATGTTCTCAATATATTTTCAGTATGAGAACTGTGTAAGTCGATGTTGTGCATCCAAGCACGACAATAAATGAAATTTTATTGATGAATTGAGAATAAAGTGCAATTTTGGTGAACGGCAAACTTTTTTAGATTATATGACAACCAAATGCAACCCTTCCATTCCGGGTGACTAGAAAAATGTAGCGTTGTTTAATAATATGTCTGCCTGGTGCCTAAACATTCTGAAAGTTCTTTTTATTATACAGATACATTACTTCCTTTGTACTGTTGTACTTTGGTATACAAATGAAAGCCCATTGTTTGGCTGTCACTAGGACCACAGTTGTCAAGCTAACTAGCGACCAAGGCAATGGGAGGGCCCTAGTTCTAAGGCACCTGCCTAACTGTTGCCTAAGAGTGCAAGACTTGCCTCTGGAAAGTGAAAGCTGTCTCATTTAGTACAAGTTCACTTCACACCTCGCAGTTCTGACACCTTTCTCCTATCGAATTTTTGTCAAAAAACTTGGACAAGAAGTTATATAGAGAAGGTTTAGATATGAACAGAGGATTAGTTTGGAATTTTAACTACCTTTCCTACCTAAGGAGGTAGACCCAAGGTAATTTCATCCGTCTATTCCTGACTGAATGAGATAGCTCTTGTTTCACCTTTCATCCCTTGGTAGGATAGGTATAATATTCTGTTTGGAAGTATATGATTGTATTGAATATAGATCATTATATAACTATGCATAGAGAAATTTAAATGTACCTTCCCTGAGCCATTGAGGTATCAATTCACTGAGAGAAAGAGAGAGATTATGTAACTGCTTCCCTCTTACCCATTTCACTGAGAGAGAGAGAGTTATGTACAGAACAACACAATTATAGTTGTCAAACCAGATGGCATTATGTCTCTCAATTCCAGCTTTTAGGTTGAACTTGTCAAACACACTTTAGACATGCAAGACACCGATATACGTCCATGATTTGCCACATAGGTTGTGGTCTTCCTTCCTGAGAAAAGATACCTTATGATTAGAATAGTCGAAATCAAAGCAGTAATACCCATTGAATACGATTATTACTCTATAATCAACACCTTTTGATATTAGATTATCAGATCATCAGGTAGAACCTTGTTCATGTTGTTCCTGATATTAATTTTAGGCAACCCGTTGATGTTATTTTAATATGAGGATTTACCACTAGTAGGATATCCAGGACTTTCTAGATGTGCCTGATGAATATTTTCAACATGCCTCACCTTGGGCCTTAAGTAATATCAAATGTTAAAGTTAATGACCATTTAATATATTTTGAGGCTTATATTTCCTGGTATTTTGCCCAAATGTGAGTACACTCAATTTTTTATATTTCATATTTACCATTTGGCATCGAATTGGGTGATCACCTACAGTCAATTTCTGATTCAAAGGAACCAAAAGCGACTCAACTTTCATGTGTTAAGCCACTCTAATTCAAATATTGATGGTTTTTGGGGTTGCCAGAAGGATGTTAATTGATTCAAGTATTTTAATGGCAAGATTGCCCTTTCAGATGTTAAACATAATAAAACTGAACAGCATTTATTACTTTTATTGGAAGTGTTATAACTGGTTGAGCAAAACTAATATAATAGTCAGCTGATAAAATTTCAAACATGAATAGAGTATGAGAGAACACTATTATTTTTGGTATTGGTGCTTTTTTTTTATACTAGAATTGAAGTGCCGTCCACAAGGGTTGAACCCACGACCTCTCCACTGAGAAGTATTTATCGCTAATACCTAATTTTTCGCTATCTGGCTTTTATTTATTATCAATTTTGCTGGGTGCTAAAAGATTAAGGATACCTTGTTACCATTTTATTCAAATATTAAAAGGATAAACAAAGGAAATCTATGTTTTTTATTTGTCCACTTAAAATATTGAATTTCTTAATGTTTTCATTTTCTCATCATAGTTTCTATGATACAGTTGTGTACTGCGGGGATGTGTTCCAAAGAAATTGTTTGTGTATGCATCCAAATATTCCCATGACTTCGATGAGAGCGGAGGCTTTGGGTGGAAGTATGAATCTGACCCTAAGCATGATTGGGACACCATGCTGGCCAACAAGAATGCTGAGTTGCAGCGCCTTACTGGAATCTACAAGAACATTCTCCAGAAAGCTGGAGTGACATTAATTGAAGGACGTGGAAAGGTTGGATAATGTTTCTAGACAAGGTTAAATTTCAATATATTCTTTTTGTTTTTGGAGGTGGTAGTGTGGGCACCCACTTAGGTTTGAGGCTTGTAACAAATTTCCATATGGCAGATCCAGATGGACACAAACTGATACAGGTTTGGGAAGCACATTAGAAGTAGGCTCTAGGTGTAATACCATTACAATAATGATATAAGGTTCCATTACCTTAAATGGCATTCTAATAATTTCTGAAACTAAACTCTTTTTTAGGTATTTCCTGTATTTGTTTTGAGTTAAAATTGGACCCATAAGATTGGTATGGACTATGGAGCACTCAATGATATAAATCCACATCCTTCCGAGACTGCCATTTGGCAATGAAGGTTTTTATTGATTAGGGTTGTAGTAGTTGTTCTGTTAGGTAGCAGTAGTCATATTGAAGTAACAAGGCTTCTCTTCATTTACTTTTTTCCATAGTTTTCGTCTTTTCCAAAATAAGGTATTTACTAAGTTATGTTGGTATTGTATCTTTTATTATTTGTCTGTATATTAATTATGCCATTGCCACAGATTGTAGACCCACACACCGTTGATGTGGATGGAAAACTATACACGGCAAGGCATATTCTGGTATCAGTTGGGGGGCGGCCTTTCGTGCCTGATATACCTGGACATCATAATGTTATAGACTCCGATATGGCACTTGATTTGCCCTCAAAACCCGAGAAAATTGCGATTGTTGGGGGTGGGTATATAGCTGTAGAATTTGCCGGTATCTTCAATGGTTTGATGAGCGAAGTCCACATATTTATTCGGCAAAAGAAGATTTTAAGAGGCTTTGATGAGGAGGTGAGGCATGAAGTAATGTTAATTTTTATCAGTTATTTGCTTACCATGAGAAACATTCTTAGCTCACATTCTTTATTCTGCAGATCAGAGATTTTCTTACTGAACAGATGTCTCTAAAGGGAATTGAATTTCACACAGAAGAATCACCTCAGGCAATCACAAAAGCACCAGATGGTTCACTCTCTCTAAAGACAAACAAAGGAACTATCAATGGCTTTTCACATATTATGTTTGCAACAGGACGTAAACCCAACACACAGGTTTGATACATGAACATAAAGACACAATGCATACATACATACACCTATATAAAAGTATAAATTCACGTTTATATTATATAGAATATATTTTGCTTAGGAGCAGTGTTATAACTCCTAATGTTGCCTATATCTGACTCCATTGCAGAACCTAGGACTGGAAGAAGTTGGGGTGAAAATGGCCAAGAATGGAGCAATAGAGGTAACTTCCTATCTGGCTTCAAATTTCCGTTCTTGATTTTTCAGGTTTCATTATGTTCCTTATTCTTTAAAAATAATTTTTCCCTGTTGGATTTCCTTAGGTTGATGAATACTCCCGAACATCTGTTCCTTCTATTTGGGCTGTCGGTGATGTCACAGATAGGGTGAATCTGACTCCTGTTGCATTGATGGAGGGTGGGGCATTTGCGAAAACTGTGTTTGGAAATGAACGTACAAAACCCAATCATAGGTATCCTCAGTCTTGTATATTATCTCTGAATAAACAGAACGCACTTTTTTAGCCGAGACACTGAATCTTGGTTGTTTACCACTTTACCCATAGATGCTCGTTTAGATCTCCCCTTTGGTAGAAATAAATTTTTAACTGAAAGTAGAAGCTGAGGCTATAACAGGAATCTGTTTCTACAAACCAGTTTTACAGTCCAAAGGCAGCTAGCATTTGAGCCTTTCATGTTTCCTGCTTGATACTCCTGAAAAAAGCTCTCCTGGTTCCCCAATTCCAGAAGAAATATTCTCCTGGATTTGGACCTATGGTTTTGTAATAGGAATCCTCTTGGACCTTGAGAACTCATCATCATTTGCAACCCCTTTGTGAGGCATGTCATTGAGACACCCCATATAACCTTTTTATATGTTTATTGATCAAATATAGTATGGTGTTCTGCTACTCTTGGGAATTGAGCTCCCCTATATCAGCTGCTTAGAATCCTATTCCCCCACCCCCACCCCAAAACTACCACCACCAAAAAAAAAAAAAAAAGAGAGAAGGAAAACCGAAAAACAAGGAATGTCATTTTCTAATTGATGCAGGCAACTTTCATTTGGTATACAGTTCAACAATAGAAGAATTAACATTTCATTCTGGTACTTTCTAATGGTAGTTGTTTTACTTATGAGCAGCGCTATACCATCTGCTGTATTTTCTCAGCCACCTATTGGGCAAGTTGGTCTTACTGAAGAACAGGTAACTCCAATTACATAGTATATAGCATATGAACAAAATATGGTCTATTTCCCTCAGCAATGGAAAAATATTTGCAGGCTGTCCAAGAATACGGTGACATTGATGTCTTTACAGCAAACTTCAGACCCCTGAAGGCTACTCTCTCTGGACTTCCAGACAGGATTTTCATGAAACTCATAGTCTGTGCTAAAACAAACAAAGTTCTTGGGCTGCATATATGCGGGGAAGATGCTGCTGAGATTGTTCAGGTATGTGGCTTATTTTCCTTTTTCCAGTTCGATCCCTTCTTTTTTCTTTTTCCATTTTTTTTTAATAACTTCTGTTGGGCTGGGGGAAGGAGGTGTCAGAATCAACTTAAATTTCTCATCCTTTTAAATTTCAGGGATTTGCTGTTGCTGTGAAAGCTGGACTGACAAAGGCAGACATTGATGCAACAGTGGGTATTCATCCTACATCAGCTGAGGAGCTTGTCACGATGAGGACTCCAACCAGGAAGATTCGGAAGAGCACACCCACTGAGGTTTGTTTACATAAAGAGTGATGCAGCACAACAAGAAGTTACTGTTACATTACCTAGAAGATACTTTTCATTCTTGGTGGGCCCAAGTCCAGCTTTCAAGGAGATAAAATAGGAACTGTTTTTGTGAGAGTTTTTATCGATAATTTAAGTTTTTGTTATTTATTTATTGAGAAAATTATGTAATTAGATATTTTTTATTTGGGTAGGATATCTGGGATCAGTTTTAGTTAGTTTAAAATTCCTAGGAGTCCTAGTACGATCGGGTTTTTTAATATTTTAAATTACCAAGAGTCCTACATAGTTGTTTTCGTATTGAAGAATGTCCCTTTTATAATTCAAATACTTGCAATCACCTTATTGAGGAGGAAATAGAAATGATGAATTGATGTTTTAACTTTGAGCGTTTGCAGCCCTCCCCCTTCTCTCTCTCTCTCTCTCCTCCCCCCCCCCCCCCTTTCTCTTCTTTTTCTTATCAGCGTTCTTCTCCTTTTTTCCCTTCTTCAAGTCAAATTCTTCGTAGATTGCTCCTCCTTCCCCCTTTCTTTTCTACTTTGTCCCCCATTATTTGGCATCAGAGCCCAAACCTAGGTAAATCTCTTCTCTATCTCGCAACTCTTCAACCTTCTTGTCTCTCTTTGGCACTCCTCTTCTCCTCCCTGAGATCTTTCTATCTCTTATATCCCTTCCTCCTTTTTCCTTTTCCCTAATTTCTTTTCTTGTGAACAATGCTACAGCAACACATCAAAGCCTGTTATGATTGTAGATCAAGTAAGGCAAAAAAATTTTAATGAAACTTTATTTATTTATTATCATTTTATAAGAGGGTGAAATTGATGCAGCACAACAAGAAGTTACTGTTTGTGCTTCAAAATGTTTGTCAAAGAGTCCGCCTAAGCCCATTTTTGGGTCAAAGTGACCTAGTGTCACCTTGACAACCATGTGCTACAGTAATGTGAACGGTAACCTAGAAGATAATTTCATACTTGGTAGGCCCATGTCCAGCTTGCAAGGAGATAAGTGGGAACTGTTTTCATGGGAGTTTTAGAAATAATTTATGATTTATTTATTTATTGGGATTACAAAGTCCAGCTTGCAAGGAGATAAATTCAAATTTGGTAGGACCCAAGTCTGGCTTGCAAGGAGATAAAGTAGGAACTGTTTTCATGGGAGTTTTAGAGATAATTTATGATTTATTTATTTATTTATTGGGATAATTATGTAATGAGATTTTAATTCAGGTAGGACATCTAGGATCAGTTTTAGTTAGCTTTGAATTCCTAAGAGTCCTAGTACGATTAGTTTCTTTTTTTAGTTTCAAATTACCAAGTAGTTGTTTTCATATTGAAGAGTGTCTCTTTTATTATTTAAACATTTGTAATCAACTTATTGAGGAGGAAATAGAAAAAATGAATTGAAGCTTTAACTTTGTGCCTTTGCAGTCCCCTCTCTCCTCTTATCTTCTTCTTCTCATGAGTGTTCTTCTCGTTCTTCCCCTTCTTCAAGTCTGATTCTTCTAAGATTTCTCCTTCTTTTTCTTTCTTTCTTCTCTACTCTGTATTCCATTACAGAGATCTCCCTCTGTTTTCATAGGTCTCTTTGTAATGGTTATTGTATGTTTTGTTTGTTTATTGGGTCCTAGCTGCTGTAATTCATCCTTAATCACTTTTTCAATATCTTTTGTTTTTCATTTTTAAATTTTGTTTCAGGGAAAGGCAGATGTTGAGTCTAAAGCAGCAGCAGGTGTTTAGTGTGTAAGCTCTCAAGGTATGTCAGTGTAGATCTGTAACATACATATAATAGTGAAATGCTGTAAGTTGTCTGAATCTTATCTAGGTCACCTTCTTCAGTGAGATAACTTGTATTGTTTGCAGACTTTGTTCCTATTAACAAAAACCTTTCATATGTTGTCGAAGCTTTTCAGTTGGGAAATTATATAAGGTCAGCCTGAGCAGATATACTTGGTTTGTCCGCCCACAAATTTGCCATGGGATCATGCTGTATGACCCAATTTTGTGCATAGGTTGGCCCAGTTTAATTAATGAAGTTGACCCTTCACTTTGGTTGTATGGGTGATTCAGGATGCTTCGTCTGTGGTGATTCAATAGAGTTCATAATGGTCATCCTAGACTGATTCCAAGGTTGTGGCCCTTGTGGGTACTAATGGTGATTCCAATGATGAAATGGGAAACTATATTTCATCACAATTTTTTGTGAGTTCATCTGTCAACATGGACAGTAAGAATCTCATTACCTGATTCAGTCTGTCCACAGTATATCCAATGGTCAGAATTGCTAGACCATTTTGCCATGTGACAGAATTAGGTTGGCGACTAAGTTCAACTGACCTACATTGCACGGTATTGCAAGCTTTCCTCTGTTCACATCAGAATTTTTCATTATAATAATTTAAGCTAGAAAAATGGCAAGAAAATCAAGTGCTTTATCAGTGCTGTTTGTGGTACCTTTACAAGGAATAGTTCCTTAAATTTCTGTGGTGTTGCCAACAATATTGCCAGAATTATTACATAATTGTTTTTCTCTTCAGTTGTGCCATTATTGCTCCTATAAATTGCATTATGAATAATAGATTCCTTTATTTATCCAAAATAACTAATTTTCCAAGATAAAAAGAATATTTGCAATCTCATCTTTTGGCTGGTCTAAAACTCAGAAGTTGGTTTTGTGGATATTTTAACTTGAACATGAGTGCTTGTCCATATCCCCTTTGCTTAGCTGCATACCCACTAGGATGGTTGCCCTAGAATTTTGTTATTTGAAAAGAGAGAGGGAAGAGAATGTTTGTTGTTGGGGGGGGGGGGGGGGGGTTTACAATTTGCTAAAACATCATGCAGCCTCTAATATGGTGCCAAAATTGTAAACAACTTAAGCTCCAAGATATCCACAAAATTATATTTGAAACTAAGGACAAAAATTAGAAGTCTAGTTAGCCACCGGAGCTGTAAAACTGATCAAGCTTAGATTGAGGGAAGCTTTTTAAGTAAATGAAAAACTGCTGCAAGTTTTGTAAGATCCCATAGGCTTCTTTGTGGATGTCATCAAATTCAAATAAGTAACTTGGTGCTGCAAGCCAAAGTAGTTCTCAGCTGGGTTTCAGATTTGGATCAAATGAAGGCCTGGCTGAGGAGATTGTATGCTATGATTTTGCTTGAATTCTGATGGTCAGAATTACTGTTATGAAGGTGGAATGATTTAGAAAGTCAAGGCTGGATCAACTGAAGGCTAGGTGAGATGCAATAGAGGTTTTAGGAACCCAGCAGGGTTTGTGAATGCAAGAAGGAAGTCACGGATTAGAGGTTGCAGCAGTCAACCAATTGTTGGCTGCAGCAGTAGCTGGATTGAATGGGGAAATCAACTGCAGCATCAAGACATCTGTTAGTATACTGGAGATGAACAATAGCAAGTTCAATGGCCTCTTTCAGCAGTAGCAGCAGCAGATTCAAGTGTTCAGCTAAAACAAACTTCTAACTAGAAAAGAAGAATTAGAGAATAAAAGGTAGGAGGACAAAGGTGTTTCAGCTCTGTCAGCAAGGTTCCTCAATTCCAGGACTTTAGCTCTGAACAGCACAACCCCAACATGATCACTCAGTCATGGACAAGAGAATGAAAAACTCAAAAAGGAAAGATTCAATTTATTTGGCTTCATAAAATAGTGGTAGGCTCTTACGGCCTGTTACAAATGTATAAAGCACTTTTATTTGCTCAAAACTTGGGAAGTTGCCACTCCTAAAATTTAGAAACATTAACATGAGAATAGAAACTATGGTTTTAGATACTAGGAATGACATGGAGATAGGAACTACAAAAATCTTCGAGTCATTCACAAGGGTCTTCTGGAACTCCAGCCAGTGAATTGTATCTTGTGGATCCCACCCTGAGCATGCAGACCCTTTAGCTGGTGATCTCGGCATCTCAAATAGGCTTTATCGGTGCTGTCAGCGACCTTTTAATTACTGGTCCTCAATAGACAAAATCGCTTATCAGTTTAAGACTTGCACAAGCAATAAACAAAAGAATATCCTGCCCTACTGGTTCTGGGTTTGGGAGACCCAGCAACTCCCAGCCCTGTTAGGCTGGACCAAAACGTGGTTGGTTGGCCCTATGGTCCAGGAGGTTGGTTAGCCAGTTGGAGAAGTAAACCACCCCCATTTTTGTGAGCTCCTCTTGACATATTTCTTGCCAAACATCTTGGCATCTGCATCAGCCTCCCTCTATATGGTAACCAACTCTGCTTCCTGCCATGGGTCTATTCCTAAATCCTTGTGGTTTTGTCTGGATGTAAGAGATGGAATGAATTGAAATTAACATAAAGAGGAACAGAGTATTACATGGAAGAAAGGGAAATGTGTATCAATATGTGTACATCTTTAATTAAAATTTAATAATAAAACTCCGTCCTAAAATGGTATCATATAACCCCAAAAGATAAAGAGACCTTAAGGCAAAACTATGGTCCAAGGAACACTCCATACAAGCACACAATCCGTCATGTGGCTTGTACGTCTCCACAGCCGACACATCATAAGTCTCCATGGGAGGAGGGATCTCCTGCTCAGCAGGTACGTCATATCCTGTATAAACATCTGAAAAGAAATGCCCCAAAAGGGGTGAGTTCTAACCATTTTAGTCTCTATTTAGGTAAACATGCTTAAAGATACCACCAATCTCCTTTGGGTAGGTCCATTGATTGGGGGAAGGAGTATAAAAGAAACCAAAAATTGCGGAGAATAATAAATGATAAAGCAATAAATAAAATGGGAACCTAACCAAAGAGAGGCATGACTATAGGCATCTTTGATTAAGGACCTAGGGGGAAAGGGAAACCATAATAAAGTGCTGAAAAGTAAATCCTAAGTTAAGAATAGAGAGGGGTAGACAGAAGCGAGAATGGAGGGAGGAGAGAAAACTGTTGACGAAGGGTACTTGCATTCTTGAAATCTTGAATTAAAAAAATATATAAAAAAATAAACCTTGATCGATTCGAAATTCTATCGACCCTAATAACTAGATCTGGCGTTATCTGAAGTTGCTAGATCCAGATAAAAAAGAACCCTTTGAACTTGAAACTTGAACTCAAAATTGCATTGATTGAAATATAAAAGGTACACTTGCATAAAAACACACTAAACACAGACACTAAACAACTAGAAGAATTACATAGAAATTGAAACCTAAACAATGATTCTAAGATATGAAACCCACCAAGCATGCAAAGAACAAGAGAAGGACAAAAATAAATAAATAAAAATAAAGAGAAAAGAATGTTACCTATGTCTACAAGGAGGGGGTGTTTATAGGGTTTGGTGAAGAGGGTAAAAATAAGGAAAGAGAAATAATAATAGTGATAGTTAAATAAAGAGAGAAATACGGAATAGAAAGAATAAAGGGGGGGGGGACAAATAAAGAAAGATTTAAATCCATTTGAGAATTTAGAGTAAGGAACCGAGAGAGAGAAAATCGAGGAGGGAGAAAGAAAATGAAATTTTTTTTTTTTATTAATGGATGGGATACGTGTCAGTTAAGAAAGTGAGAGAAGAAAATGTAAAGAAAGAGAAAAGGAAAAAGAGAGAGAAGAGAAAGGGAGAAAATAAAATTTTTAGAAACAATGAAAGGTGGGAATAAAGAGAAAAATAATTTAAGAAAGAAATAAAATAAAATATTTTTATAAAATACTTGGAAATGTTGAAAAGAAATCCTAATCTTTAACTACTTGTGGGCTCCATACATACCCTTGAATTTTTCATTTCCAAATAAATAAATAAACTTCTAATCAATCTCAGCCATCAATCAAAATTGTCTTCTTTTAGGTATAAGAAATGCTTAGAGTGAGACGATCTGGCCCATAATAGCATCTTGATCCATTTTTGGCCCATTATGCGTCGAATTGGGTACTCTTTGCCATTGAGGAAATTGAAGCAGACCTCTTTACGTGTAAAATAACATATATTGTACCCGAAAACTCTAAATATTCGCTTAGCTCCCAACACATCCTAAAAAAAAAAAAAACCCAAGGTAGCTCCACTCTAAGTGTGTAAAATGCATACTTTATGCCTAAAGATATCACATATAAATGTGCTCATCAGTAGGTCCACACTCACACTGGCCCCTCACGACTCTTGACCATCTATTGCACACCCATGACTAAGTGTCCAAGGGTAGGTTACCACTTTCTCACCACGACCAAGGTTATTGGTATTAGGTCCATCACATCATTACATCACAACCATTGGTTTTAGATTGGTGCGGGTTTAGGAAATACCTAGCCATGCAGGAGGTCATCTACTTGTCATGGTACTTATGGTCATAATACCTTTCATTGGTTCAGTTTCCTTCCTAATCTAGAAATGTTGATCCTCACAGCTCCCAATCGTCTGTTCGATGTACACCCCGCAACCATATGGTCATCCGTATATATATAGCGATGGCACTCAGTGTCCCCTCATAGGTCTCAATCGTTTGTTGGGCGCCTCACGAGCCCAATCCCATACTATATGTAACCCTTCCATGAATGATACACCGGTAGTATTGTGTCTCCTCATGGCTCTCAACCATCTATTGGACGCCTACTAGTCACCTACCACTATCACGAGTCATTCAGCTTCAATACCCTCGCAGAAAGGGTAGTAACTTGTTAAAGGTCCCTTCACACATCTATGACATGCTGGAGATACCAAGGGCAATCGTCTAAACCACAAACCCTCATATACTTATGGATGCAAAAATGTCAACTCTCAGCCCAACATGCTTTTAGTCATAAAATAAAGAAAGAAGTAATAAAACAACATGATAATCATAGTTTTGTGATGCACCCAATGCATGCATGTCCTGAGCAGCAAGCACATTCATAACGGCAATCATAGACATGCTATTGAAAACATATTAAAAGCAAGATAATAATCCTAGACTATGCACATTGTTCCCTCACCTGAATTGACGTTCAAAAGGTACTAAACTTAACAATTAAACACAACACCAACTCACTAGAACACCTAGAATCATGTTGGTATATTTAAGATTAGGGTTAGGATTCATTCTGGCCAAATCGAACACCAAACCACTGGATAGCAACCAGGCGGTCAATCAGGGCCATCTACCACCCAAGGTCGCGAATAGAATCCCAAATCCAAAATTCATGCTCTTGATCTACAAATCTTAGGGGGTTCTAGGCTAATCTTAGGCATGGAATTCAATCTAATGCACGTCGAAACACTCATAAACAACAAACAACAAGAAGAACAACCTAGATCTAAAGATTTAATCAATCTAAAAGAAGATGATCCTATTATAGACAGTTCTGCAGTTGGGAAAGATGTATATCTAATCCCTTGTGCTGGATCTGATTAG